>NC_090206.1:22936413-23288080 GCF_033026475.1 Channa argus
TGATTATTCAAGTGTTACATTATACTAGAGATTGAGTAGAGCACTGAAAGAATTCAATTATGCACAAATTCTTACAGAAGTCTATATTCCGAACCAAACAACAACCCACACTTGTGCAACTGCTGCCAAATGCCTTTGAAAACATATTGAAAACCTGGTTTACAGCTTGGTAAAAAAAAAAAAAATGGTTTACAGTTTTGCTCAAATGTTGGTGTGATGGTGAAGAGGAAAGAAAAGCAGCTCAGATTGAGACAAACAGTACTGTTGTATAGTTATAGCCCATATCTCCGCACAGCAAATGGTGCTGCACACCGTATCTGCCCCCTACGTTATGTACGCTCCATTTTTATTAGGGCAATCTTGACACGTGTGCCCGGTGATCAATGGGAGTGTTTTTTCATCCTGGTCCTGTCGGGTAGACAAAGTGAGCCGTGGGCTTAGGTCTTAAAAACGGTTAGTGCAGTGATGGGTTTTCGGTTTTACTGCCTTTCTTTAGATTTTTGTTAAACAGGAAGGGATGAAGGATGCAAAATGTGTCAAAACCTGAAGACTTTAGCAGATTACCTGAGGAGGAAGGAGCGTGTTGCAAAACCCTACAGGGGCTTTGAGCGTTTGAAATCACTTTAGCAAAGACCAAAGTTAAATATGATAGTAAAGAGATTGACCTGAGAGGGAACATGCATCCAATATGAATATGTGAAAGGGTCCATAATTTACAGTCAGATTCATTCTCTAAATACGTAAAATAAAAGTACGCGGGATTCTACTTATCCTCTGGTCAGTACATATTGTTTTTTTACAAAGTAAAAGCCCACCTCAGTAATACATATTTCTTATATTAGTGGCTGCTGAAATGTTTTCCAAATAGGTCTGACCTTGCTTTAGCTGGGGAACAAAGGGGGAATTACATATACAGTAACCTATACAGACTTCACTTGGCAAATAAGGGGGAATAATACATACTATGAAGCGCTGAAGATGCACATTTCAAGCCGCTAAGCCGGGGGGAGACATCCACATTGGTGAAATGTCAAAGCCTGAAATCCACAGGAGATACATTCCTGGATTTGTAAAGGGATTTTCTTTGAAGCCGATGCTGTTGAATATTAATGTCCAGAGGAACCGCGATTGTCTGGCTTTGTGTGGCTCAGAATGGTCACAACCGCATGGAAAGAGGCTGCACAGGTTGTATTCTTAAACTTAATACTAGAAATAACCTTAAAATTCATCTTAAAATGACTCCTTTGCCTACCTGAGGTCAAATTCGTCTCACTGCGTTCAGTCTATTCAGAGACTAACCAGAATTCTTCTTGGTGTAGAAAATAAGTGACGTTGAATTCGTAGTAGGAGCCAAGACATCCACTAATATTCAGCAACTGTAACAGTTGTGCACCAAAAAAATAAAAGGTGATTCCAACACTTTTCAGCTGTATACAAACAACACCACAGGTTTATGCATTAAAAAGAAGAAAGAAAGAAAAAACACTTTGCTCTTGGAGCATTGGAGCATTTCACATGCGTTCGGCCAAACACATTGATCTTTTTATAACAACTTTAAATCTACGGTTACAAATATATGATCAAAATGCCCAAACATACTCATCACAAACCTCCCAATCAAGATACAGTATGTAAAAAGAGAGAACACAACAAACTGCCTAAATATGAGCGCCCTGCCCAGAGACATAAATTAAGCAGCTTCGCCTGAGCTCAGGCTCTTTAGCCAGACCCCGAAAAGAAGAAACGAGAAAATCCAATGCAGGAAGATTAAATCAAAAAGTGTCTGCAACTGAATATTTAAGACTGTTAATTGGCAGTGAGAACAGAAGAGAAGCTATTGTTCAGAAGAAACTATCTTTGAAGTGCAAAGTGTCAAATATCTGTCAGACACGGAGCAACACTGTCACTGTTGTAGAGTTGTATCAGGAAAAAAAAAACAGGTTTAACAGTCTCTCTCTTTTTAGCTCTGCTTGTCTTCTTTATTCTCCACTAATTCAGCTTTGATAAAGGAATTTTATTGGACTTCATCAGACGCCCACTAGCTTGTAAACAGGGTCCACGATATCAGAGTTTAGAAGCAATGAAACAACAGGCTAAAGGAGCCTATGAAACCACATAGGGTAATTCTCACTGGGGTCGATGAAATGTATTCAAAATGCAGCCCATAGATTGGAAAAGTCCACCTTTGAACTGTATATTGATATTGTAATATTCAGTTCACACTCAGTCCTGCAGTCTGATCCCAGTGAAGAATTACAGACACAGCTTTCATTCCCAATAGAGCCTGTCTATTCTAAAACTGAGCATGAATGTGAGAGAACCTCCACTAACTGCTGTAAAATGTAGTTCAACTGTCTGTTGACCTGCGTGTAGTGAACACCTTTCTGACAAGGCTTCTTCTTCCTCTCGTACAATATGAGCAGTGTGATGAAAGCGAAGGCTCACTGCTTGGTGCCTGAATGTGAATTCCACACCTCAATCATTTCAATCAAGTGTATTATGTTCTGTCTCCGTCACCTCTTTAGGAAGTCACAAGGTCACACTGCCGTACGGATGAAGTCGTGACTCCAATTTATTTTCAATTTCATCTCGTCTGATTCTGTGTTTTTTATTTTTTTCTCTGATGGTGATGGCTCAGATAAAGAAATCAGAACACAGCCACCTTAAAGTCACTGATAGTTTTACAGCATACAACACATGGAAAATTAATTCGTGACATAACTCCATATGTGAAAAGGAGGCCACGTTTGAGATGGAATAAGATAAAAATGCAATACAGAACTTTCTTTAAAGCTTCCAACCTCTTACACCAGGTCCAAGTCACCTTGGACCTGCTTAATGGTAATAATATGTAACCAATGATGGTATGTGCAAGTGAATTTATCTTATTGAATGCTATCTATCTATCTATCTATCTATCTGTCTGTCTGTCTGTCTGTCGGTCGGTCGGTCGGTCGGTCGGTCGGTCGGTCGGTCGGTCGGTCGGTCTGTCTGTCTGTCTGTCTGTCTGTCTGTCTATCTATTTATCTTAACTCTATATTAATATGCTAACTGTGTTTGTTTGAAATGTCAAATATGTAACATTTGTAACATTTGTTACTCTAAATAGTCACAAATTAATCATAAACAGTTGGGGATCGGCAAAAGAGGTAAAAAAAAAACATCCTTTGCAGGAATAATCTACCGTTTTGCAACTGCTACATAATTCTATTGTGACAAAATATATGAAACCACCTTCAATGTGAACAATGTTAATAATTGTAGGTATTTCTGATGCTAGTGATTTATTTCAGCTTTAGATTTGCTCAGTTCTCCTTGTGCTCAACATTCTGAAGCACGGTCCCACCACCTTGTTACTCTGGGAGCGGGTGGCACGTAGGGTGGCCACCCCAGGAATCAGTCTCCAGTGCACAGGAAGGGATGGGTTTAAAGCAGCAACCATCATGGCTGAGCGGAGAAAGAAAAGTGAGACACCTACAGTACAAAAGCTTAAATTTGATGGTACGCCACAATGTTAGACAGACTAGTGATCTCTCAATGCAAAATTAAAGCAGGAAACCATAGCAATAACCCCCCCTGAGCATTATAGAATGTGCCCAAAACACCAAGTTTATCAGAGTAATGAAACTGAAATGAAGCTAGAATGGAAAATGAACAGATAACATGTCAAGGATTGAATAATAGCATTTAAATTAATTAATGCAGCAGTGGGAGACAAATAGCTTCGAAAGTCAAAGCCAGGCGCATTATTTCTTGAAATTTTAACAGCGAGTCTCTGATCACGAGCTGGGCATTGCTGCGGAGAAAGAAATAATGATCGAGACGAGGACAAATGGACGGCGCACTTATGCAGGCCTGCGCTAATAGCAGGAGAATGCACCGAGGAGAAAGACTGAAATAAGAATTTCTGTGATTTCTTCTCGAGTAGGGGGAATTGCCCGAGAACACCATTTGACATAATTGCCTCCATATGTGGAGGGGCTCTCGAGATAGCCGTGGTGCTGGGCTCTTCCTCCTCCATCAGATACCAGTGTCCAAGAAATCATTTCTGTTGAGCACGGAGACCCAGAGCCTCCTGCCTCTCCCGGCTCAAAGCATGTCATGCCGCTGTGGATAATGCTACCATGTGGACCTGGTTCAGGAAAAACACTTCCATATGTTGTGTGTGCATGCTTTCCTTTTAAGATTCATGAATGAATAGGTTTCAGTCGCTCTCACGGCCACTGACAGGCCCATGTTTGGAATTTCACAATGAAATCCATTTGCTTTTTTGCCTTGTGTTTGTCTGTGGTTTTACCAAAGAACTTTCTTTAGCTGTGCACATAGCATAGTGTAACTGATGTTCTTCCTCTTACAATTACTCTAAATATGTGGTCGCACTGTGACCTGGCTTTGATTGGTAACTGCAGTGAATCCAAAGACTTCACAAGGAAATGCCTAAAGAAAAGTTGTACTTCAAACATAGTTATTTAAACCATCCTATAATTTCTCTATGTATATGTCTTGTTCCTTCAAGCTATTACTTTGCATTCCTTTACTTTTTTTTTTATCATTACTGGGGACAGTACCATTAATTAATATTATAAAAATGTGTCCAATTAATCGCAGTCTTTGGAGAAAAAAAACCACACACACTTACCTGCAAGCAAAATCGAAGCACACATGTTGTTTTGTTTGAAATTGTCCTCCAAAATGACCAATGTGAGTGTTTCATCATGTGAATCCCGCATCTGGACAACATCAGTCAGGGCAGCTCACACTGTTAAAAGAGATTAATATGAGCATTTTTCTCATCTGGCTAAGTCTTAGTTGGATTTAGAGTTAGGAGAAGGTTAGAAACTCTTAAATAAGGCTGCTAAACAGTGGGTCATCGACTGCCGTTGCACAATAATGTTTCAGCGACAGGGTGTCTAAACAAGCACGGTAATTAATCAGTCACTTAACTGTCTGTACGATCGCTTGATGAAGTCGGATTTAAATGCAACACGCTGTATTTAGTTGACTTGAAACTTTACTTTAAATAAACGTTCTGCTGTTCACACTACACTTATCAGGCATAACAAGTACACCTGTGTCATTTAATCCAGTACGGTGGCTCTGCATTGAATTCTACTTTTACAGGGTTATAATTTATCGGTTTTTAGGTTGAAACTCTCAGAAAGGTGATAATAGTTAAAATTAATAGTACAATTAACACCTTGCTGACAGTCTCAACCTAAAAACTGAGAAATTATAACCTTGTAAAAGTAAATTTCAATGCAATTAGACTGCTATCATTTGCTGGTGTAATGTCTAATGTTGCTTCTTCTACAGCACCTAGTTCATATGCAAATACAGTAACACTGGCACCGTACATTTAAGTGGGGACTTAATATACTTGGTTAAGGTTAGGAGCTAATAACACCACTGACTGTTTTGTAAATGGGAGGCAAACATTGCTAACTGTCAGGCCGTCCATCCACCCAGGCCTCCTCTGCGAGAGCTGCTGCAGTTGCATAACAGCCTTGTGATACTTGAAATGACTTACTCTTGAAATGAAATCCCATGAGGAGCCAGAAGTCTTAGTCATTTGTAAGCATTTAAGCATTTTGTAAATCACTGATGCTGAGGTGTTTTTAGTTTTAACAGGATCCAGCACAAATGAAAATAATAACCTATTAAAAAGAAGTGGCTCATATACTACAAAGTCGCTCTGGCTAAGACAAACATTAATAGGCAGAAAAGTACTTTGCACACTCACAATTGAATTGCATCCATTCGCACTTTTCTCTTTCTCTAGTTAAAGCAATAATTACCTACTTTGATTTTTCTCCAAAAATGTTCTTTGCCTTGTGATTCTGATTGTGAGAGCAAAACAAGCAGTGATGCGAGGCACCTCTCAATGAAGCAGTTTGGTCGAGCAGACAGTGATGAATAGAGAGTTTTTATTAACACTGTGAAACCAAAATACATTTAATCCAAAGTTGTTGTTGTTTTTGTTTTTTTTGCCATCCTAACATATAACCTTTGCTCTCGTGCTTAGATGCCGCTCTGCGCTGCACCTCTTGAGGGCAGTGCACACAGTGAGCTCTGCGGACGAGCGGCCTCAGTCGCCACAAGCAGGCTCGCTACTTTTCTGCAATTGACATTTCCCGTTGTGCCCACACAGCCTGCATCAGTATTCACAACCTGAGTGGAGGAGGCCACTGGGGAGAGCTGGAAAGTGAGAGTAGGAACGAAGACAACACAGTACAGAAGTACAGTGGGGCATTGAGCCTAGATGGGTCACTTAACTCCCTTCCTGTTCTCTCCTTATTCAGTGTCGCTGTTATATTCTGACTGAAGTTTCCACTTTATCTTGGAATACGAAACATTGTATTGTGTTAACGTAGAAATGGGTGCTACGGTTCTTTGCAAAGCAGGAAGAAAGAGCCACACAAAGACATTGATTGAGATGAAGAGACAGGGATGTGGTTTGAAGGCTGGGGCACCATGTTGGCCCAGGCCGGCCCCACATCCCAAGGTCTCGGGAAGCGATTAACCCTCTTCAGATACCACAGGATAATGTGCACATGTATGTGTGTGTTGGGAGGAGAGCTTGTGGGAGTCCGGTGTGGGCAGCCAATCTCAAAGTCCTTTTCCTGAGGCTCTCCCTAAAAGTGGGGTCATCACCTTCTGATCTTGGAATTGAATTCCGATGATTCTGGTTTCCTCTGTGTAAATCCTCTTCCCTCAGGGCATCCCACCCACACACTGTGCAACAAGGCCTGTGTACACTGCAGCTTCGGCCTTTCTTCTTCTCGGTTTGATGTGAATTGCAGTTGTATTAGACACATTTTCATATCCTTAAATGTGTAGACGTTGTCTAAATGCTTTATTGGATGCCTACTGTACTAACAATCTGAGCTGATCCAGCTTCCTTGATTATTCCTAAGTGTAAATTATTTTAGCCTAAAAACCTCAAAAGCCACACAAACGTAAGCCGGCAGGCAATCAAAAAAAAAAAAAAAGATGAAAAGAATTTGAAATTCAAATTTTCTGGTAAAATGGTTGTTTGCTGTTTCAAATTGCTGAAGAGCAATTTGAGTCCAGCTCAAAAGCAATTGAATCATTTCCTACATGAAATCCCCAGCAGCAGCCAGACTATAATTCCAGCACCTAATTTCGAACCAGCAACAGTGAATCTTAAGGTGCTCTGCAGACAAAGCGGCACATTTTGCTGGCTTTCATTCACTTTCAGAGACGGAGAGGCAGATGTTTGTTGGGTAAATCTGCCAGACGAGGGCGCCCAGCCAGTGAAACGAGTGAAGAAATGCGTGAATCAGTTTGTTCACCACAGCTCCAAACATGCCGGATGCCGACCGTGAAGCGCCAAGTGCCGCAATCAACATGCTTCTAGTTTAAGTGGCACATGTAAATGGATGCAATTAAAGTTCCCTCTGACCTCCTCACATTAAAATATCTCTGGCTCCAGATGACATCACTTGGAGCAATCTTTAGTTTAGCTTATGTTGTCTTGCTGTTAACAACGCAGAGTTTGTGATGCCAACTGGTGGCTCAGTGGGTAGCGCATCAGGCTGGTATGCAAAAGCCTGCAGGATGAAATCCCAGCCCATGCACCAGGTGTGTCCTTGAGCAAAACAAGCCTGTGGCTGCCCCCTGCTCCCCCCAGGGGGGATGGGTTAGATGCAGGAAAAGAATTTAAGTTCACAGATACTCAGTGACAACAATAAAGATTCTCCTACTACCTAAAGCATGATTCATGTTTTTTAGGCAACTGTAAACTTGTGCTAAATGTTCGGGAATATTTTTCACTGGGTAAATTTTACGATGCCCTTTGTAATATTTAACCAACGAGGATCTTTATTTATAAAAGCTGTAAGCAACACTGACAAAATTGTCGCCTGATAAATTTGGCGTAAGGATTAGCAAGACTTCTCATGACCTGATGACTGTACAGCAAGTCCAGTATTCACATATAGAAGTTTTGTGTGAAAGTTTACAAGTCTACAGGTCAGGAGTTTTCTTGGTGCCTAAAGCAATATATATTAATCCAATCCTCCCGTGTTTAACCTAACGGTCACAGCGTGTACATTGTTTATGAGGAGAAATATGTGGGTCTTTAGCTGCTAAATGCACCGCTGTGTTAACCTAAAGTTGAAGAAAAATCTTCTCCTTTTCCTTTGGGCTGCTCCCTTTCAGGGGTCACCACAGCGAATCATGTGCCTCCATCTAACTCTGTCCTCTGCGTCCTCTTGTTTGACACCAACTAACCTAATGTCCTCTCCCACTACATCCATGAATCTCCTCTTTGGTCTTATTCTAGACCTCCTGCCTGGCAGCTCCAACCTCAGCATCCAGAAAACTAGTTAAGTTAATATACCACAATACCATTAAGTGGAAGAGAACAGCAGACAACACATACTTTGATTTGACTGGTTTGTACCACAAACTTGCTTTAGAACTTACACCATCTTCCACACATGCAGTGCTGTGCATGCACTGGCTTTCTATGAAACAAGGAATGACAATAGCAAAGTGAAGCGTGATGTTGGAGGTAATCAGGGTTATGTACATTTCCTTGTGCTTCTAACCTTGTCTACAAGGCCAGGCTTTGTCTAATCCTATAATCGAGTGTTGTTGTGGTGAAAGCTCTTTCAATTTGAACTTTAAAGCCAAAGGGACCCACTGTTTGTTTTCAAAGAGATTCTGTTGCTAAAACTCAATATTCCCTTCTGGATTTATCCTCGTTGTGGCTGAGCACAGCAGTAGCTGTGAGTTTTGATGCGAGGGTTCACATCATTACACCACTGCACTTAAAAAGGCGAGCCACAAGCTTAACAAGAGATTTTTACTTCACCTTTGACATTTAGCATGTCAATGAACCGCTCAGTCGCTCTCCTCTCTCTGCAGCTCCTCTGCTCATTACCCTCTTTGGCAGGAGATCACACTACTCTTCAGCTCTCTCTCACTTTTTCGATCTCGTTATCTTTTTCCCTTTCTCTCTGTCTCTCTCTCTCCTGCCTCTCCTTTTTTTTCTACAGCAACACAACCATTTCATTCGGCAAGCGACTGCACCTGAAGTCAACTGGAAAGAGAAGGTCTGCTCGCATAATTACACCACTATAGGGCTCTGTCTGCAGAGCCAGTAGTGCTTTACTCTTTACCCCGCAGGCTCTCTATGCTCAGGGTTATAAGCCTCAGCCCTGTTCTATTCCAACCTGGATAAAGTATGCTCAGTGTCAGCACTTTCTCCAGCAGCTTGGCACTCTGTTTATTTTTGCAAGACACAGAGCTGAATAGACTTTAATAAATACCGTGGCCTGAGAGTCAGGGAGCCATCTGAGCTTGTCACAACTTGTAACTTAGCCGGTGCACCAGTTCAGACCAGTGATTGGCTGTTCACTTAACGGATGAGTGAGTGCACAGCTCTCTTACCCGGGCCCTTTGGAAATTGCACTGGTCAGGACGCTGCAGGATAATCACGGCTGCACACACTTTCTGAGCCTCACGAACAGGCACACTTGAGCCTCGGCAGAGTTCAGGTTGAATGTTTTATATGTGGCCGGAGCTGGTTTACAGTCAACACACACACACATACACTTGAACACACACACACACAAACACAAAAACATTAAAACATCCAACACAATCTAACTTGTAATCAAAGTAATACATTCTTCTAATTAGTCATTACACAAACTGCACCTAAAATCCTAATTTTTACTGCACTGCATCAGGCTTCAATATTTTCCCCTTGTTCAAACACCAAAAAGCTGAACACTGCAACTACTGCAATTCCCTGAAAGCACTGAGAAAATACTGAAAAATATCAAGAAATTAAACGATATTTAGCAAAGAGCAACACAGGGGAGCAATCTTTTAAGGACGGATTGCGGATTGAAGAATTTTACGCAGGGGGTTGCACACATATACATCCAATGAACTTGTCTTAGCTGGGAACATTCTTTTCTTTGGTTTGACACAGTTAATTCGATAAGATTTTGGGTCGCTGGATGACACGTTTTGAAAAATGGCGTACAAAATGAAAAGTGTTAACACATTTGCCTTTCTGTGTGGAGTTTGCATGTTCTCCCCGTACTTTTGAGGGTTTCCTCCGATTGCCCTGGTTTCCTCCCACAGTCCGAAGACAATGCATGTTAGGTTGGTGACTCTAAATGACCCGTAAGTGTGAATGTGAGTGTGTGTGGTTGTCTGTCTATGTGTGTCTCCCAGTGTTGGTCCTGAGATAGACTGGAGACCTGTCCAGGGTGTATTCCGCCTCTCGGACAATGACACCTGGGATAGACTCCAGCCCCCTTCCACAATCCTAAAGGCTATAAGGTGTTACAGATAATGGATAGATGGATGGACTTCTACTGTGCTTTAAAGGTGATGATGTACGTTTAAGTGGACCCTAGTTTTATCTAACACATCTTAGCAATTGAAAAAAAACTGTAATAGCTGGTGATTTGATGATTACCGTTTTTTTGGACGGTGAGGTCTGTGAACGAAACCATCTTTGCAGTGTTATGATTCAGACATATATATTTGGAGATTATGTATGTTCTTACTGAGAAAAGAATCAGACGATTAACTCCATTTGAATGTCTGTATTTTTGGCGTGTTTGTTGGGAGTTTTATTAATGTGGCGCGAGCGTAACATGCTACAATTGATGTTTAGCTGTAATCACAGCTGCAACGGAGAAATTAAAATAGGTTTTTCAGTCATTCGTTGCCACCTCAAAATCTGTATTTGACCATTTTATATAAATCGGGACTTTATAAAACTGAATAATGTTCTAAAGACCAAGTGTCTCAGGATATGCAAAGATGAAACGAATGAAAACACACAAAAATGAAAGTGCAGCCAAACACCTTCCAAACATGAAAAAACTAAATGTATGTGGCTAGTTTAGCATCAGATGGGCCCATCGTTTCAAGTCAGGCCCTGGTGCTGCTATTGACTTGAGTTTTTCTTGTCAGTGGGTTCCAGGGTTTAACTTGGAGTTGCTGAAAATTCCACAGTGGTTTCATCCGGTGTTAATCTTTAGAGATTTGCATTAGTGTCCAGAGACACCTTTGATCTTTCTAAAGACTTTGATTGGATGTGTGAATGAGGGGGCCACTCTCCCATCGTGCATCCACTGGATTAAAGGAAGGAAGGGAGGGTTATTTATAATTTTGGAAGTTGTTTTCAGGTCAGTGCAGACTTTCGGAAGCAATCAGACAAAGACATTTCAGTGGCAGTGGCACAGAGGCAGAAGAAAGGGGGCGGAGGCTCTGGTTCGATTTCAAACTCGGTGAACTTATGATGAGAACGCTCGCTGTTTCAGTGGTTTGTCTCTGTAAACTGTGGTTTGGCTGAATAGATGTCAAAGGATACGACTGGCAAGAGTGGAGGGAGGGGGGCGGATTTTGGACAAGAGCTTAACAAAAAAATGTATTTTATGTTGCAGTGTAAAGGCCAAGGCTGTGATTTATTTTAAACCCCACCTCTCCAAGATGACATTTTTCGACAGTAGGTCACATGTTACAGCCGTGGATGTTCCCCTTCTGCGGCGTGAAACCCATCCTTGAGAGCAATCGTTGACAACGGAGCCCCTTTGCTGACCCAGATCCATAGGACTTCCCCGACAGCGACTCTCTGCCCTCCCTCCATCCGTACCTCACCTTTCAGGAGAAACCAGAGCTTGTAACCATCGCCTCAGTGATGCTCGAAACAAGTTTCCATGCCACATTAATGTGAGCAGCAGTGAGAGCGAGTCTCTCATCGAACAGCTGCCACCCCTGCCTGGCTGGCAGCAGCAGCGCTGCGTTAGATTTGCCATTAATTTGTCGCACCTGACAGCCGACTCTGCTGGGTAGCCTACGTCTACACCACTTTTCTGCTTTGTGCCTGGGAGGGACATATCTGGCCCTTGTGAGAATAAGCCTGAAATATGGTTAGGGAAGAGAATGAGACAAAATGGGAGCCACAGGCTGTTACATTTTATGTGTATCTAGGCCAGGCCACATGATTTGGTAGAAAGTTGGAACTACAGGGCCAAAGTCCACAGGGTGCACTGGTTCTGCCTCTCAGTGACGTAACTGGGACTGCAGTCCAAGTCTGACTTATGATCTAGGTTGAGTCATTTTGAGTCTAGGAAATCATGTTAAGAAGAGACTATGGTGATTAGTGATAGTCACGTACCCTGTCAAAATAATTACAGCGGAGTAAGTTTGTCTGCATGTTCATTATATCGGAGGCCTAAACAATTGCATTTACATATTCCCACGATGCTGCCTCCCACAGACCTGACTTTCAAACTTGACTTTCGTGCTTGTTACAATAGTGTTTGCTCTGCATAATACAGATTCGTAAGAGGTAAGATTCTGGCAACCACTTTGTGTTTACAGAGTGTGTCTGAACACATTGATGAATCCTATGATGCAACCGTAAGAAACATACATACAAGATACACAAATGGTGGATTTCTCATTGGAAGTGATGCGTGTTAGACTTTGGCTAGAAAAGAACGACTGTGCTGTAGTTTATCCTTGGACACATATTGTAGTATTGTAGTGTTTGCCTGGTTTAGTTTGTGTGGTTTCTGTTAATGTGATGAGAACTGTCCCCTGTTGTCTGAAAATGTCATTGATTAAACAGTTAGTCAAATTAAATAACCAGTAGATTAATTTGGGCCCAGATATAAAAGACTCAGTTATCAACCAACCCATGTTTTCCCTCATACATTTTTGAAAAAACAAAAAAGCTAAACAAGCTAAACTGCAACACAATATCTGAATCCGACAGTCTTAGAAGAACAGAAATGATAGTAGATATGAAAGTTGGAGACCTGTTAAGGCCCTTGTTGTATTCAGTAGTTTGGCTTTATATTGTGTCATCTGTCTTTTCATGTTTTGAAAAGGGCAATTAAATTGACTCCGGATCTGATGCATTGAGCGACTTCACGGTAACCTATTACCAATGCCACCCTATTCCCTGGCAGTATAGCGTTACCTGGAATGACATGAATTATCTGTCAAAGTTCATATTTCTTAGCTTAGCCTTTCTAAGCTCGCTGACATTAAGATCTGTTTCAGGTCACTGCAACAAGCCAGAGACAAGCGCAGCGTAAAAGCAGGAAGAAAAAGACTCAACTTGAAGGAGATGTTTATGTGGCCGTCCGTTTTCTTCATTAACGTACGGATGTACACTATCTCGTTATTGATGAGCTTGACATTTACCCCAGTAATGGAGCCTGTGGTGAATTTGCAGAAGTTAAAAGCAGAATGTGAGCTTGCGACTGAGAGCGCTGAACGCTCAAAATCAATGTTGCCGGCCCATCAGGCGAGGCACTTAAACCCACCCTCTGATGTATGGTCATACTGTACCAGTATTACCATCATCATTATGCACGGAATCCACAAACAAACATTACTGCTCACATCAGCAGCCAGCGCAGGAGCACCCGGTGGCCTTGGCTCGCAAATGGACAATAACATTTGACAAAGAGCCGCAATAAATGAGCTGTGAAGGCCGGGCCTCTCACCTGTCAACATGTGACACTTAAAACATTCACTCGTTCCCCTTGGGGCCTGTACTTTTCTAGGAATTGGATTTCCCGCTGGACCCGAGACCACGTTTAGCGACGATCTAGCTAGAAAGCAATACCTCTCAAGGCATTTTAACACGGAGCCAGAAACGAGGCTTTGAGGTTTGAGCTGTAAGAAATGGGAATTTAAAAAAAATCGTGGATCCTAGCCAAGACATAAATGAGGCTTCTTGTGCTTTCTGCATGCTGTTGCAAAGCCCCTATATGTCAGGATTAGTACGAGTGTAATAAAGATCTAGCCCTCGATACCCGGTGAATAACATTTCATAGCTGTCATCGTCACATGGCTCATAATGCCTTAATCTTTTCTGCATATTTACCCTTAAAACAACATAACGTCCATGAACAGGCCCTCCTTTGTCGTTCGTGAATGTCAACATCCCTATTATCCCATCAGCTCCCTCCGCCTGAAACCTTAAACCGCCAAACACCTGTTCTTTTGTGTGAGCTGGCATTTTACAGCAGCCTTTCTCAGACGTGCAGTGGAGCCTCTCTCCTCGATCTCACTCAACCCTCTCATTTGGTTTGTCTCTCTCTCTCTCTCTCTCTCTCTCTCTCTCTCTCCCTCTCGTTCCCTTTTACTTCGTCGCTTCGTCTTTTTTTCCTGGTGCTCACCATTGTCACCTGTCTCTCCCCTTCTCTGTCCAGCTTTGTCTCCGTGTCCCTTATTCCTTTTCAGTACCCTCCACTCATTTCCCCTGGATGTTTTCCTGTACTCTTACCTAGTACTCCAATACTTGACTCTGTGCTCCTTTTTCTTTCTCTTTAAATCTTTCCCCCTTCCTTTCTTTCTTTTTCCTCCTCTTTTCTCCTCATTCAACTCCCCTGTCTCTCCCTCCATGCTTTCTCCTTGCCTTATTTTTGTGGTTTTCTTTTACAGTACTTGGCCAAAAGTACACTCTCATCAATCTCATTCCAAACCTTTGGTTTATTACATTAAGCTTTCCGCTCTAAGAGCCTCAACCCTTGAAGAGGCTTTTCACCACATTTTGGATCCAGGCTGCAGGGATTTGCTCTCATTCAGCCCCAGGAGCTTTAGTGGAATCCAGCGCTGATGTTGGGCGATAAGGTCTGGCTCACAGTCATCGATCCAGTTCATTCAAAAGATGTTGGATGGACGGCGTTGAGTTCAGGGCTTTGTCCATGGCAGTGAAGTTCTTCTTCAGCAAACTCTACAAATGTGTCTTTGCACGCAGCAAAAAGCAAAGAGCCTCCTTTAATGTTAGGAGGACACAACACAAAACAGTCTCAGACCAAATATGCTGCTGGGGCCTTGCAGCGTCCTTCCTCGAAACAAAGCTGTGTCTGGATGAAAGCTCTCTGTGCAACAAATCCTGCAAAAAGAAGTGACTAAATATTTTGGAGCTCTTTGTTGGCAAGAGTACATAACTCGTGTGTGTCTTCCAAAACTGTAAAAAAAAAAAAACGTTGTTATTGATTAAAAGGCAACTTCACCAATTTTCAACTTTCTTTCTATGGCTCTTAGTTTAGTGTGTAAATCTAACTAGAACCAAAAGAAGCAATCTGATATCAGTGAAGGCGTCTTTTAAGTTTAGGCAACAAAAACAACTTGTTTGGCTGAACCTTATGGTTTGGCTGCATTTAAGAACACTCCTAACTCTTTACAGGCATCCTGCAATAAATGCATGTCTGCTTTACAAGATTTGTGAGATAAGGGAGCTGACTGATGAGCTGCAGGCAGACAGACAGACACTAGGTAAACAAGTCTTTTCACACTTGCACGGTTCTGTCTTGCATTGAGTGGTCATGGCTGCTCACAGCTCGTCCCACACCTATAGAATAACAGTAATACTGAACTTCTCTGTCTCTTTGACCCCTTAAATAGCTCGATCTTCTAGATATTCCAACTTCTCCAGTGAATTTCTCCAGATTCTAACATCATCTTCGCGTCCTTTCTTCTTTCTCTCCTGTCATTATACCGATGTTCTCTTTCTCTGTGTGGCTCCCTTTCTCCTCATCTCCAAAAACTCCTCTGTCTCTGCTTGTATGGAAGATGAGGTAAAAGAAAGTAAAAGAAACCCTCTAACCCTTCCCTCATCTCTTTTCTTTTTTGAAAGCTAGCCTTTGTGGAGCTGCCGGGAGCAGCTCCAGTGTCTCCAACCGCAGCCAGGGCTCTTTTCATCGGTAGAGGTTTGAAATCTAACTGACCCTATTCATGCCCTGCCAGGCCTTTGCTTGTGCTCATGCTACATAATACAAGGCAATACAGCGGCTGGGGAATGTGAGTTATTCAGTGAGGGGGGAGACAACAGTAGAAGAGCACAGAGGAAGCCTGGAGCTGAGAAACGGGAGACCATTTAAACTGCCGAATTTTACAAACAGGGATTTCTTTTCTCTTTGGGAAATGTCAATATCTAGAGGTCATGTTCAGTAACTGTACAATATGGCACTTTGAAGTTTTTAGTTGGTTAGTTTTTTTAGTCTCAGGCCTCCAAACTGCACTGTACAGCATCTTCCTCATTTTGCCAGCATCCTGCTTTGCTACCACGCTGCGGCCTTTCTTTCTCAAAGATGCCCTGTCAGTCAAACAGTATGTGCAGCACTGGGGTTTCTTTCTCACTGGCTCTCTGGATAAAAATGGATTTTGTTTAGTCCTCTTTTCTTCATCTTTGGAGACATGACATTGATGACTGCTCATACTCCCCGGGTCTTCTCTGTTTAGCTGGTGTGCATTTCCAACAAATCCCACTTCACTTCATTGCTGTGAGGCCAATTTTTTTTTTCATTGATCCTAGCAAGAAGCCCACGTTTCTTACTAATCAGACTTTCCACTGGTCTACTGCCATAAACTAGCCGCAGCCTTTGGTAAAGACACTGGTTTGTTTTATTAATAATGAGCTGCAGGAGCGAGTCCGCTTCTCCAAAATTCGACCAAACTGCAAATGCAAATGTGTTTTTGTGGGAAACGCACTTGTAAATGAAAAGACGACAATACTGTAATACTCAGCATATCAGTGAAATGTCCCCATCAACGTATTTTATCGGCCACATGCCCCATCAAAACATCAAGTATCGGGGGCCCCTGTTCTACTTGTTTTGCCTGCACTACTCACTGCTGATTACCCGGATCAGGTGTTTTGTTGTCATGTTGTCACAGCATCATTATGATAATATACTGGTAATTTACTAATGTAGGACTGTGATTGGTGCAGCAATTTTTTATTTTGTATTTGTTTTACAGGCAAGTTTCATTTTGTTGACACAGTTAGGAATCTCTGCAGACCTTAAATGATTCAGTGACTCTGGGCCTGTGTGCTTAGTGGCACAAAGTGTAGCAGAGAGCTTGTGTAATTAATTATTGTTGCGTTATTGATTAACCACACAAATATTTTAAATGATAAAACAGGATAGATTACTGATGTCAGATAAACTTCTTACTCTGAATAAAAACTAGATGTGTCGACAAATGATTCACTTGAACTGACTCACAGAAGCATAAAAAAAGCATTAAAAGTTCAGGATGAAAATAAAACCTTTCATCAAGAAACCTTCCACCACAATCAGCTAGAACATTATACTAAGATACGATGTGGCCTTTAAAAACTCACAGAATATTGTAAATCCCAGTAGGTCTGGCATCTTTTCAGCTTTTTGTGTAATGGGGCATTTGTGGCCACTGGTGGCCTTCAGGTCAGAGAAGCGAACTTGTGACTAATTTCTAGTCAAAAGGATAAAATCTAGATAAGACAAGTGAAAAAGCATCGCTTGTCTCCTGCCTCATCCACACTGTGGTGCCCTTGAGCGAGGCCTTTAACCCGACTGGAGCTTCTCAGTAGAGAGACATACTGTATATATCTATATATATGCCTATTTTAATCACTCAGTTTTGTGATTGCCTTTAACTGTTTTAGCATCTAATTGTTCCGTCTTTCTACTAACAAGTAGCTAACAGTTCTCTAGCTATCCCTGCACTACCCACTGCTGATTAGCTCCATCAGGTGTATCCAGTCAATCAGAAGCTGGAAGATACCATCTTAGATCAGGGTGCCATAGAGAAAGACAAAGCAAATTGGTATCTTCCAGCTTCCGACACACCTGATCCTGCATCAGCACTGGGTCCCTGGACTAAACTTAGAGGTAATTAGTCTACACTTAGATATAACATTAGTTGATGGCTAAGGGTTGTTCCAAGACACATTAAAGTGATTTGCACAAAATAGTTTTTTTTTTGGAGATTAAAATTCTAAAAATACAAACTTTCAGAGCTTTATTATTATATCAGTCACTTCTGTTACTGTTGCTCTTACTGATGTATCTGTTAACAGATTTAATATTGTAAAAATAGATTAGTCACTTTTAAAAGCTAAATTCTCTGACCCCAGTGTCACCAAACTGATGACTGCTACTCCGATTCACTTTTGTATTTGTACATTTTCAATATTTAATGAAATCTTTTGGAACACTATTTATTCTTACATATTCAGAACAGTCTTTCATAGATTTCAAACATGGATGCTCTTTATACCCCGCAGATGTCCAATATGTGCTTGTGTCAATACAGACAAGCCAAATGGTCTGTGTGTTTAAACTCTCCAATGGGACTGCACTGGGGCTTTGACGGGTTATAATGGGAACACCAATGTGTGAAATATGTTATGCAAAGGAAGCAGGCGAGTGATGTAGCAAAGGGCACAAAGGGCACGTTTGGCACTAAGTCGAGAGAGTCAGCAATAAAAAGGGGACTAAAGCAAACAAGCCACTGACATTCAATTTTGGCCGCCACACCACAGGCATGAGGCGCCTTCCAACGTTGGCCGAGTGAGAAAAATAGAGGGCAGCGAGCTCGGTCAGCAGGACCTCTGTGGGGTTTGACTTTACGGGTCGTGTGTAGTAAATTACAATGCTTCGTTGTGACAGTAGCTAAGTTACACTGATGTGGGCAAAGTCATTTCACAGAATTGACGGTGCTAATGGATTTTTTTTTTTATGAGAGCTAAACAGCACTTCACAAGCAAATTAGGATAAAACATTCTAGTTTTTCCCTATTTTGGAGAATAATTTTCGATGCTATCAAGAACCGAGTGAAACATGTCGTCTTTATCTCTCTGTGAATTAATTTAGTATTTAAAAAATCAGAAATGTGCAAAGATAGTCTGCCACTCCTGTACCTCTTGCCAGATGGCAGCAGGGAGAACGGGCATCGAGAGGAGTGGTGAGGGTCCTCGACGATGGTGATTTCTCTGCATATGCAGCGCTACTGATAGATCTCCTTCAGGAACCAGAGAGGGGCACTGACAAATTTTTGTCTTAAAAATCCTGTAGAGATGTCGTTGGTCCTGGGCCCTGCAGCTGCCAAATCAGGCCGTGAAGCTGTGGGTCAGGATAGTGGCCCCTGTAAAATGTGATGAGTTAAGATGTAGGAACTCCTGCCTTCCCGAGTCTCCGGAGGAAGTGGAGACGCTTTTGTGCTTTTTTTGATGACTGCCGAGGAGTTGATGTAAAAGGACAGGTCGTCAGTGAGGTACCCTCACACACAAAAAGTGGAATATTCAGAAAACTTGTGTTTTGTTTTCATTTTACTTTGCCTCCTCTTCTCTCTCTCTGTCTTTCTTTTACAAAATCTAATTAAGGCCAATAAATGATTTCGGTTTGCTTTCAAGACACAGACACATTCCACATGGACACAAACACATCCGACCCTCACAGGTTTTTCCATCATGATACTGTAGCGGACGTGGAAAGTATGAATTGGCCTTGAGGCAATGAAAGAAGCTGAAATAAAGCTATGTTTTCTGTACAGGTTCCTATATAATGCATGAATATTTGAAATGCACAATTCCAGACTGAAAATGAGAACAAATCTACACAATGTGGCACCTTTTCTTTTTTTTTTTCACTAATCTGTATAAATGTCATTCTGAGTGGTGGGCTTCTGTGTTTGACCTGTTAAGAAAAGAATTATTAGGGGAGCCCGTTCATTAGCTTTAGTCTTACAGACAAATGTCAAAAGATGTCATTGCTCCCGACAGCAGAAATATTAACAAAAAGCGGTGTGGAAGTCGCAAAGTATGAATAAAACATAAAGTGTCGCGTTTGACAATCCCATCACTGCTAATGAAACCACGGGCACGCTGGGCCTTTGCCAGTCATCAGACTGAGAACATTATTTGAAACGACAACATAATTAAAATACAATTAATCGTGCTGCCCTAATGGACAGATAAATGCAATAACTACAGTTAAGCCTTCAAAATGGGATTAGCCTTCTTGCTCATACACATTAGGAACAGAATGTATATGTGAACAATTTCCTTTTAAATTACAGAGGCAACTTATTTGTGCCCTGAGACAAACACGCAAACATTCACTTAATGGTCTGAATGGTTTGGGACCGACCTGCTCACTTAATTAGAAAGAGTCAGTTAAGGTCCATACTCCCAGTTATTGTATATAATTAAATGCGGGAGATTTTTTTTTTTTGTCCTTCCAGCTTATCCCGTCAGTGCAGGGTTGCCACGGCGGATCATTAGTCCGTTGAAGTTGATTTGGCACAGTTTTTATGTTGGATGTCCTTTCTGACGCAACCCTCCCCAAATTCTACTGGGCTTGGGACCAGCACTGCGCAGCTGCAGGGACACTTTGACATGTGGTCCGAAAGAATATCCTACCCTGTGATCGGTGGGCAGCCACTCTACCAACTGAACCGCTGCCGCCCGATCCTAAATAATGATTAAATAAATAATTAATTTGTCTTAAAGGCTAAAACAACCTCATTTTAATAACTTTCAAAAGAATAACCATGAAAGTTCAACATCTGAAAAAAAAAAAGCTTTTATGCTCTTAAGCAGGAACAATGATTGTTCTATTCGATTGATCACAAGTCCAATGCCCGCTCTCCCCCTGACCTCTGGGCCTTGTCGTGATCCTGTTTCCAGGATGAGCCTGATTCCTGATTCCTGTGCCACTGACACACACACACAAACCATTTGAGCCCGGCACACATCCCAGGAAAAACTCATCTGGACACATTCAGCTATAATAGCGTCACGCTCGGATTGGCTCTGTGAGCACTGTCATGGCTTGTTGAGCACAAAAAAGGGGTACTGGGTGGCAAGGGGTGTGAAATAACAGAGAGGGGGAGAACTCTCCTAAACACACACGGAACCAGCTTGTTGTGTGAGATAAGCAGCGATGATCAACAATAACACTAATCAGAAGCACAATGTAAGAGGGTGATGTTTGTCATCATTTTATGGATCTCAGCACGGACTGGTGATTGGTCCATTGTCTACTTTCCTCTGCATATAGAGAGACTGTAGACAAACCTGGAGGCTAAATGGTGCATCTGTGAACCACAGAATCATCTCTCTTATTATGTCAAAAAAGAGGGACCACCCCCTTATCTAGCAGGCACTTCAGAAAAGCAAACAATGAGGTCCAGGAATAGCAGCAGTATTGTTACTCTCCACATTTCATAAGCACCCCCTCCCCTCCTCCTCCTCCTCCTGCCCTCCTCCCTGAGCTTCAATACAAACCTGAATGAGACCCAAACAAAGAGGAGCTGTCAGTGGTCTGCTAGACGTGGTGGATTAAGCCGAGAAATGAAGACCTGTCGTAGACTCGAGCCAAATGGACTCCCTGTATCTAAGAAGCAGTGGCAAGGAGCCACATTTCTTTCACGGCGGCCTTTTAATGAGCTCTGATTAAATATCTGTGGGCGCAGTAATTGTCAAGGGCCAAAGAGGTGGATCACTGGCCACCTTAAACAAGAATAACAAGAAACTGGAGAGATAGACTCTCAAGCGATGACCTGCTGTAGCCACTCTTTCTTTTTCACGTTATAACCAGGGGAACTGTGGCAAAAGTAATTTTATAATGAACCAAGTGGGCGTAAAGGGTGACCATTAATGCTCATTAAGATAAAAAAAAAAAAAATGCAAAGACCATGAATGTCTGCACTTTTTATGGCCCTTTTCACACTGCCTGTTCAAGCTGCGATATGGCACCGCAGCGTTATTAAAGGTATGGACCCTGGATTAGGATCTGCTCTGGGGCTTGCAGGGAAAATTTTGCCGACGTGCTATTTCTGTGACCTGCCCCTGTGTTTGCTTCCTCTTCAACATGCTGCTCAGAGGAATTTGAATGCTTTACCATAATTCTTCTTTTGTAGCAAACTACAAACAGTGCACAACACATTTACTTGAGTCATAATCCATGTGTAAATGTGCAAGATGTCAACACTCACTTTGCACTCATATTGTGAAAGATAACAGATGCATTTTAGTAACTTAAATTTTAGGTTTTGTGTTCTACGTGCTACATAGTGTCTTGTACTTTCTGTCAATGTTTCATTGATGGTATTAGTCCACATAATGTTTTTCTGATTGTTGCTTATGACATTTTTGATAATTTATAAAGACTATCTGAGGTTAACTTCGTGTATTGTTGTGAACGTACAAAACTATGACACAAGCAGGAGACTTAGTTTGATGTAAAGTGTGAATTGACACTAAACATGTTCCGATTTTTCTCTTAAACTGAAGAAGAACTACTGTTCCTGTTTGTGGTTTTTGCTTTTTAGCAAAGCCTTAACGTAGGTGCCAATACTAGTGTGGTGTCAGTGTAGTGATTAAATCAATGGATGAAACTGGGAATTTTTCGTTGCTTTGCAGAAATTTTGTTGTACATAAAAATGTGAGACGAATCAAGATGTCCATGCTGATGAAAGACATTGTAATGATGCTTCTTCTCCATCTTCTCTGTGATGCATAAAGCCTTACTTCCTATAAATATTGTGGGAGAAAGAGTGAAAAAGTCTCGCTGTTGAGCTTCCGATTCATCATTTTCTGTCACATTCCTTTGCACAACTCTGATTCC
The DNA here is from genome assembly GCF_033026475.1 of Channa argus. Classification (NCBI taxonomy): domain Eukaryota; kingdom Metazoa; phylum Chordata; class Actinopteri; order Anabantiformes; family Channidae; genus Channa; species Channa argus. The sequence goes on from NC_090206.1 coordinate 22,958,829, forward strand.
TTCCGCCTGGCTGTGTTTTATTCATGGCTGCCTCGCTCTGCTCTGTTAAGCAGTTGAGGTGCTTCTGTTCCAGGGTGATGGGAAACGTGTGTTACTGTTACAGTGGAGCTGATCAGGTATTAAGTGTAATATATTGAAAATATATATTTCTCATAACTTATGGAAGAGCTAGATTATGTGTAGCCTATGATGCTGATGTTACATTTATTTAAATTTCAACAAAGTTACTGTATGCACAAGTTATTCAAATACATTGTAATATGTGTTTTGGAACCAAATTATTAGCAGATTGTGGTGCTAAACTTGTAACATCAGGATATAAACAATGGCTAAAAACAATCCATAAAGTCTACACAGTACTTCAGTTCATGTTGAGTTAGCAGCCTGGCCAACCTCCACCACCAACCAGCTAACAGGTCACAAACTGGAGAGAAAAGGATTTCAAGACAAGCCACTTGTTCCTCACACATTTATGGCCTTGACTTGGTGGCCACTCGAAGAAAATACTTTCAGAAATAGACTTTATTTTGAGGCAACACTAGTTAGGATTCCGTCGAATGGAAACCTTTTTCATCAACATCACCTGACTTCATCCTTTGCTGCAGTCAGAGGGTTTTGTCATTTGAAGGTAAAAAGTGCCATTTTAGCTGAAACCATGGTTGCTCTGCGGAGGACAGTCTATCGTGGTCTCTTTCAAAAGAGAGCATTCAATAGTATCTAGCAGACATATTTCCATGTAGCAGTTTCTTTTAGATACAGATTTGGAAAAGGGGCTGCTGAATGTGCAGAGTTACTGTAGGTATTTTACACCACCATTATGGGACCACTGCTGTGTGCTGTGGGACAACCAGACGGGCAAGAAGGACCTATATGACCCGGTTGGGGGTGTTTAGTTAGTGCGATTTGACCACTCTGTTGGCGAGTGTCATATTTTTAAGCCGCTGCCAGTACAGCTACTGTATATGAGCAGTGGTGTGACAGCTGTGCTTTTTGGCTGATCCAAAAGGAAACGTGCTGCTGCATTTTCTGGTGGACTTTGTGGGGAAAATCACTCAAGTAAATGCTGATGCCGTGTTGATCGTGGGCTCGGCTGGGAGAACCACTAATATGTAAAATCATTTAATCTGCAATTCTTCATGTGCATTCTTCATGTGCTACATGTTATACCATTACCTTCTCCATCCATTAAATCATGCCTTTATTATAGGGCTGCAGTCTGAAAGTACTTATCCATTCAGAAAGTTCTTTCGGTCCAGCCACTGAGGGAAATAAGAAAATGAGATTATTTCCGCTTGAGCAGCTGAGAAATATTCCTAATTTTGAGCCTCGCCATTTGGCCAAGATGCTGTGGCTGCTAACTGTTGCCTTTCTCCCATGAATCACTCTTTGAGCGCTTGTTTAAGTGGAATTACATTTCTGTTACTATTTGTCCACGCTTTTAAATCAAATAGTTTATGGATTGTTTTGATGCCTCAGCTGAAATGTGGAGGAGGATGAGAGAAGAGGGAAAGAAAGAATGTGCTCTGAGAGGAGAAAAGCAAGAAGAGGGATACAAGGGAGAGACACACAGAGAAACAGACGCCTGCACAACTTGTCTGAAATGAAGTTCTGTCTCATGACTTAAACATTGTGTGGGATAAAATATGCCCACAGTGCTGAGATTCTTCTCCTTGTTAGACTTGCAGCTTCAGCACTGTGTGAGCCGTGCATCAATGGCGTATTGTATCGGTGTGCTGTGATCATATTGTGCTGTCTCATGGCTGGCGGAGCTGTGCTGATCACTCTGTGAAAGTTTCTTTATGGAAAAAGTGGTAAAACAATAACTTTGCTTCACAGAAAGAACACAGTAATGTTGTATAATGAACCTCTGTTGACTGTAAACCACCATAAAAGGCCATAAAAAGCACGAATGGTATCTATAAATATAAATGCTGTATCATGTGCTCGTGAGGACCTTTTGCATGCTGTATCATTTCAAAAGTACTTCATAGCACATACTCAGATTGGTTAGAAGAGTGACCATCAAGTGGTCAGACATGTGCTCGAAATGCTCAGAACCCAATATCTTTGCACTGCTGACAGTGTTATCCTGTGTTAGTCTGACATCTTGGAACTCCTCAACAGCACATATCCACATTATGATATGTTTTGGAAGGGATTTCGTCTAAAAATATATATATTTGAAACAAACTCTAATCTCCAATCCAGAGTTCAGGTTTGACAAGTGCACTGGCTAAAATGAGAATTTACAGCAAAATAAATAATGAAATACAAATCGAGATCCAATAGGTTTTAATGTACAGTCTGAGCAGGACAGATGTTATCCACATCCAATTCCGGTGAGATGGCAAAACTGTACATTTACTGATCCAATCAACCGTTTTTAGAGGTGACAATCTGCAGTAAACCTGTCAGGGGCTGTTTGCCCGGCTTTATTTAGGATTTTTTTATTTATGATGTTGCAATTGTAACAATTACTTTAATCAATCCCCCGTGAAGTTCGGGCGACTTTGCAATTGAAAATATCCTAAAAACATTGCAACATGCATTACAAGCATTTTAGAAAAGCTGTCATGGATTTTACTCTGTTGCATGGGTGTAGAGACACTGGCTGACAACATAGATCCTCTTCAGCTTTGTTGAAACAAGTTAAACATAATGTCCAGCTAACAACCATGACGTTCCTCGTCCTTACTGTGTGCGCTCTCACCACCTTTAGATTGAAAAAAAAAAAAAACAAGAAAAGAAAACACTGTCCCTGATTTTTCCATTTTCATTTATGACTTTTTTTTTTTTTGGCTATGAAGTGTTATATTTACTTACACTTTAGAAGGGAGGTTGGATACTGTTACAGTAATATGGCAAGCAGAGTAAGTCACAGGGTCCATTGCTGCTGTTGCTAACGCTCAACAAAAACTGGAATGCACTGAAGGTCAGATTCCATTAGAGAAGTGTTATACAACCCTGGGTGGGTGGGAGGGCACAGAGGACGGCTTTCACTCGCTTGCCTTGCTGACTTCAGAAGCAACACAAATTCCTCAGGGGTATTTATCTGTAGCCAGGTGATTTCCAGGCCTGACCATAATCAGACGAAGACCAGGAAGGAGGAAAGGAGAGAAGAGTGTAAACATAAAGAGATGGAAACAGGTTATCTGCACCCAGGTAATGCTTGGTTTAGAGACAAAGAAGAAGAGAATGAAAGGTGAACGTTTATTGTGTTGGTATCCAGGTGATTTACAGGTACGAATATCCCCAGACTGAGACAATGATGAAAAGAAAGGTATACGTTTACGACATAACCACACATTTTTGGCTAAACAATTAAAAGCCCCTTCTTCACTTTTACCAGCCTCACGTTGAGCTATAGAGGTAAGGTTGGCAAAGCAAAAAAGGAAAGGAGAGAAGGAAGGGAGTAAGAAAAGAATATGTGTTCAGGTGGCTTCCAGGTTTAGCTCTGGTGGAGGGGAAAGGGAGGAACCGGAAGGATGGTTGGAAAAAAAGAAAAAGAAAGCAGGTAGAAGAGTAAAATGAAAGAAAATAGTAGAGAAGAAGGAAGGAGATAGTTTTATGTACCCAGGTCATATGAGCCTTTTTTATTCTTATGAGAATGGAAGGAAGGAGGAAGAGAGGATTGCATCAAAAGGAAAAGAAATATAGAGTCTATTTGTGTTTACAAGATTCACGAAGGAAACAAAAAACTGTGGGTACCGATAGGAATAAAGGATAAAGGATACAAAGAAAGGATATTAAGAAGAAAGAATAAAGGAAGCGAAAACAAGGCCGTTGTTTTGTGCTTCTATAATTGATTTACAGGTGTGATAAAAAAAAATAAATAACAAAAAGAGACACCTGGTGATCCTGAGTTTAAACAATGTGGAGAAAGAGAGGAGTTACAGGAACGAGAGACGGAGGGAAAAGGAATGAATAGGAGAGGAAATGAAATTAGGGTATTCACAGGTGTGACCTTCCCGTGGCTGCATCAAAAGCAAAGTAAAGGAAATGAAAGGTAAATGGGAAAAAAAAGGGACATCTTTTATACTGTAATACTGTAAAGCCGAATGTCTTTTCACTCAACCATGTTCCTTCCAACACACACACTCCACAGTATGTCACACATCTCTGCCGTCCTCGTGACAGAGGATACAAAGCCATCTTCTGATGCCTAATCCGCAGCAGGCGGGGGATACTTGAAGGCTCATGACACAAATGAAACATTTCAGCATGGTGTGCGAGGACCAGACTTACCCTATCAGAAATCTAAATGATGCGTCCTTTGTGCCAATTCCAGTGAACGCTCAGGAGATGGAACATGGGGCTGCGGGAGACATTTATTTTATGTTACAAACCTTTCAAATACAACTCCCATGTCTTTTATCGCACCCCCCACTCCTCACCCCTCACCCCCACCCCACCGCCGTGATAACAAAGGAGGGTCTCTGTTTGTGGAGCCGACTGTGCCTTCAGTTTGATACATTGAGATATTAGCATTTAGATAACCCCTCTCAATGTAGTGTGTGAGGGAACCGAAAGCAGGAGGCGAATAAATACTGTGAATAATCAGAAGTTACATTGTGAATTAACATAAGTTTGTCTTTTATCATTTAAATCAGAAAAGACTAACAACTGAAACATCTGCGTTGTGTTCTCTCGTGGCATTTTTCTTTCAGACAGCAGATACAAAGCAACACATCGCGGGAGGCAAATCAAATAGAGCGTGTTCGATATGAAGGCTGTGGTCAGATCTGCTGTCGTAGGCCGACTGATGCAGCAAGTTCTTTCGTTCAAATCAAATTACAGATGATTTGCAACGTTGAGCCATTTTTCCTCCCTTTGACAGAGATAATACCCAGTGAAAATGCTTACGAGGCACTAAGATGTGAGCACCGATTAGGGTTTTGAAACCCTTGATTACAGAGGCAAGAGCGGTTGGCTGCACGTCCACGATGCAAACCTCTCGTTCCACTGCGTCCTAAAGGTGCTCTAGTGGATTGAGATCTGGTGACTGTGGAGGCCATTTGAGGACACTGAAGTCATTGTCGCGTTCCAGAAACCAGTTTGTGGTTTAGAGGATTTTAGCTTTTTGTGACATAATCCTGCTGTTAGTAGCCATTAGAGATGGGTACATTGTGGCCTTAAAGGGATGTCGTTTACACCAGTGACCCCACATTCTGAATGTCACTGCCGAAATTGAGACTCCTCACACCAGGCAACGTTTTACAAATCTCTATTGTACAATTTTGCTAAGCCTTTGCAAATCGTTGCCTCAGCTGTCTGTTCCTAGCACTCAGGAGTGGCACCGTGAGTGTGGTCTTCTGCTTCAAGGTTTGAAGGGTTGTACATTCAGAGATGTTCTTATGCGTACCTCTGTTGTAATGAGTGGTTATTTGAGTTGCTGTTGCCTTTGTATCAGCTCGAACCTGTCTGGACAACTTAACATCTTTATTTAAAGTGAGTTTTCACCTAAATAGTAACCATCAATGAATGACATTGATGAATGAATGACATGCTTCAAGAAACTCTTAAAGAGCTGTGGGATGGAATAAGGTGATAGTCCTGCTGTGCTCTCAGGTGAGGGAACCGTATCTTTATGATGTTTTTAAAAGTTCTTTAAAACTTTAACTCTCCATCTGGAGAGTGTGCGATGTTGAAAATGTGCCATTTGTGATGTCACATCCACCCGCAAACTCAGAGTGGGTAAACTCACCGCCGTCCAGAGCTAGAGCGTGCAAAATGTCGATGAATAGTTTGCATTGCAGCCAGGTGAGGAGCAAACCAGGATGTTGGAAGCTGTGAAGAAATACCACACGTCACGTCTGCTTCAGTTACAGTTAGTTATGTGGCCGAGGCTTTTATCCAAAGCGATCTACAACTAAGCAGCAGACACTAGGGACAACTGGAGGTTTCAGTGTCTTCCAGCCAGGTGGACTGGGAGTCAAAGAGAGATGGCTGTTCAGAAAACTTAGAGAAGATTCTCCCTTTTTGAAACATTTTGAAACATTCTGTGCAGCCGCTACCATTAGGTGCAGCCCCAGCATGAGAGAATATTCATTATTCATTATGTCATGGTCCCATTGACTGGAGGCCACACCCACAGCCATGGATACTGAAATTGATATGTTTATAGCTGCTGAAACAGCTGCTGGAGAACACAGGGGAATCTAGGTTGTTTGCACAGATGGGATTAGATAAATCAAAATTTGAGTAAATCTAATTTGTCATAGCGAATACACACACTTGTTATTTAAAAGCTAACATTTTAGTCGTCCCCCTCATCTTCCTTCTAAGCATCATCCAGCTGTGTCCAAATTGCTCTTTTAAACTGATTGACCTATAAAAGCAAGGTGAAAAACCGATGGCGATTAAACTACGTGGCAATTTCGTTCTGTGAGAATGATCCAAATACCTGTAGAAATGGTTAATATGCAAACCAGTGGTTCTCAGTGACCTCGCGGTGTTTTTCTTTGATTCATCACTTGTGATTCTTCCCCTGTGCTTACGTATTATTTTCACATCCAAGCCTTTTATTTGATTTGAGCCACCAGTCAGAGTGTGATGAAAATGGCTGGAACCTCGCTGAGATCGATCTGAGCTTCATCCCGAGAAAGACGCGGCCCAAATATTCTCTTAAAGGAGGATTCCCTGAATGCTAAAAATGTTTTTCGCGGAAACATATTTCTAAAGATTCTGTTTTCCACTCTGACGTAAGAAGAAAAACAAGCAAAAAAAAAAAAAATGTCGAGCCACCAGAGTTGTTCTTAATTAAAACGGATGGAGGTTTTGTAATTTTTGAAAAATATGAATCTGCATTTTCTTTGGTGAAATAAAATCCATGTGTTATCTGAGCTGCAGAGAGATGGAGAGGTGTTGCAAGGAGACCCTGAGGCAATCAGTATTCCAGTCACCTGCTGCACAACATAAAGAGCATGCTAGCAAGCTGTGGTCAAAGGCACGCCAACACACAGCACCCCCAAATACACACACACACACACACACACACACACACACACATACATGTTTTTAAAAGCTGCACCTACAGCAGTTTCTCAGCTTCAACAGCCAGGGGGGGTGGGGGTGGGTGGTCGGCGAGTCGGCAACAGATGATTAAAGCCTGACAAAAGGTGAGGAGAAATGACAACATGCCTGCAAGTCAATCAGCAGGGAGCAATATGAGCACCTTGCCCAGATTCCACGTAATGGTGAACAGGAGTTGGGGGGAGAAGAGAGGTGGGGGAAGGATGGGAGGGATTATGGAGTGATGTTGCACAACATGATCAACTTTCAAGATCACTTTGAAGTCCAGAGTCAAAATGTGCTGCCCTCAGGCAAAAAAGAAGGGCATTTTCGCTGGACAACATTGGTGATTAAATGGTATTTGAGGGTTTTCCTCCTCGAGCACTTGAATAACAACAGGTCAGATCAAGCTTTTGCAAGGAGCAAAACCTGTCTGAGTAAAAACCCCCGAAGTTTGGAGGGCTTGAAGTGATGGCAGGTGGTAGTTAAGATTTCAAAGTGTTAGGCCTCTGAATACCTGATATTTGGTTGAGTGGGGGGGGGCACAGGACGGAAAAATAAACAAGAAAAAAATGGAGACCATAGGTAGACAAAGACTTCACCTGAATGAAAAGTAGTGTTGTGGTGACAGAGATGGGGAAGGAGGTTTCTGGGCTGTCACATGCTAGTGGGCAAAAACAGCTCGCTGCATTATCACAAGGACATTTTGTCATTGCCGCATCAGCTGCTGGTAGATTTACGGGGGTTGAGCCGAGATCGAGCTATTACCATTGATAACTGGTGGCCTGTAGGGAATATGCGGGTGAGCGCATGTATTCATAGGAGGGTGCACGTCGGTGCACGTATATAAAGTGCGTATCAGCAGGAGTGCGCTCTGTCTCCCTGCCTCCACCCCCAGCATCCAACCTCACTCCCCCTCTTCAGCCCTGCTTGTCAGGGGTATGGGCCTCTGATTGGGGGCCCTGGGCTCAGTTGCCACGGAAACTGCACCAAAGCAAACAAAGAGGTGGAACGGAGCCCAGGGAATACGGTGACACAAAGGGGCTACCTAGCACAGTGGAAGATTTCAGGAGAGACTCACACAAAGCCGAGCTGCCACTAAACACCGACGCCAGAATAGACGTCGCTTGTCGTGCCTCCTATTAACAACGCAGCTTCTTTACACCCTGCGCTGAAATCTGCAGTTTGATGCTGTGCAAAAGCCTCAGGATTTCACATTAATTCCCCTTTCCCCTCCTCCCTGCCTCAGAATTGCTTTATTAACATATGCAAATGACAACGCTGGTGATGGTGATTAGTTAAATTGAGCACATTTTCTGTGATTTTTCCATGCACTGCAAAAATGGAGTTCATCGAAAAGTCATTTCCATTTTTCCTCCGCTTATCGCTTTGCATTTTGTCAATGAAATTGCATTGGCTTACTGTAAAGCGATAATACTTTGATACCGCTTTTAATCCCATTGAAGCTCCGGCTGCAAGCAGCATTAACAGCAGAAGATAAATTCACACCAGCTATAACAATAATAACAAAACAATACGGTTATAAAGATTAGCTATTGCTACTTAACATTAACCCGATTATAGCAAATTAAATTCCCAAACCTTAAATTCATACAAAAGCCCTTATTAAGATTTGTAATCTGTCACATGTCATTCAAATCATTTAGGATTTCCCCAACCAAAGGACTGTAATACTAATGAATGAGAAATAAAAGCAGGTATGGGGACATACAGGAAGTCATTGTGCTAAAGCGGGGGATTATATTTTCTTAGAGGGCTGCGGTTGGTCCTGTCCACTGAAACTCATTAAGAATGGCCTTGACATTAAGGGCCCTCTCTCTTTCAACCTGTTTGCAGCCATGATGCTGAGATCAAACAAAGTGCTGTAGGTGAGGGCACTCTCAATGGCCTAAAGCTGGTCATTCATCCTTTTTAAAGACAGGAAATCAGGCTAAATGGAGGCCCGGCTCCTCCCTCTCCCCGCTAAAGAGGCTTCTGAAGCGGCAGAGTTTTTGCAGTAAAGAATTTCAAGTGGCCATGGGCCTTTGAGGGGGAGCTCAGAACCAATAAAACCAAGGATTACTTGTGTCAAAGAAACACACCTGCATTTCATACATTGTCAGGTTCTTTTTTTTTTTTTTTTCCTAATCACTAACTCCAGGCAGGCTGAAAAGAAATGCCTTTTTTTCCAGGGGAAATTCAACCCACAGCAGATTGTTGTTTTTTTGTTTTTTTTTTTAGAATATTTTTAATGTGTTTTTACTTGTCTAGCATGCATTTTCAGTGTTTATGCCTGTGGTTCAAATATCACAGGGGAAATAAAGGCCTTTTGTTTGACTTTGAAGCTGACGTTTTAGCCTAGAAGTCATCGCACTGTGGCTCCAATTCTGTGCTTCGGTTATTCTCAGTTAATGAAAATAACTATTACTTCTACAAATAGCAGGCAAACCAGTATGTTGCTCCATATTGCGTGCAAATGTTCTCCTATAGTATGAAATATTGCTCTGAGTTGCCATAGCTGTTCTTACTTTAATGTCCAGAAAATACTCTACTGCCCAATAAAGCCGATAGCAAAGGAACTTTTCATGTCATGCATTTATGTTAGGCCTCTTTTAATGCAAAATAAATCTTAAGGAAGTACTTGTGGGAAGCCAATTTAGGATCTTTTCCTAAACCTAACCTAAGTACGTTTCACCAAACTGTCCGGTCACTGTAAAGTTGTTACTGTTACAACAGCAATGAAGGTTCATTCCATTGTGTTTCATCTGTAAGTAGGTATGAGCTCAAAACAAACTGATACATGTGCAACTCAAACTGTCAGACTGTAAAAAATGATTGCAACAACCTCAGCGATAGTTTTAGGGGAGAGTGTGTGTTACGGGGTTAGTGTTCTGCACTTTTAAGGGTTGTTATAGATTATTATAGAACATTAAATGTTCGTGTGCATATACATTCGATTTTGTGACAATATTGAATCAACATTAATTCAGCCTGCACTCATCGCTGCACAATGACAAGTCTGTGTAACATCTTTCATTAAGTGCCACAATAGGCACCATCTTCAAATTCTAATTAAGATACAGTTCTGCTTCGTAGTACTTCCTCGTGTGTGTTACACGGCTGTGTCAGTATCCAGTATCTGCTCACAGGGCTCAGAAGCCCTTATCCCTCTCATAGTTACTCTCTCTCGCTCTCTACCTCCCCCCACTCTTTAACCATGACAGATGTGTGATTGATACCAGTGGTGCTGGGTGATATGCTGCTTCTAATTTTAGCCTTGCTCACTTGGGGACTCTCACTGCAAAAGGTAAACTGGATGACAAAGCCACAGTGTATCTGTACTGTAAATAGACAATGATAAATGATTTTCCATGACAGCCATAGATAATGATGTAATGATGTCATGTGAATGATATAAAGTGTGCTGCTCAAAGACCCGCACACGCATTTTATACACTGTAATCACTGTATTGATACAATCAGTACTTCTACTGTACTTGCGTGTACACTCCTGCACTTATAAACATTCATCTGTATTCATTCTTTTAAAAAAATCACGGTTACAAATCTAAATAAAAGTTATTTTTGAAGAAGGTCGGTGGCACCAGGTCAAGATTTCTAACAGCAATTCACAGTGAATAAAATGTCATACAAACATTTCTTGGAAGTAAATAATCCGGAATGGGCTGAGTAACATTAGCCTGATGGCCGAATAACATTAGTGTGACATGCAGTGAATTTAAGTGGAAAAAAGCTATTTTGAAACCAGGGGATGTTTATTTTAGCTAAAAAAATAACCTTGGAACATCTGATTTATGATTTGTGTTCATATTAAATCAGAATAGCCAGTGTATCTAGGCCAATAATAATGCAGTCTGACAAAGATGTTGGTTTTAACCACTGACTCTAAAACTTTATATAGTTTACATGAACACACACACACACACACACACACACTCACACATACACAAAAACCCTCTCAATGAAAAGTTGTAGTACTTCTTAATTTTAATAGGAGAGGGAAAACATAATCAAACTATTATTATTATTATTATTATTATTGTTCTTATTGTTCTTGTTTTTATTATTCTAAATTTAAAAAACACAGGGAGGATTATCTCAAAAGTACTGGGGTCAGTATCATGATAGGTGTAAAAAGAGAATCTTAAAAGGCTTGTTGGGGAACTTTAGTCATAAGTCATATATTCCATATTATTATTCCATATTACTTATTACTGTTCAATAGAGTTAATATGTTACAATTATTTCCCAAGGCAGTTACATTACTTACTTTTGGATTTCTTTCCCATGTTTATATTTTGGTCTAAATTTAAAAGTTAAATTATAAAGGCCCCGTTACCAGAATAATTGCCAAATATCAGCTACAAATGTCTTTCTCCTGCTTTTCATAGATGCAAAAAGGTAGATTTTACCATTTAACATGCAAAAAGCTACAGCTAAGCAACTTCCCTCCTGCACCAAATGGGCAGCAAGCAGCTAATAACTCACCTCTTCATGCTTTGAATGAATCAGCTTGGTCTGAACGTGGCTGATTATGGAAACCAGGGATTTCAAGACGTTTGAGGAGATTCACTTTTTCCAGAAAACATTCATTCCCTTTAGTTATATGTTAAAAAATATGTTTGGTTTCTGAACATGGTAACCTGGTACTGCATAAAGTATAGTAACTAGCAATAATAATACCAAACAGATGAAGTAGTGAGTTATATTACTGTATTACAGTTAGGGATTGAACCAACAACTGTGGGATTGATGGAAGACCGCTCTACCTCCATTGAACCATTGATAGATTCCAGAGAAATCTCTGCATGCAGTGGACAAGAGGAAAAACCAATACTGAACGGTTGTTTTCTCCAGGCCCTCAGGCAGCAGTGCATTAAAAACAGACATGATTCTGTATTGGAAATCACTGCAGGAGCTCAGGAACACCACGGATATCCACTGTCAGGGAACAGTTGGTTAAAACTCCATGGAAAGAAACAACCTTATATCAACAAGATCCAGAAACACAGCCACCCATATGTACGCACACGCCACATACTGTTGATATTCTTTCTTACTTCATAACTGCTCAAGTGACGGTTCACTGCAACAGACGGGTCAATTCATAATTCATGTAAGTTAAATAAAGTGAAATCAGGTCACTGCATCACTTTATGATGCTGGCTCGATAGTACAGTACAGTATATTGCACTTGAAGTAACACTGGGGCTTTTCTTCTTTTTCTGCGCTGCAACAGCTAATTACAATGATTTGTTTTTTTTGTAGTAAGCACCTATTGAATGAAGAAACTATGCAACAAGTGACGTGTAAGAAGTAGCATGTGAAATCTGGTTTCTACATATAAATCATTGGCTGCAGAGACAGATGGCCTGAAATCGCTGGACACAGAGTGATAGCTTTTTTTTGTCTTTTTGACTCTTTGCTACTTATTTTAGAATTACGCTCTTTTTCATTCCACAAAGCTTAAAGGAAACTGGGTCATTTCCATTATTTGAATCTCAAAGTAACCAGGCCAGCAATCTACCAGGTACATGTAGGGCAGAGTCCATCTTGGTTCACGTGTGTCGCTCATGATTATTCTGCTAATGTATTCATGCAAATTCTCCAAGCAGTGTAAGACAACACTTTGTAATATTTCATACTGCTATAACTGTGGTGCACTACAGAACTATGCTTTTTTAACACATTTTTAACATGAATACATCTACATATTTGTCAACTTAAATTAAAATTTAAATTCAGCACAAGCTTCATTGCAAGTCTTCAAACCCAAATAAGCTTGTCTGCTTATAGGGATGCTGGGACACATCTGGCGCTCTGTGCCTGGTCTAGTATTTAGTAGATTGTACCAATGAGGAAATCTTTCGATTAGAACTGGGAAATTGCTTCTGTCAACCACTCAACAGGCGGGAGATAGCTCTTCTTTGAGTTGGGTCTCAATTTGAAAAAGAGGTGTAATCTAAACTGACATCTTGATAACATTTATCATGGAAAAGAAAGGCAGGAGATGTCCTATAGTGCCAGAGGTCGTTGGGTTTTGTATTTCCTAGTGCTGAGTAGAGACATGCCCCTAATGTGGTAAATGTGTTTGAAGCTGTCGCACTATCTTGTGTAGTTTTAGTGATCTTGATCAAGGAACGCAAGCTTGCCACTGTAGCTAATGATTCACAAAATAAAATCAAAGCTTGCACTGTTCTCTGTACTGCACATGTAGCCTGCACATGCTCCAATTAGGCCCGTTAAAGGTTTAATAAGCACAATAAACGTGCAGAATGAGAATCTGCCACATGGGACAAGCTTGGTGGGAACTGTAGCTCTCTCGCTGTGGGTTACCTTTACCTTAGGGAGAAAAAAAAAGTCCTTTCTAAAGGACTCAGACATTCCTTTTGTAACCGTTTTAATGGTCAGTGCCTCCTGGTCAAGAGGTGGTCGCTGAATGGACTAATTCTGCAGGATTAGTCGTCTGTGATGGTGATCCAGCCAGCCAAACAAATGTGACCTTATGGTGCAGAATCTGTGCATGGACAACTATACATTGACTCCATAGGAAGGGGGCAGTTCAGTCAAGGGATTAGCGGGAATCAACTATTCAGGCAAACCCCACCTTTTCCAGATTCTTTTCTTGACTGTGAAACACTTTTTCACATCACACAGGGAGGGAGCTGGTGGTGCAACACAATAAAATACCAGCCAAATGAAAAAGGGGGAAACGCAGAGTGAGGGAAGCCTATAGACAGGAGAGCTAAGCAAACTCACCACAGCTTGTGCTTCAGGGGATGTGTTTTCCATCTCCAGGGGCCTGAAAGAGAGTGCTTTAGGATAGAAACAGTGTGAGCTGGAGATGTTAGAGCTGGAAAACACAAAACCTAGGCTTTGTGTGTGTCAGGTGACCTTTTGTTCCCAACAGGACTCAGTTCTGCAGGAGTGCACAGCCAAATAAACACTGAATGTTCCGGAGTCCAGGGTCGACTCTACGAGCTAAAGTAGCATCTGACAGATGATAATCAGGGTGAGAAAACATGATAGTGATGTCATTCTTTGTCCAATCTGTAAAAGCCTTTAAGCTTCAAGGAAAGAGGAGAATAGGGGGTGAATGCCTGAAGAGAATGAAGCTAAATTGATTTTGATACCTACACTGTGTCTGTTTTTTTTTTCCTCTTCTGCAGGCTTCTGTACGGCTGAGCAGTGCATAGTGTGATTTCCCCGAGTGTTTCAACGCAAACAAACCAATCAAACAATCAATACGCACAGTGGGCCCCCAGGTGCTGCTGAGCAACTAATACCGCGATAACAATGAGGCAAAATGCAGGAATAGAAAAAAGAGCACCACCGTCAAACTTTCAAACTGAAAACCCACAGGAAGACAATCACACTGCTGCTCCAACCGTTTGATGGATACATTGTCCCTAGAAAGTGCGGTGCAGGAACCCCACAGCAGCACAGAAAACATGTGAACACGCCAAGAAGTAGTCCTTCAAGATTACAATTTGACGTTCGCATGCTAATCCAGGCTTTTATATTTATTCATTTTCTAATGTGGTACAAGATGTGACTTCTCTTGGTGCGATTCTAGCAAGAAGTGAGCAACTAATTCTAAAGTACCAAGTTCCAAACCCTGTGTGTCACATTCTGATGTGAAAGGTGCCTTGGGAGTATCTTTGACAAATTGTCAGTATATGATGATTTGGAGTTTGATCCTAAAGTTAATGACATTCCCAGAAGTTGTCCCCAAATAATAAAAAAATGCAAGAATATTGTATGTTCCTGTGATGCCAAGATGCTATAGTTCTTTGTGAAGCACTGAACTGAAAGCAATTGTACTTTGGTGCTTAAATCTCTATAAAGATGATTCTGTCTCATCGCTCCAATTTTTAGTGTCCACATTACTTTAATAATCACTGTCTTATGAAATGCATGCATATGATTTATCATCAGTGCCTCCAGCTTCCTATTTGCGTAGCCCTTCATGTCACCCTCACTTCTCACCAGCCACAGAGGATGTTAACGTCACCGGCTTTTTGACCTAACTGCAAAAGATCGCTGTGATCCCTCTAAGCTCTCGTTCTTCAGGTTAAAGCCCTCTGACCATATTCTAATGCTCGCTTTATTAAAAACCATTTATGACTTAACACGTCTGTCATTGCTGCAGCTTTGTCAGTGTTGGTTGAGTCAATCAAATGTAAAATGGCTCACTGGGTGATCAAACCCCCGACACTGAACTTTGATTTGGAGAGATTTGGTCGTGGTGGACAGGTGGCTCAACTGAAAAGGCAGGAGCTCGGTGCGAACCCTTTGAAATCTCTTCAACTGGAAAATTTGAGAGGTCTACACCACAAGTAATGACTACGTCATGCAGTTACTTAAGATCCAAACTATAATAGAGCAAGCTGTGAAACATTTTGCAGCATTAATGAAAGCGATTTCTCTGCCTCTAAACAAATTAGACAGTTTAAGGCTATTTTTTCAAGCCATGAAGTAGCTTTGGATCCTCTGAAGCAAAAGATTTGTACATTTTGTGCACATTTTCTGCTTTAGAAACAAGTGCACTTACATGGGTTTATATTGCAGTGTCAGTTGGACCCCTAAGGTTCAGACCATTAGGCCTTTTTGGGGGGGGGCTTTTATACCATCGCAAACTTGAAATAAGCAATGCAATAGTTCATGAGGATTAATACTAGATGTACTATGTTTTCTCTAACTAAGTTTCCCAGTCTTTGCTTTTCACAATAAATACAGGTGATGCTGATTCTATCCTGTTCTGAGGCAGTGGGCTGCTCAGCTGTTCCATGGTGAGATGTATGTTTTTTCCAATTTAGTTCATTTACAATAAGGTCTCGTTATTTTTTCATCCACCATCCATTATCTGTAACCATTTTTCCTGTGCAGGATTGCAGGGGGGCTGGGGCCCATCCCAGCTGTCAGGCGAGAGGTGGGATACACCCTGGACAGGTTTCCAGTCTATCTCAGTGGCAACATAGAAAAATATACATAGACAGACAAACAAGCACATCTATGGAGTCTGGTAGCAAACCGGAGTACGCAGAGGAAACCCATGCAAGTACAGGGACAACATGCAAACTCGATGCAGCCGTAGCCACCTGAGTGTATATGCATTTAATCATTCTTAAAAATGTACTTATTTTAAAGTGCATAAACCAAAACAGTTCTTACATTTACAGTATTAAACAGCTACTGTAATATCTGTTAGGAGCTGAGCCGCCTACTGCAAGGTGTGGTGCCATTATGGGTGAAGTATGTCGCACCACATTTACTATGAATTAGTGGCAATACTGTGTAAATGCCAAACAAAACACGGCACAATGACTCCAATCATTTAATGGCTTTTCAAATAGGCTTTAATTAAAATGAAGATGTGACACAATGGTGGCTCAGTTTAAACATGACACAGTCCCACCCATGGACAAAGTTACAGTACGAGGTTAACATTCACTTCTAAGTGTGCATTACGATGAGGAAAGACAGCTGCTATAACACGGGCAAATAGGCCTTTTTTGGCTTCTAACATTAGCGTCTCCTCTATCAGCTGCAGTATGTGGAAAAAAGGCTCAAGCTGTCTGTACAAACCTGCCTTCACCAGCTCCTTTAAGTGTCCACTTTTCGTCCACTTATCTGAGTCTCACTCCTTTATGACAGTTGACAGGTGAGTGGAGAGTATGTGGGGGCGAGGCATCTTCCTGAGGAAATGCCAGAGCATCTCAACTGACCTCCAAGTTTCACATGGACCAGTGAACACGGATATTATCTACTCCCTGAACACACACAGACATACTTAGCAACAGTTACGTGTTTGTGTGCTCACACACCACACACACACACACACACACACAAATCAATCACCTGGCTTGCATTGCACACTAATGAGGTTGTTGACATTAATGAGGAAGGGGACACGCTCATAAGGACAGCTAACGATGCTAATCATGGAGATATCACACTGATGGCCCAGTAGCACGCCATCATGTCAGTGAATGAGTCACCGATTAACTTGGATCGGACGTGCGCTTTGTCTGAAAAACCACATGAATCGAATCAAGTGATCAAGAAACAATGGAATAGAAAACACCAGGGTTTCTAAGGTGCACACAGAAATGAGGGATGTTTCTAAATGTTTCTAAAATGTTCTAATAAAAGTGAGCTGCAGAAGCAGCGATGCATATCCTTGTTTTTTGTTAAGAGTAAGGTCAGTGCCATTTTCATATTTTTGATATGAAGCTGGAACCAGTTAATCTTTAGCTTTAGCTTCCACACGGCTCGAGTGTCCCCAATTCGAATCTTCCTGCCAGCTTTGTGGGGTTTACATGTGTGGGTTTCCTCTGATGACCTCGGGTTAGTCCCACAGTCCAAAGACATGCATGTGAAGTTAATTGTGTCGCCACAGCAGATCTGGCACAGTTTTAACACCGGATGCCCTTCCGGACGCGACCTTCCCAAATTTCTAACAGGCTTGAGACCAGCTTGAGACCAAGATGAAGTAGCAGGAAGAAGAAGCGCTACAGATGCTTGATTTATTCCGTGCCCAAAGTGCAGATGTCAAACTGTATGGCAGTTTTTGAACGCTGTTGACCAGAGTTATGATAAATCGTTCACGTGTGTTCAATTGCCCAAATTAGGAAACATCTAGCAATGCTTCGTCTTGAATTTTCTCTTCGAATAGTCTCCTCCTCAAATATTTCTTTGTTTACATTTTTATTTTTTATTTTGCTCGAACACAAAGTCCCCTGTGGCAAACCTGCTCGTGTGGTTTTCGATCCAATGTGTTATTACAGTATGTCAAAATGAAAAAAAAAAAAACTGTCACATAGGTGAGCTGAAAAAAAATGACACCAACTATTGGCATAAACAGATTTCAGGTGAAATATAAAGATCAAATCCAAAGTATTCAGAAATGACCAGATACACCCTAGAATCCTGAGGGTTAAAACTTTACAAACATAGAGGTTTGGTCGGGTTTGGGAACAAAGACATCAGTGTCAGGTTAGTTTAGGGTTTAGGATCTAGGTTTTGTTAAAAAAATCATAATTTTTCTTCAATTCACAGAGAGGCCTCCTGGAACAAATCAACATCCACAGGCTTTTGGCAGCATTGTGTGGAGACAGATGAGCTTTTCTTGGTAAAATCTGACTTCATCATAACTAAAAGCATCGTATTATAGCATTAAACCATAGACAGAGAAGTACAAAGAGGAAAAACATATATTCATATTCAAGAAGGAAGAATAGTGCTAATTGCAAATGAATCAAACTTATTTGGATTGCAGGCTTTGGTTTCCATCTCACTGGCAGCCTTAAATATGATTTACCATCCTGCAGCTGATTACAAATCTGGGATCTGGTTTCCTTTCTATATCTAAATATTAATAGTCTCCATTACAAGAAAATGACTTTCATTTCCGACTCACATGCAGGGATTAGATTTTAATCACCGCCTTAAATATGACTTTCTAATCCTGCAGATGGAAGAGGATGGTGAGGAGTCTGATAAAGTCTTTGTTATCACCGAAAGCCTCTAAGAGAATAAACAAAAAGTCAAAGTGACATGTGGGAATGAAGCTACATAACGATGAGCTTCTGTCAAGAATCAGTGCAGCAACTTAACAATAGATATTTTTGAAATAATTGACGTAAAGTTCGAGACAAAAGCTGCATTTGTGGAGTGTTTATGTGCTTTGAATCAACAACCAAAGATTTAAACGGGTAACCTGATCAGGATCATCACTCACAGCTGCTCCAAAATATCAATATGTCTTTGTTTCATTTTTTAACCTCACCACTATTTGCTTTACTTTGCAGTTTTTTTTTAAGTGTCAAGATTGATATGAAATGAAGCTGCGGAAGATGCAGAAGTGGTGAGTTAATCGATCGAGATACTGCACATGCTTTGTGTAACACCTCTTTCACATGATTAAAAAGTAATATGATGATGTTTGCAGCCACATCAACATTGCAGGCTGAGAAATTAAATGCTGATTTGATTGATGCACCTTTTTGGAATGAACACTTTTTTCAAAGTCTAAAACATAACCAGATAAAGTTTTTACATCTTTTCATTTGCTAATACAATGACACAAATTGGAATCTGACCCAACTGAATTTGCTTATTTTTTTCCTCTGTAACCTGCACCAGTGACGCCAACGCCCAGGTGAGTTCAATAAATCCTGATTGGCCGTCTCTTCTTGTAGTAGGGCATTTCTGCCGGTTTGTAGGCTGTTGCTCAATGTTCTGCGACTCGACATGGCTCAGCTAGTCATTTTTATTTTTCTGCTGACAATGCCTGCTGTTTCAGGACGACACTTTTTCAGTGGCAAGCCAAGCTGCTACCAGCCGATGCCCAGGAGGTCCAACTTTGGGGTGAAGTGAGTTGACTTCCACTTTATTTCTGTAGCTATCTTTTTGTTTAAACACTACTTAAATCAAAGTGCTTATCATCATGTGCACAGTGAGGAAAACATGTTGAAGCACTAACTACAGTACACAAAAAAATAAAAAATAAGAAAACAACAATCTATAACTCATCTGTGGTTGAAAGAGCATCCTCCATCAGTGGTAACAAAATCTGGATCATTTTGACCCCAGCAGCACTAAACCGGCTCTAATCATTTATGTAAGGAAAAATCTGAGGCCCCTAACAAAGAAGGCTCCACTCTGCACAGTTGACTGATATTTAAGACAATGAATTTAAGTATTAAGACTTGATGAGGTTCACCTGTAGACTCACTACATGTATTCAGTAATTTTATTTATTTCTGTTTTGACTTAATGCTCAACACTAGATTAATTTTGGCCCTGGCTAAAATGTACATTTAAAAAAGGATTAATTCTTCTGATTCTCCGCTGATGAGGCTTGGTAAACCGCTCTGACACATCACTCCTCTCCTAGAACTGCAGCTCATCCTGTAGAAGTGCTAAACCTTGCTGAGCTGCCAAAGTCCTGGGACTGGAGGAACGTAAATGGTATCAACTACGCCAGCGCAACTCGTAACCAGCACATTCCCCAGTACTGTGGCTCCTGCTGGGCCCATGGCAGCACCAGTGCAATGGCAGGTGAGATACTTCATGAAAATGTTGAGCACTCAAATGTATGTACTTGTACTCAGTCTGCAAAAAAAAGCAGTACTTGGACATCTCTAAATGTGACCGTGAGATTCCCTTTATTTGCTTGAGTAGCTGAAGTACAACTACTCATAAATCGTCACTGTTTTGATAAATGCAGTAATTTTTAAATGTCTTCAATTAGAAAGTTACAATAACCACAAGTGACACTAGAATTTTTGCAAACCCGCACTGGTTTTTTTTAATGTTGGTGCATTCATTTGTACGTGTACATGTGGCACAATGAGCCCAACGCTCTGATTGACCAGCTCTATCATGCGGGTGATGTTAGAGGTCACTGTAGAGACACTGTAGGGTGGAAATGTAACGGTTTTCCCTCAAACGGAATGCAACTCTTGAGACAAAACGACAGCTGGGATCCTCTGACCTCAAATCACTTGAGCTGAGTCTTTCCAAAACAAATATTGCCTTTGTGTGAACATTTCTTTGCCTTGTAGATCGTATCAACATCAAGCGGAAAGGAGTCTGGCCCTCTGCTTATCTGTCCGTCCAACATGTGCTCGACTGCGCTGAGTCTGGCACCTGTCAAGGAGGCGACCACACGGGGGTTTGGGAGTATGCTCACAAACACGGCATCCCTGATGAAACCTGCAACAACTACCAGGCAGCTAATCAGAGTAAGTCCTTTTAATGCATGGACATAAGTGGCTCGTGGTGGGTCAGGTGAGCATCTTGCATGGCAAGAATAAGCCTCCTTAGTCATTGCCAACCTGTGCATCGGAGTATTACACTTTATCCAGGAAACGCAGAATGAACAAGTTTACCAATGCGTTGTATCGTTGGCTTTAAGTTGTTTATCGTAGCAGCTTGATTTTTGCTTTGCGGCTGGGCGCTAACTATCTTTGCACTGTGCTTTGTCAACTTCTGAACGTCCCTGTTGGCTAAATAAAATTTAGCTAATTGCTGTTTTTCAGGCCTGTTGGCAGGTCTTTGAAATGTATGCAGTAGGGGAATAAGACTGTTTTTACGGTAGTGTTGCATCAGTAACTTTTGTTGATCTCTCGCTTGCCTGCTCACTGACTTGCCAAGTTGTCCTACTCTATGTGCATGTGATCTAAACATAAAAGTAACCTGCAGGGGTTTAATGCTTGTGTGTACTATAAAATATGATCCGATCCTCCAAATGAATGAATGAATTCATATTTCTCTCCAGAATGCAGCCCATTCAATGCATGTGGAACTTGCACAATGTTTGGCGTGTGCAACAACGTGCAGAACTACACACTGTGGAAAGTGGGTGACTTTGGAGCCATTAGTGGACGGGAGTGTATGATGGCAGAAATCTATGCTCGAGGCCCAATCAGGTTTTTAAATCGGGGAAAAAATTATGCTTTTTGATGATCTGCTTTAACTTCCGAGCAGCCCTGACTGTAAGGTTGGTTAACCACTTTAAATGTTATGCCCTCAGCTGTGGGATAATGGCCACGGACAAACTGGATGCATACACCGGAGGCCTGTACTCGGAGTATGTCAAGGCTCGTGCCGTCAACCACATTGTGTCAGTGGCAGGCTGGGGAGTGGAAAATGGCACCGAATACTGGATTGTACGGAACTCCTGGGGAGAGCCGTGGGTGAGTCATCACATACAGTAGTAGCTGAACTGCCTCGTGTTCTAGCCTGGTTCAGCCGCTTTTAGACTTGACGTTTAAAAACTGCCTGTTGGAATGAGATTCTGTAAGTGGACTTGATTTTTGTTCTCCGTGCGACCTCCCTACAGGGTGAGAAGGGCTGGCTCAGGATTGTGACGAGTGCCTACAAAGGAGGAAGTGGAAGCGACTACAATCTTGCTGTGGAGGAAGACTGCATGTATGGAGATGTAATTGTGCCCTCCTCTTATCAATAGATTGGAAATGAATGTCACTGCAGGCTGAATTCTGTGCAAAACTAGTAAAAATGGCTGGAATTGTCATAGCTAATAGGTTTCCTTAAGTCGCCGAAATAAGAGTTTGTGCAGATTTTTAACATTTGCGTGCCAGTGTGTTTGAATTCAAGTGGGAAAGCAGACTATTGGCTGATGATGCTTCATCTCTGGTAGAATTAAAGCTTGTACACACCACTCTGGCTTTGCATGCAGTTATTTTCTGCTCCTCAGAGGCACAACAAAATGAAGTGTTCTGGTCAAAGTATATACAGTGGTGGGTGAAGCACTCACTCAATCTACTCAAATACACTTTCACATATCTATACTTGCGTACAATAACAAAGTACTTGTACTCTACTTTCCACCACTGCAGTAATAGGCCACTTTAGAATATTTCCAAAGGGGAGTCTGTTGGGTTCTTTCAAAGAATTCAATGTTTGGCTTTTTTTTTTTTTTTCTGTTGCAGTTAAGTAAATATATGAAAGACTAGATTATAAATGTCCAGTTTCATGTCCTTACATCCTGTAGGTACTGTGAGTTGGTCAACAACCAAAACCACCACTTCCTAAACACGTATTCAGCTTTGAATACGTGTTTGAATACAATGTTTGTAATAAATGGAATATCAGTTTAATTTTGGGGGGAGTAGTTGTGCCCCTGCAGCACTAAAGACCTTTGTGATGTGGATTAGTGTGAGGCCAGGTTCTAAAGGGGGATGTAAACACAATCTTGTCGCAGCTTTAGTTCTCTACACTGACACTTCTGAAATGCACAAGTGTCCCGTCATTATGTTGAAACTTGTCACAGTCGGTCTCTTTCAAAAGCTGAATGACATTTGTTTGTCCTACATCTTTGATAAACAGATCCACCTCCCTCATTGACTGACATGCTTTATTAATTTCAATGCTGTCATGCTTGTCGACTAACATTCAGTTTAATCACTAGTTATCTGCAGTGGCACACACAAGAGCACAAGGACTTCCTCTGAGTTTATATGCAATTATGGAGCCAATTTTCTTTCTGAGGGACAAAAGACAACTGAGCACTTAGGTATTTGGTTCGGGGGACGCAACAATAATAAAAAATACATACACAAGCTGCACTTGTGCTTTGCTGCTGATATGGAAATGTTTCCCATTAACTGCACTTTCCATTCAGCATCTCTGGGGAGAACAAAGGATAATCAAACCTTATGTGGTGCTGTTGACTTCAGGCCTCTGTACCAAGGCAAATGTTAAGCCTATAAAGCTGTGGCATGTCCGAGTGGTGGCCTACTGCGAAAACAAATACTGTACATAATATTATGCGACCAAGCCCCCACCTTCAAGCAATCATTCACATGAAATCAAATTTGCGCCCTGATTAAATTTCCTGCATGTTTCCTCATTTGCATAATCGCAAACAGAGCTCTAATGGCTGTGAATGAAAACACATGGTAATCTTGGGGTCCGGGGCTCAAAAACAAGCCTTTCTGGTGTGACGGGGAAGTGCAGGTTCCAAATGCACATGAGCCATTTACATGCGGAGGGATTCAGCATCCATCTTCATTACAGGAGATGATATATCAAAATGGATTTTTCAGTAATTCCTGCAAATGCATTATGTATATTGTCTCAATAATCTATATGTAGCTGTGTAAAAATGTGTTGGCCGTTCTATGAACACTGGATTATGAGGTTAAATAGAGTTGGAGGGAACATCCATTTCTAAAATATCTTTGAGCGAGGCATTGTAATGATTTAACAACAGCAGCTGTCTCTAGCAGCAGTGTAGGACGATGTAGAAAGCTTCGCTGTGTGTGTGCTCTGTGTAATCCCTCCCCATGCGTTCACTTCTCCAAGGCCGCTGCCGAAACTTGAAAACAGAAAAATGTGTTCTCTAAGGTTACGTCCACTAAAAACCATGACGTCACTGAGTCAAAACGTGTCCAAACAATACATTCAAATTATTACCGGAGTTCTAAACTGAGGCATTAAAGATTAAAAGGGAATTGGACTTTTTTTTTTTTATGATGCATTCTGCAGTGTCTTCAGCCATTCACTCATTTCATATATGAACTGAGCACACTTTTCAGCCCGAATGTGAAAAATCTGGTGCTATTTGCCAAAATACAAGCCCTGGATCACGGCACATAATGTTTTAATGTTTATAATAATAACGGATGAGGCATCAGTGGAAGATTAGCTTTACAAGAAGTTATAAATCACACATTATTGGACCCATAACTTCAGCAAAAAAAAAAAGGCTCATCTGAGCTAATTTGCTCTGCATAACACATTAAAAAAAAAAAAAAATGAGATGTCTCATATTGCTAATGAGCCCAAGCAGGAAATATGATTTGATCATTGAAAATAAAGCGTTTTCGTGATGATCTGTGTTTTTCCCTCTGTCAAGTAAAAAACACTTAAGCAATCACTTAGTCAGTGTGATTCCTAAATCCATTTACAGCCACAGTCAACCCGCTGATGTTATGCATCATTCCACTGGTAATCTCTCTTCTTTGTCCAATATGCTCATGCTACCTTGAGGCGGCCGCAGAATTAGCTTTAGTTAATGAATGAGTCACAACAAAATTAAGGAATAATGTGGCCATGAATATTTCAGTTACACTGCGGCAACAGAAGAATCTGCTCGCACAATCTGCCCCGGCTCGCAAAAAAAAAAAAAAAAGGAATTGGTGATGACATACATTATTAATGCTTCATCATAAAATTCATATTTTGCACTGGCTGAATGGGAACTTTGGAATGAAAATCCAATGAGCAGTCAATACAATCTCCAACTTACTTGCTGAACACACAGAAAACAGAGAACTGGCCTCTAACACACTGGAGCTCACTGCACCGTGCTTTTATCACCAAGTCTCCTAAGGTAGCGCATTCTTATTAGATCCCTTAAAAATAGATGTGAACCTTTCAAGTTAGCGAGTTCCTGCAGCCTCCCCCTGGAAGTTTTAATTAGAACACCAGTCAGTCGTGTTATCGTTGTTTCAAGAGGCCTGCTTCCACATTCCTGAGCTGCCCACTTCATCACAGGATCAGAGGATCAGTGAGTGGATTGTTACTAGGCGGCAGCCTCACAGTTCCCCTGGATTTTACCAACAGAATATGAATCTTGCCGTGATTTAATGGGCACGGTGATTGCAGGGATGTACAGTAGTCTGTACAACTTACAGTAAAATGCACAGACACATAACAGGCCCTTTATAATAAACAGAAATAAGGCAAGACTTGGTGGAATGAGCAGGTAATGCATCACTATACATGCTTAGATGTGCATAATTGTATAAGAGCAGACATACAGTAACGCGAAAGTGCCCTAACACTTTGTCCAAAGTAGCTTTGATCATATTGAACGTCCATGACTTTTAACAACTGTTCTTTGTCGTCATTGTTTCCGGTCTCAGCCCTCGGCTTGTTTTCAACTGAAGCTAAACACAACACGGTTGATTTTATCAATGTCATCTACAGCACAAGATTAATGATACAGAGTGTCTGAAAGGATTATTTTGCTTCATTAAAATGAACTGGGGCTTCAGATTTGGCATGAAACATAATATCAACCAGAAATAAGAGAATTTCTTCTACCAGAACGGGCCTGGAAGTCTGGAATGAAATGTTATATCAAACATGCAGTACTGCAGTAAATCTCCCACATTTGGATGATACACAGAGCTGTATTCACGAGCAACACTGGAGGTGAAATGGCAACAAGATTCTAATAAATCAACCATATTATTGTTGGACAATGTTCTTTAATTTTTAATCCATCAATCTCCCCTTAGACCAAAGAAAACGTTCCCCAGAAGAGTTACAACTGGTTTAAGGTCTGTTTCATAAATGTAGTTCTAGCTGGATATCAGTAAAGATAAAGGGAAAGATCCATTGTTTTGTCATTTTTGCTTTGAATATTATCAAATGAACCCTGCACATTACTTATTACTGAAATATGGAGCCTTCTCATTAGATGGAAATTGTAAAACTTTGGGTTTTGAGCCTAATTCTGTGCAGGTTTGTAGGATGTGCTGCCGTCTTCCCACTGCCACTGTTGCTTCAGTGGAAAAACTGAATACTAATGACATCTGGATGGTGGAACGTCGTGGCTGACTTTTATGTCCCATCATTACTGTAGGTTTTTCTTTGGCTCTCATTCATTCAGATGAGAAACAAAAAGCGAAGGAGGGGTCTCCGGCTTTACACGTACTGACCTGTGATTGCACTATGCTGCCCCCTGTTGAGAAAGTGCTCTGCCTGTCGTGTTTACGTCATGATTAGGTGAACTGATGTGGTGCTTGGTTTGGATTTGATAAGGTTTTCATCCCAGGACTGGGAGAAAGCCATAAGCACACACTTATCTACTGTTAGAAAATAGCTGTGTGATATTCCAAGTTAGTTCTTTGACTGTGAGATCTCCTGATGTCACACAAAATGAAGCCATCAATCTCATGCAGCATGAGGAAACAGAAACACGAGGGTTTGCATCATAGCTTCTGCTCATATTGATTCACTTTCAGCGTAATGAGATGCATCTACACCGATGATTTGTGCCTGGACACTCAGAGGGTGGCTGCCTTGCAGAACAAAGGGCCTCTGGTCGTGGCAAACATGGGGTTAAGGTGTTTGAAAGCGCGAGTTGGCCTTGATTTACACGCAGAATCGTAATATTTTGGAACCAAGAGAGAACAAAGCGCGACACTATCCTGCTCTCCGTGCGCGAAATGATTTCTCTGCGCACTTACCCGAATCATTAGTTATTAACAACTTTTTTATGAAATGCCAGTAAATGTCGATTGATGTCGACAAAGCTGCTGCCAGCGAGGAAACATAACTGTCTAAATGTGGCTTTGAAGAAAGGGAGCCTGCTTTCAACCTGATCCGAAACTTGGTTTTGAAGGGAGAGCGCCCCGCCCTCCTGGTCCTTATAACCAGAAAGCCTGTGTGCACGAAGCTCAAACATAACAGGAACACTGGAGACCGCGTCGCTGTACATGAACCATTTCTGGGGACGAACTCTGGCTTGTGCGTCTTTTGCGGATTTACACTGGGTGTTTCACCGTTCGGCGGCGAGCAAACGATCCGAAGTGGCCATGGATTTTCTCAATCACAGCTATTTGAATGCGCGCAGCCCTTATGATTATACTTTTAATTTCTGGAACGACTATCTGGGGCTGACGACGCTGGTTACGAAGAACAACAAACTCGGCATGCCCCAGAACCCCAACTCCATCACCGAGTCCTTGAAAGCCACCCTGGGCTTGGACGATTCCCCGGCGTGTCCGTGCGTAATCGCGGGCAGCGTTGGAGACGGCGGTCACCTGGACTGTTGCTGTCCGTCCGGGAGCCCCCCGCCCGCCTCCATCCTGGACTTGAAAGAGCGCTTCTCGATACTGAGCCCCTTCCAAAACCAGCTCGGAGTCCAGTTGCCGGAGCGGGAGGTGGGATTTGGTGGGAGCTTCCCGGGATTTGATCTGTTCGGCATGGAGAGGAAGATGCGCAAACCCGCATCCAGGGGGAAGCAGGAGCCCAAAATTTGCGTCTTCTGTCGAAATAACGGAGCGCCGGAGGAGGTGTACGGCTCGCACGTCCTGAAGACTCCGGACGGCAGGGTGGTGTGCCCGATTCTGCGGGCTTATACCTGCCCCCTTTGCAGTGCCAACGGGGACAATGCCCACACGATAAAATACTGTCCACTGTCAAAAGACCAGCCATCCCAGCGACCATTAAAGGGAGGGAGGGCTGTGGGTGGTAAAAGGATGAAAATATTCTAAACAGACAAGACTATAACGTAAATTGAATTGCACTGAACAATTTCCAGATGACTGTTTTGATTTCGACTCAAGCCTTTATCGCAGTTTCATAAACATATTGATTTTATCTTTTTTCTCTAAGATCTCTTATATTTTTATAGTTCCTTTATCCACATAGAATAATTTTATGCTTTATACATTGGATTTATTTTTCTTTCTAGTTTGTAGTCATTTGAGCTTGTGCATTTAAATATATACACACACACCTATGTATCAATAATCACAAAATATGAATACATTTAAAAAAAAAGTATTTTGGTCATGTAGGGAAAAACACTGACATTGGCAAAGGGATGAATGTCATATTTCTACCAAGTATTTTTGTACATTGAGCAAAGCTCGCTACAGTTTCCTTTCTCCTCTTAGAAAACCAAAGTTATGTTTGCCATTAAAGAAGCTCAAGAATGTGTCATTGATGAGTACTTGTGTGCATCTGACTGGGAGAGGGACTCTTTGATCCCATCTGCCTGCCTAAAAAACTCCACAGCATATTTTCCAACTTGCTCTGGAGGTTGACATTCAATCTGCGAGACAGGAACGAAAAAGAAAAAATAGAAAAAAAAAAAAAACAACAACAATGTGGCCTCTGTTTAGGGCTCATACTCTCTGGGGAACATTATAATCGATTGTCGCCAAGCCAAACATCATTTTCAACCCTATGTGATGAAAAAGTCATCTGACTTTTAAGAGCAGTCAGAAATAAAAGATACTAGCCTGCATCCTTTATGTTTACATTCCCGAATGAGGGTGACACACTGGATTATTTGAGATTTTCTGTCAGGTCTCTCTTTCTTTCTCTATGTTGTTTTTTTTTTTTTTTTTTTTTTTTGGCCGTTTGCTTCTTTTGGTTTGCCCGGACGGTGGATCCAGCAGCCTCATGGGCAGGTCTGCTTCACCACTCCACTCCTGTGCTGGAGTGAAAATGAACAAATGAATGTTAGCTAACAACATTTTTTTTTTCTCCCATCGTCCTCTTCTGGCGAATCCCCCCCCCGTCCCCTCCCCTCGAAGAAAAAAAAAAAAAAAGATGCAAAAATGTTGCGAATGTATGATGGAAAGTGTCACTTGTAGGACTGCACATTTCTGACAGTTTTGTTTACCAAAGGAATACAATTGAAGAAAGAATAGAACTTTGCTGTATTGTATATAAAGTGATGTTTATTCAGTATTTTAACATTACAAGTGACTTCAGAGGGCGCTACCTCAACAGGATTTTGTACTTACATGATAAATGTCAACAGCAGTTTATTGATATAGTGCTGCCGTTTATAATAAGGGTTTTGATAGTATTTTTGATCTTTGTATAACATAATTGTATTTTCATTTTGTTTGCATTTAACATTATGGAAGTGAATTTCCAAGAAGCTATAAGCATTGCTCACCAGTAGGTGATTGTCTGTAAATAATGACTATACCCATACTTTTTAAAGTTTAGTTGTTCCATGTGACATTCTTGAGAGTGTGCAAGAGAGTGGGTATTGAAAAGAAAAGGAAAAAAAAAAGGCTGACAAACTTTGCCACTTTTAACAGAGGTTTTTGATTAAATGAGAGAGAGAAAAAGAAAACACTGTTGAACTTTGTTATTTATATTTTACCACGATTTCCTGTATGCTGCTGTGCAGAATAACAACATATGAATTCACTAGAGAAATAAAAACGTATCAAATACTTTGGAGCTGTGTGGTTTTGTTCTTCGCCCGGTTTATTCAACATTTTAAACATGGGTTTTTTTTCTTTCTTATGAGCGCGACAGCTGTGCAAGGGTCTCACATTACTGCTTGAATGACTGATTTGGTGATTTGCACACGGATTGATTCAATCAAGCAGGAACGCAGAGTGAAAAAAAACCGCACACACACATTTACAGGAACAGCTCTGCTCGCTGACTAACCTAATGCACAGGCTTTATGTGGATCACTCTAACTCCATATTCCGTAAAGCAAACTTTGCTTTTAACCTTGGCTTTTGCACGAACTCCCACTGAACTGCTGCTCTCCTGTTTTAAAGATTTGTGTCTGAAGGACAAACACAGTGCTGCGGTTGTTTAGGGAGGTCTGCCCACACAAGAATGTCTTGGCTTATGCCTCGCCATTCAAACAGATCATGTTTGCGCTGAAGTGGATTGAATAGCTGGCCCTCCCGGCCTTCTCTGCCTGCCATCTGTGGAGTGGCTGCTGCAGACAGACTGTGCTAACGGGCTCAGGAAGCTTTGCTGCTGCTGCTGGTTGGTTTTTCTTTTTTGGGGGGGGGGGGGGGGGGGAAGTCAGAGCTGTACACAGTAGTGCAGCTGTGGGACCGTGTGACTTACTGCAGAAGCTGGGTTTGTTACAAACGGCCCACAAATGAGGGAAACAATAAACAGGGTCAAACCATGACGGGTTCATGAATGGCTTTACTGTCTGAGGGTCCGTCTCACCAGCAAAACAACCTGGGACTTTCTGAGGTTTCTCGTAATTGCTGGTGACGCTAACCACACAGTACAAAAAAAAAAATACACACGAAGAAGACTGTGCACACATTAGCCTGAAGCATCCGGTTGGTGTCATCTGCACCTTGGCTATTCCCCCTTCCCATCCGGCTCCCCCTTCTCTGTCTTCATGCCTCTCTACAGCTGAGGCTGTGGCATTAAAAATGGATGACTACTAAGTGCAACAGGGATTTCTCTGTGTGAGAACAGTGGAGAAAAAGCCTGGCGGGCTAGCATTTCAGGCAGACACAGTCAGCTAACGGGTCTTATTCCCTCTACGCCACGGCTTCCATTAGCCACTCTGCAAGCAGGGCCCATATAATCTAGTTAGTTGGACCATTTATGAGATATGTATCTTTCATGATCGTATAATGTGTCTTAGCTGGCTGCTTTTCACCATCTCTCTGCAGAGCCCGACGGGCAGAGAAATGCGTTGAGACATCACGTAAAGCAGCACTAGTGCGAGAGAGGAACTGCGGGGGTTAAAGGGCAACATTTGGTGTCGACTCAGAGTAGCCATCGCCAAAAATGAGTGAAAGGAACTGGGTCTCCTCTGGCAGGTTATTAAGATTTGGGTGATGCTCCACGGCGGTGGTTAGTGTTTGTTGTTAATGTGCTTTAGAGGATTCACGCTCGTCCCGGTGGCAACATGCTGTAGAAGGTGTCCTAGTTAAAGTGCCACGGTGACTGTACAGGAGATCATTGGTGCCCGGGTTCCTTTGTCTGATGTACTATAGCACCACAACCCTATCAGATGGGGTCAACTACTCCTGCTGTGTACTCTTTTGATAGATGGGGTGCCTTTGTGCGTTTTCTCGATAGTATTTCACCTCAGCGAAAACACATTGGCTGTGGTTGATTCATGGCTGGACCTGTGAATCCATCAGAGATTAAGTTATCCAGGGATATCCAGTATCTTCTTTTGTGAGTGCTTTTGTTTCAGCTGGGCCCAATTTTGCAATTATACAACATTAAGAGCGTCAGAATGGGAATTTTTCAAACAGTATATTCAGCGTCATAACCGCCCGTCCGATGTTGTTAGGTTTATTATAACAATAAATAGACTATCAACATTTTTACACCAAATGTTTGAGATTACTTTCTTTTTTAACAAGTCATTTATAACATTTATAACGTTTGTGATTTTTTATTTCTGACCTTTTCAGGTGTCAAGTTTCATATTTACACAGTTCTCACTACACCTATTCTCTTCTTTCCAATGATCAGCAGGCTTCTCGATTCTTCTCGAGACCCCTGCATTTGCTCTGTACACTATATGTCTGCTTTAAAATATCATTAGATTTGTTGTTTCCTAACGGCATAAACTGAATACAATATAAAACCTTCCGATTTCACATGCCAACTCACTCAGCCTTTGCCCATGGTGTCAAAGAGCTGGATCATTCAAACCCAATCACTGTGGTTCTCCGGGCAGGACAAAGCAATTCATTTATAGGTCCTATCATTTCCCAGAATATGCTTGTAATAAGGATGCTCCTGTCGCCTAGCAACTCCCGGAGATAAAATTGGACAGCAGCTGAGCATGAAAGTCATTCCACAGAGCGAGGTAAAGAGGATACCATCTTTAGCCCTCACACTGGATAATTTATTGGTGATTTGGTGCAGATTTGATTTTTAAATTAGATGAAAAAAAAACCCTAAAGAGGTTCTGGCCTAGATATACAGTTTTTCCAACCCCTCATTTTATTACCACCCCCTGTGGTGATAAAATACATTACAGAAACACAAATACCTGCTCTGTGACACTCTACTATTCAACGCCACCAGAGTGGAAGGAATCATAATGACGAGTGTGGTGTTACTGAACTTTGTGTCAGCGTGGCTGCGGTGACCATCCGCTGGGCTCTGCGATAACAACTCTGTCCCTCCGAGGGCAGTTTGCAGCGTTGATGCTGTAATTGAAATTTCACAAAGAATTTATTTGAAACCAAAACTTGTTGCTGTTTAAGCGA
This sequence comes from Channa argus, assembly GCF_033026475.1. Taxonomy (NCBI): domain Eukaryota; kingdom Metazoa; phylum Chordata; class Actinopteri; order Anabantiformes; family Channidae; genus Channa; species Channa argus. Next base: position 22,991,102 of record NC_090206.1, read on the forward strand.
GGCGGACAGCTTATTAAGTTTCTTTCACAGCGTGATCAGCTTATTTCTCAGTGGCTGTTTCACCGGTGCACATTTACTGTCAGTTGAAATAATCCTCCAAGTGACTGGTGCATATCCAGTGAGAATCCGCACAGCAAAAGAAACATTGAACATTTGTTCAGTGAGTATTAGAATGTTTTCTTTAAAAGTACTGCGTTTGAAATATATGCTCATCAGTTTGGACATTCTCATCTTATCTAATTCTAATATTATTATCTGAAACTTAATAAAAATAAAAATAAACAGCAGGCTACTTGTTTTTTTGTTCATATTTGTGTCCCTTTGCATTTATAAACAGTATGTCATTTCCATCAGACGTCATCTTCCAGTAAATGCTTTCTTACGCAGTAACGGCTTCCTGCAGGGTTTGATGACAAATCAAATTGCAAACAAGGAAAAAGGAAATTATTTATTTCGATCAAAGAAATGCTAAATTGTAATCTTTAAACGGCAAAACTACATCAGTGTTTCTCTATGAAACTGTTGCCTTTCAGCATGTTTCTGCTGTAACCTCTCCATCAACATAACAGAGGGCACAATTATGTTGTTTTCGCTTGTTAATAAAGTAGCAGACCAAAGGAAGAGCTTCTGCCAGACAAATATTATTTTCATATGTCTTAAACACAAACAAACAAACAAACAAACAAGGTCTTCTGCTTGGACTGGGCATAGCGTTCCAAGTTAATCGTGCTGATTCACCACTGAGGCTCAACCTAGAATAATTGAGGTCATGTTGGTTGTTTGTAGCAGCAGCCAAAAGCGACCAGCGGATACGTTTTGAGGTTTGGCGACATCTAGTGGCTGTGGGGAACTTCAACTCATCACATTGAATTTAGATTTTTTAAAAGTTTGTCAGGAGGAGTTTGGGGGGTGCGGGGAGGGGGTTGATGGGTCCACAACTTTTCCACAGGAGACATGAGTTTGAGTCCAGCGTGAAACTGCTGCTGTTGTTGTGAAAAGTCCCAGGACACAGATAAAATAAGATTAAAGATTCAGGTGAAGTTGAACGTACTGTAGGTCTTCCTCCTTCCTGATTTGTGACGATTGTCGGTCGTAAATATTCAACACGTTTAAAAAACTCTTTGTGAGGACGACTGGCGGACGCTGGGTCTTAAGGTCAAAAGGACTAGAATCTTTACACAGCACACACTTAAAGATTTTCTCTGCAGACTGTCAGCACCAACTGAGCTAGAAGGGAACTGACCAGGACCAGCTATGTCTGACCAGTCATCACGAGCAAATCGCGTTCACATAACACCCTGTACAGTCAGGTGCGTGCTGACCTTTACCCAACCGAACCACTGTGTTTTCACACTTATAATCCGGCTCTTTTGACTTTTCAGGGCTAAAAATAAAAGGGTGCACCTTGAACGGACGGCTTCCTCCCTACGTGGCGGCGCTCTTTCAACAAACAGACCTGCTGGTTGTGGCCATGAGGATCTGAAGACTTGTGGTGTTTTGTGGATAAACTTCATGTTAAGTTTTTTTTTTCATTCCTGCCTTTTTTGGCCATGAGAAGCAGAAAAAAACTTAACCGTCATTAATGAAGTAATAAAGCAATGCAAATAAATACTCATATCCAAACTTAAGCCTTGGGATAAAGTCAAAATGAGTGAGGAAAGTGAGTGTTTTAGTTAAAGGGCAGTCAGGTGGTGACTGGGAGTGGTTATCACCAAGACAGAGGAAACCGAATCCCCTCTGGCAGGTGATAAACACTAAGCTAATGATGTGCAGCAGTAGTAAGTCTTTGCTGTTAATGTGACTTAGAGGATTCACTAAATTCACAGAGCACCACGTCAGTGCTGCTACGAGAAATAGTCCCTGGCTGAATTGCTGCAGTTACTGTGCAGGTCGCAACAGGAACATTTCAGTCTTAAAGTGATGGCTGTTCTTTGCTGTAGCCTTTACTGACCTCAGGTGGGACTTTTAAGATTTAACCGTGAACCCAATGCGGTTTCACTCTGTGTTGTCTCACTCTTGTTTATTGCTGCACTGTAATGACCTATTTACATGGCACCTTGCTTTTTTATTGACCCATAAGATAACAATGTTGAAGTTACACATCTGGGGAATTTCTTTATTGGGACCATCATTTCCCAGAATACACTTGCAACGAGGATGTTCCTGTCGCCTAGCAACTCCCGGAGATAAAATTGGACAGCAGCCAAGCATGAAAGTTATTCCATAGAGCGAGATAAAGTGGATACCATCTTTAGCCCTCACATTATGGCCCGGCTGGTCTGATTTGGTGCCACTTATCTGCACAAATTTAGGGGAAAAAAAAGGCTGTGTACCTGAATATTGTTTAGAGATTGATAACAAAGATACCAGGGGAAGGCCCGGTGTGCACATTTTGCTGGGCGCAGGTATAAGACATGTTATATAAGCAGACCTACTGTAAATGAGCACTAGGGGTGAGTTCCAACTTTGGTTCAGTGCTTTCTTCGAAGTGGGCAATAAAAATATTAGCGTAGCGGAAAAGTAACAGCGATGTCCATCGGGTAAGAGAGTACATAATGTTTGCGGTGACACTGTGCAGTCGAGTAATTGTGTCAATGCCAATAAAACATTTGGTTAATTATATTTGAAAAGTGAAAAATCAGTGAAAAAGTGAAATTGCAATAAAGAAATTTAAATTTGATCTCACTCGACCTTTACATGGCTCATCTTTGCCAGTGCTACACCCAGTTTTACAATCGTTTTTGTTTTATGACCGACAGCTACTAGTTCTGTTTATAGTCCTTCCATACAATTTCTCTGTATCGACATCAGACAACACAACACTCCCATGATGCATCATGAATAAATGACAACTGTCAAATCACAAAGATTTGTTTAGCAGAGCTGTACTGGTATGTGCTGCTTACTGCAAACCTTATTTCCATAAGAGCTGGGATGTTGTGTAAAACGTAGATAAAATGAGAAGGCAATGATTTGCAAATCAATCGAAATCTATTTTTGATTATATCTAGTGTAAAGACGTGCTGTAAGCGTCCCCAAAGGCAACGCAACACAACGGTAAACATGCCACCTTCTTGAGACCCCTGGCTGGCTTCGAATACAAAAATAACCCGTTTCAATATGTCTTTCTACATTTTCAATCAAAAGCAGCTTTCAAATGATTTGCAAATCAGTATTTGTTTTTAATTCATTTCTGGAAATGGGGGGCTTGTTAATAGAAACAGTCTTTTTTGTGTTCTCATTTAAAATGTTGGTCTTCTGTTTGCAGAAGCAGATGACAAACTAACGGAAGTTGTTGATTCCGGCCGAAATCTCTGCAGAAGAGATGGTTGGGTTTGAGCAACATGATCACACGGTTTGGGGTCAGTGTTTGGTGGGTTCTATCAAGAACCCCAGGCCGCCATGACACTGACTCAACATGCATCATGCAAGGAACCTGGAAATTGCTTCACTGAAAAAAACAATTGGTTACTTGCGCAATACAATTACCGTACACGTGCTTTTTTGCACACTGTAGATTGTTACATATCAAAATCCACCCAGTACAACAATTGAGATGCTGATTTAGTAAATATTTATAGCCTGGAGTTGGGATTTTGGGGAAGAATACCGACTATTTTCTTCCCCTCAATTTGTCTGCATTCATACTGCTTAATTCTAGTGAACAAAATGTTCATTAGAAAATGGCCCAGAGTTGTTTTTTTGTTTGTCTCTGTGCCCGTGTGTGTGTGTGTGTGTGTGTGTGTGTGTTGCAACATTGATCACCGTCCAAGTGGTAAATTGATCTGTTTTCTATCTTCTCTTATTTAATAATGTAGCAGGTTGAACCTGCCAGAGGGTGGTCTTTTCCACTCACCTGAGATTGCTTCAGGGTGAAACTAATGAAAATACTACTATAGTTTCAGGGAAACGTGCAAGATTTATTTCTCTGTAGGTGGAAGCAAACAATAGCAGCCTTACTCATGGCTTGACCAAAGTGTAAACTGAACTTGATCCTGCTGTGATGTCTGCCTTTTTTTCTAATGCTCAGAAGTATGCAGTTAGGCAAAGAATTATGAAACACGAAACCAAACATGACACTGTTGTGAGTCGATGGGAAAGTTTTGGATCCATGTGTGGCCTTCCCGAAAAAAAAAAAAAAGTCATCGCTTGCAGTAGTTTCCTCTTGCAGCTCATTGACAAGATTTTCGAGCTGGTTGTTCAGACGCTGGCAAAAAATCAAACTGAGTGAACTTACAGAGAGGAGAACAGAAACAAAATGTTTATCGGGCTCTGTTTTCTCAATCGAACTTATACCAGCAAGTAGCGGATGCTTTTAAATCTTTAATGGAGAATCGGGGAAGGATTTGGTAAAGCATCATAAAGCTGAGACATGAAACGCACCCACATGAAAGGTGGTACAACTATAACATCAAACATAAGCCAAGAATGTCTCCACTCGAATATAATACAGGTAATAGCTTAGGGCAGATTTGGACATACACTGTACCACATTTGTTACTATAAACACACAACAGGTGCTGCTTAGAAGAGGCTCATTCATCGAAGGGGTCAGAGCCACAGCTCGGCCCGAACATCCAGTCAGGCCGCAGCTCTGCACAGTTAATGTGTTTTTGTCGGTGGGAAAATTCCAGCGCTGCACTGGGTCCCATGTGGTTGTGGTTTTTGGTGAGAGGCACAGTAATGCGTTTGTGACGCAAGAGGGAGGAAATTGCAGAAGCTTCCTGCACAACTGTGCTTTTGTACCACTTCCAGGTGGAAAGCGGACCAATCTGCCGGCAAAGGAGACCTCCACAACTTGGACTGAGGTGCAGGTAGAAGGTGCAACAGCGCACCCTGGAGGCTGCAAGCGGCACAACGTCCAGACGACAAGCGCCCTCTGATCAAACAAATAGTACAGTGACGCTACACGTTGTTCTGAAGGATGTTTTGATGTCTGCAAAGAGGTTGAAAACAAAACTTAAGTATGATGCACACGAAGTAACACGGTGGCTACTTCTTTCCGTTGCGGTATTTATTTAGCCTTACAACCAGAACCTGAACAAATAAAATGATTTCTTTTCTAAATGTTTCAAGGAGGCAGCACAGAACATTATAATTGTTTGCTTGTTAGTTTAGTTTAAATCACACAGAAGTTTTAGCCAGGAATAAAATTTACAACAAGCCATCTGCCCTAATATACTTTAGTCTAAATATGCATAATTAAGACTCAACAATCCCCATCTGGCATTACCATGGCTAACGTTTCCCATCTGTTACAGTATATTTTCCATTTATTTCTTCCTGTCTTCAACTACAGTCTTGCCGGAAAACCTTCATGGATCTTGCTCTGCACACAAAACAATGTCCTCCCAAATCCTGGACTCTTGAATATATTTGATCTTCTCCTGGTTTGTAACGTCACATTTTGCTGTTTAGTTGGGATGATGGAAAACTCCAAACTGAATGTTAATGTGACTGGATTTGTAACCTGACTTTGGTGTTTAGCAAAAGTTTATATACAAAACTGAATTTGATGAAGTTGTTAAAAAAAAAAAAGCAAATTACCGTACATCCACAGGATAGAAAGATATTAGTGTCTTCAAAGTTAATGAAACTAAATTACAATTGTGTGTATGTGTGTAAGTTTATCAGGAAAGTCAAGCTATATTTTTATTCTCTACCACCATCTGGTGTTTGACTGTTGATACTGAAAATACAGAAAATGCCTTTTTAGGAGGGTGGGACTTACAATAAGGCAGCACAGTGGTGGAGTGGTTAGTGCTGCCGCCTCACAACTAGAAGCTCCGCGGGCTTTCTATGTGGAAATTGCATGCCCCCCCCCCACCTAACACCCCCCAACCCCCCAACTCCCGTGCTTGTGTGGGTTTCCTCCCACCCCTGTACCTGTATCTTGCTTATATGCATCAAAAATTGTCTGTACCCTAATAGCTCATTGAAACAGTGCTTCCCACCCCCCAAAAGTAAAGAAGATTAAAGTAGCTGTCTCATGTATAGCTGCATGCTTCTGATATGTCTTAAAGTGGATTTGAAATTGATGTGGAAATTTAAAGAAAGAACAATGATGTTATAAAACGGCTTGAAAGATTTGTTCAATGAGGCTCAGTGAGAGCTACAGGAATTTCTAGGTCCCAGTGATTGCGTTTAAAGGTTGTGCAACTAAATACGAGGTTACAGGTCCATGGTTTTTGTTTAGTTGATCCTTGTTGTGGCCTCACCTGTAATATGATACCGTGCAACTTGGAAAATCCTCCTGGCCCACTCTTTTATTCAGTTAAAGTGGCATGAGAAGAGAGAGAGAAATCATTACCTGGTGCTATTAGACATCTCAGGTGAGATAGAAAGTTCCCGGTTGGTAAAATTGAAAACAGTTTGAAGATAGAGGCTGACACTTCCACTTACTAGGCCCTGGAGCAAGCCGTTGAGCTTCCAACTTCTCAAGGTGTTGGAAATGTGAAGCTGTTTGAATGTGGCTGGAAATGAAAGGAGAATGTGGACTTAAAAACATGTCTGAGCTGAGTGATGTCTTGTTGAGCTCTGAGCGACTGTTAATTAAAACCACCATCAGCCATTGTTTGAAACGAAACAGCTGTCTCAGATATATGTACGGTACATGAGGAAGGAAATGAGTCTTTCTTTTATTTCCCAGCCAAAACTCTGAGATCCGAGAGCTGCCGGAAAACAACGTCACTGTATTAATAATGCATGTGTACGAAAGGGCGTGTGTGTGTGTGTGTGTGTGTGTGTGTGTATGTGTGTGTGTGTGTGTATGCTGTAAACAAAACAAAGAGTCATACACAAGGTCACAAGGTTAGAAAATATCATGGTACTGTCTCCATTGAGCTACTGGTGGTGCTTAAACAGTTACAGTTACATCTTACACACGTTTACATGAAATGTTTCTTCCTTTCATGATCTTTGATTATATTTAATTTGCACTTGAACTCGGTAAATAATCTTCAGTAAAGGCCTACGGACTCCTAAAGCCGTACACAAATGCAGTTAAACCTGAATCCAAGATATCTATAACTGAATGACTCCAAAACTGTGCTAATCTACTTTATTTACTTTTTTAAAAGTCATTCTTTTTGATTTTATGCAGGATCCCAGCATTCTGCAATCTCACTGTGACCCACAAGGTGTCAGCATTACACAGCCTTCAACAGTGAGGTGAAGCGATCATGACAAGACAAAAGTGACTGGTGCAGAAGTGATACAACTGAAGGTGTGTTAGGTTCCTGCAAACGTAAAACAACAAGAAAGGTTTAAAGGACGCATTCACTGATTTTAAACTTGTTTCTTTTGGATTTACTTTGGGTAGCAGATGTAACTTATTGCCTTAAACTTCCCTTTGACTTCCCTATATTAAAATATCTCTCTACTTTAGGTGAAAAACGCCTCCAGATGACATCACTTGAAAGGGATTATGTCCTTTCATTGCTTTTACTATGGAGGCTGTTATCATGGTGAACCTGCTTTTCCTGAGCTCTATCAGATGATATCTTCTGAAACTTCTGATGATGAAAAAGCCCTTTGGTTGATGTCATCTGGAGGAGTTTTTCAGCTAAAAGCAGAAAAATATTTTAATACGTATACGTATATGTACATTTACACCCTAAACTAAAGCCATAGAGAGCAGGTTGAAAATTGGTGAAGTCACCCTTTAATATAGAATATATAGTTTACTCATAAAGAAATAATAATAACATTTTATTTACTATTTGAATTTTGGTTTTACTGTGCTTTAAACTAATGAGGTAAGAAAGGAATAAATATTTGTGAGAATAAAATTGGTGTAAATCCCAACACTACAATTCCACCCGTTGCAATTCGTTTACTTAAATATTTTCATTATTTTCGTAGGTCACAGAATTTTGTTTCTGAAGCTGAGACATGTTGTTGCACTTGTCTCATTAATAAATGTGGATAATATGAAAATAAAATGTGTCTAGTCCTCACTGGCTGAATCCTGCAGACCAAACCATCTGTTCCCTTCTGTTTGATTCCTCCCTTAACTTGCCTGACTTAACTCAACACAGCCGAGAGGATCCATATCATTTCCAAAGGAATTTAACCATTCACAGCCTCCAAAACTCCACCTACTTCCAAACAATAGCATTTTTTTTATTAGCCCCACTCACTCACTCACTCACACACACACACACACACACACCCTTCAGTGAATGTTAACACAGTATGGTTGCAGCCGGGCCAGGGGTGGGGATTGACTTGTTTCCAAACACTTAATTCAATTTGTCATCACCATTCTGGGAGGCTCAAGTGGTCTAATTTGTGTTAATGAGGGGTAATAAAGTCATAGCCCCCTATATTACTGCAGGGGGGGTGTGAGTGAGTGTGTGTGTAGAGTTGGGGGTTGTAGGTACGCTATTGACTTGCTTTGGTCTCAGGCGGCCTGCCTGGCTGTTCTCCTTCTTGCGTGCCGTCTATCAGGAGACCCCCCCCCCTTTTTCCCTATTGTGCCCCTAATTAGATAGCCTTTGTTGGGCTAATGCTGCCGCCATCTGGTTGGCCGTCCAGGGGTGTTGGCCGCAGGGTTGCGGTGGGGGATCGAGAAGGAAGGGTCTCTGTGGTGGGGAGGCTCTTCTCCTCCCATCCTCCTCTCTGCCCTCCCCTTATTCAAAGCCTCTGGCCAGGACCATCTTCCCCCTTTGGCTGACGCCACAAGGACCCTTTCACACTTGAAGGAATTAGTGAAAGATTGATGTCTCCCTCTGCCTGTGTCAATGTGAGAGGGCGTAGCGACAGTGCGGTGAGACTTTCTCCCAGAAGCCGTCATATTGTGTTCCCATCCAGACTGCAGGAGAAAGATTACGAGTTTAAAGTGTTTGCAGTTTGGTAGCAAAATAACCAGCACTAGGAGGCTGTGGTCACAACGGGCAGATGCCAGATGTGCGGAAATGTGTTGCCGCCGGCATAAAGTGAAACGATTCAAACACATACCAAACATCGAGCAAATATAGTGGATATGATACAAAAACACAAGCATCCCTACATGACAAACATTTGCATGTAATCATAGAAGTTAAATAGTATTCATTTGATGTTTGAAGCTTTAAAATTGGAATTTCAAATGACAGAACGTGCAGACACATTGACTTTACACAAAGCAAAGTTCTGCTGTATTTTTACCACGTGGCTTTAATTATCGTAATTTCGGTTGTTCGAACGTGCTAACGTTGCACTTCCATTGTAGACACTTGGTAAACAAACTGTCAAAATACCACGCATTGGGGCAAAGGCTGCACGCTTTCCAAATTACAAATATTTCAGAGGGTCTGTCTCCAAACACTTTCATCCAAATCAAACTAAACAAAGAATGTGGAGGAACCCTCTGGATTAGCTATCGGAGCTAACTCACACTTTGCAACAACACAGTTTTGGTTGCAGCTAAGATGTTTTTAGTTTAAAATATAAAAAAAAAAAAACCCAAAAAACATCTGCACTGCAGTAATGGTCATGGGAGGGATGAATTTCCACCATAGTAGACATAGTAGACAATGGCTGGATGGCCTTCACAGACATATACTGGCATTGTTGTAAAGTAACCAAGTACTTTTTAAGGTTTTCAGGTATTTTAAGCTATTTCAACTTTGAGATTTAAAATTTTCAGCTATTTCATACTTTAACTTAGTATTGTACTTTTACTTGACTACAATAACTTGAATACTGAGACTAACAGACCACCACTGGGAAACAAGCTACTCGGCCGCGCGTCAATCAGTTCAAATTAAATTATTACATTCAAAACACATCATTATCAAACAGTGTATCAGCTTGTTAAATAAACACATGATTCCGTAATGATGATCTAAAAATATAATATTGATTCATGTAAAACAACAGTAAACAGTACTTTGACTTTGGTTACTTCATGTTTCTCAAGCTAATTATTATATATTTATTTAAATGTTTGTACTTGTGCTGCTTGTTCCACCACACATGGATGTGGAAGTTTGCAGCAATCCCACTTAATTGGGACCAAATCTTTGGTATCTGAAAACACGCAAACCATCTCCTTCTTAACTGCATTTACTATCTTGCATGACCTGTTTTTTTTTTTTGGTGCGATGTAAAAACCCGACTTTTTACATCGTTGGCATAAAGTTGAAGGGAGATGTTGATGCTTAACGAGCGATCGCTGCTAAAAACAAAGAAGAAAAGAGTCACACAATGAGGGCACGCTCTCAGTGACACTCGACTCGTCCTGTCACTCAGTGTGTTGGCTTTGATAATAACGTTTGTGTTAGGGACTGTGCATGTGTGAGCGTGTGTGTTTGTGTGTGATGAGGAGGTTGTTAAGATTCTGTTGTTGATGTCTGAAGTCACGCTGCCTCTCTCTCTCTCTTTTAAGTAGGGAGCACAACCTTTAAATGACCCCGAGCAGTTGGTTGACTGTGCCCCCTTCACGCCTCTTTTATCCCACCCAGAACAACATCATCCATCGGTGACCCCCCCCCACCCCACCCCAGCAGGCCAGGACACATTCCGCCATGTGCCTGCAGAGACACATAGGTAAGTTTGTAGGCAACACAAGGTCTGTGGTGAGATTGTGGGATGTTATTTCTGCTAAAAGTATTAGAACAAAGTGTTGCCACTGTCTAGTGTTGATTGATAGTAGTTATTAAAGCCATAGACAGTAAATGAAATCAGTGAATTTGCTGGAAAATATTGACACATTTTGTTCCTTTAAGGTGCATTCAATCTTAATAGTAGAAAAGGTGACTCCGCCTTAGAAACGCGATGGCCTTAACAGAAAGTTTAAGGAAGAAGACGCGACAGTTTCGCTCATTGACAAGTGAACAGAAAACGATGGACTGAGAAAAGAAAAAGAGTTTGAAGGATATTGTACGTTACTTATATTACGCTTAAAGACACCCAGTGGAATGCGAGTAGATACATCACCTCTCCCACGGTGTTTGTAATATTGGTCTACGATGATTTTATAGTTCATTTAGCCATTTTCAAAACTTTGTTGTTGTTTTTTTTCAGAAAAGTGAAGCAATTTTTAAAAAACATGTCTAAACATTAATACGGTGCATAACAGCACACTAAAATCCTCAACAGTCCCCATTTGATCTGAAGTACAGACCATAAAACAAAAGCTTTCTGACACAGTGTTAATAATCCTACTGTAAATGTATATATGCATGGAAAACACTACATTCCTGGCATGTTTTGCAGGCTCTGAGCTTCATTCCAGCCATTTCTTTTTTTTTTTTTTTTGCACCAACAACATGTCCTGTTGAAATTCACAATTCACACCGCACACCGAAACTCCAGCTGTGAGCAGCTTTGAAATGTATTATTTTAGCTGTGAAAGTTTTTCTTGGAATTACACACAGTGCATAACTTCAGAGCGACTTGGGCCTAAATTCCCTAATCCTGAAAGTCAAACTTCATTAAAGCATCTGATTTATCTTTCAGTGTTTAGTCATTTTTTTCGCTCTCTGCCACATGTTAAGCACACCCTTCGTGTAATGGTCTTATTAAGAGGGAGTTGGTTTCCAGGCAAACTGGCCCATGTCTCCGATAGCAAAATTAGGTCTGAATGAAATCACATACAATTAAAGAACTTATTAGTTCTTGTCATGTTCTTGTGGGTAATACAATAAACACGGCCCTCAAATAATCACAACCATCAGGGCTGCAGTCGTACTAACAACTGAATTCCCCTGAACTATTACATGCCCACAGTACAGTGTCTTGGCTCAGCTCGATTCTGTGTTATTATAGGTGTCTTTAAAGTCTACACTCATTGTTCCAAAGGTGTTAAGAAAGACTTGAGCGCTGTGAAAACATTTTCATAGCCCCTGCACCAGTGACACTTTCTGTACATAAACACGATGTCACTAGTGGACACAAAGCTAAGTAATAAGTGTTGATGCGAAATGTAACCAGCCACTGTAAAGTAATGAAGAGCTTTTATCAAGTTCACTGAGCTTGGATAACGTACATTTCCTCTGGATTGTACTGCAGTAATGACGGAAACCTCCAGGTCTTTAACTGAGACACTTTCTACTAATACACGTTCAAAGTTTTTCTACTTTACTTGAGTATGTTCATTTTTCTGATACTTTAAACTTTGAAGTTTTGGAAAACGTTGCGTTTTTACTCTATTGCATTTATTTGAAAAACATATAATGCTTAAGACTTTAATATCATGTAACTCACAACCAAACCCGCAGCATGTAGAGCAATTCAAATTATAATAATTAAATTCAAATCACACGATTGTCATGGTATAAGGTTCATTAAGTCAACACATGGTGCATTATTAACAATGTGATAGTGTTATGTTCATACGATATCATATTCAAGTGGTATGAGCCTACGTAATTAGTACCTTTACTTTTGATAAATCAAGCATTTTTGTACTTTTGCTTCTTATTTTATTTGCAGGAAAGCATATGTCTACACTACTTTATTGAAACTTTTACTTGAGCAAATGGTTTAGTACTAGTTCACCGCTGGCAGTAGTAGGCAGTATTCTCCTTTACACATCTTCTATAAAAGCAGCAGAAAAAGTTTTGTTAATATCTGCATGAGGCTTTACAGAACGTATCATGTAAATACAGCATATGTACATCTTTAAAATACTTAATTTCATGTGACAAGAAATCCCGAAACGAAAGCTTTTCAATTTACAAGTGTAAGAAAGAAGAAACAAATCCTGACATTTAAAAAGGTGCAACCAGCAAATGTTCTGTGTTATTGTTCGATGAACAGCATGACTGACTGGAGCCATTATTAAAATGCCTCATGTTGTCTGTTGATTGACTGGGTTAATGTTACATTCGATAACTAAATGTGTGAAAGGGTTATATGGTTTTTGGGAAAAAGCATAATCTGCTACGTTTTAATAACGATCCATAATGAATGTCGGGTAAGTAAAGAAAAGCAAACCATAGCCAATCACCTCTACACTGTAACCACGTAGAAATATGTATCACTTGCATAGAAGAAGTAGCTCAAATTTGGACTTTAATTATATAATAAGTGGAAGTACTTTTTCCAGAAAAAATAAACCATGTTTTATTGCATATGTTTGATTTTCTAAAGCACTGGTGAAAGAGTAAAGCACTTTTACACAGTGTCATCACTTTATTAAATAAGTAGTTGTCCTGATTTAGTTTTTCCTTCTGAATGATCATCTTCAATACTCGTACGGACAATACGTTTAAATAAAGGCATCTACATACAACACAATGACTGGAAAGTGTCTTTGAAAGGTGTTAAATGTGGCACAGTTACTGAGAATCATGACACAAAAAAAAAACTCTGCCACTTATGACACCCCATGGTGGCACGAAGCACTTTGTCCTGGGATAAACAAGCAAGGACCTCAGAAAGAGTCTTCACCCTTGAGCGGACACACACACACACACACGCACACACACACACACTCGCTCTATCTCCAGGCCTTTACGCTCCTGCAACGCTTGCAGGGTTAAAATAAACGTTACCGCTGAACCATATTGTGCCCTCCCTCCTCTCTCCATATCCTTTATTCACAGGCGCGTAATTGGTAGTCAATTTGAGCTCCCCCTTTGCCTATTGTGGGCACATTTTGCTCTGACAGAGTGCGGAAGATTAATGGCTACGAGCAGCCAAGGGAGGCTCGCCTCAGCAAGCATGAGCGCCCTAAATTCATTACACCAATTTCCCCCTGTCCTGCGCTCCCCCTCTCGCACCCACAAGAGAGAAATAGGGGGGAAAACGAGAATGAAAAGGGATAAAAGCAAAGCAGTCAGATGGCGGTGGTGAAAGAAAGGCACAAACAGAGGTGCAGAAACAAAGGATTAAAGAGATGGCTGTGCATTTGTGGTGCTTGTGAGGTGGCAAACGCAGTCTGGCACTGAGGAGTGAACAGAAATCTTTTTTTTTTGTAGTTGTTGGAGCAGAATGTCATGTGTTTAAGTATCCTTCCTGAGTACTGGAGTAGTAACTGGGACCTGCAAGGCACCGGCTCCCTTTTCATTAATAAATCATTCCTTTCTCACGTCATCTCTGTCTTTCAATCCAAAACAGTGGCTCTGCCATGAATTCTACTTCGGTAAGGTTAAAATTTCTCCGTTTTTCAGGTTGAAACTACCAGAAAGGTGACCATTATATTGGCCGCCACATTTAAAATGTATGGGGGGCGGAGAGAATACAAAACAATGCAGTACGACTCCACCCACTGTGACATCAGTGATAAACCCATACAGTAGTAGAATTATCACCTTTCCGTCTTTACATATACGATTATTCATAATGTTGCCCCACGTCAACATCTAGTCAGCATGAAAATACCCAAAGTGAAGAACCAACTCTCTGCATGTGCCAAGCGTTTCACAAGCATCCAGGGCACATTAAGATCTCTGTCACTGGCCATGGGTCCGTTGGCAGCAAGGTGTGGCTGCTGCGGATGAACAGGAAACACCTTGAACTTGCGAATGATAAGGGTGACCCGTCCCCGTTTACTTGGGCCAGCTCATAATTGCGATGATTTATTTCTCCTGTCAAAGCCAAACGGAATGCCCCCACTTTCCCTCCGCATCTGCTGGTTTTGCCGCTTCTCTCTCTGACACATCCTCTCTGTTTTTCCTATCGACCGTAGACTTCTTATATAAAACATAGGCATGTGTGCATCCAAATGTGTGAGTGACGTATGAGCAAATTGCATTTGGGTGTGTGTGTAAATGCTTATGCATATGTGCATGCATGCAGTTTTTATGGCCACAGCAACCTACCAACATGGCTGTGTGTTTCTTTGTCAGACACCCCATGCCCCCGGCGATGGCACCACGCCCCAAGGATTTGCACAGACCGCTGGAAGAGGATCTGTCTCACATCGAGGCCGAGCCCATTGTCCTGCAGTGACAGGCCTCATGGACAGTGCCGTGAGGGATGCCACCGCGAGCCCAGCTAGGCCTGGCTCCTGTAGCTCAACAATGAACCTGTCTGTCACATGTCGCCTCCCCCCTGGCGGTCCTGTCACAACACAGCCAAGAAACACCCCACCCCCTTATGTTACCGACACTTCCTGTCTGCTGTTGGACCACAAATAGATGGAAGCTCTGCAGGCAAGCTTAGGAAAGCCGATTGGATTTCCAGATTTCCAAAGTTGCGAATAATGAATTCATAACCAATTGCACGTTGCCACACAAATTAGCTTGTGCTCAGGTCGGCTCTGGGAGAAACCGATCTAGTCACTGTAGCACTGTCCAGAAAGCTGCTTATACTGGTGAATGGCTGAGTTAGGGTCCAGATGTACTTGCTGTTTACCCAAGTGTACGCGTGGACAACAGCAGCAGCATCGGCTTCATTGTCCATTTAGCTACTGTTCTTGTGTGGTTTGTGAATGCGTATAGGTGAGCAGGGGGCAGAGATGTGTTGGGTGGCAGGAAGTAGGGAAACTGGGTATGTCTTCCTCCTTGAACACTTATTAACAATTAAATAACACCTCTTCTGACCAACCCCTGAGATGTAAATGTGGCAATACAAGGAAGGGTGATATCATCTGAAAACATTTACATTTTGTCTTCTTTTTGTAACAGTTATTGTGGAATCTCATTACATATGTGCAGGCTTTATTAACATGCACCACCTGTGCTGCTAACAGGACTACTAGCCATAAAGACCCCACGTCACAGCACCGTTCAGATTCTTTGCATTGGCCTCCAGTCGCCGCCCACATCAGCTTTAAAGCTCTGACTCTTTTCACAGTGGTCGTCTTTGTAGAACACCTTCCTACCTGAGCTCCCTCACTGAGGTCTAAAATCCCGCCTTCCCACTGTAACAATCTCAGCAGCTTCCCTCCCAGTACTTCAAATCTTCATAAAGTCTTCCGTAACTTCTTGTGCACTTAAAGCAAACTCTTCCTATCTAACCCATCTTGCCCTTGTGTTTCATAAAATAAATTTTTTTTTGTTGATGTTTTTTTGTGTGCTGCTTTCTGCTACGCTTGTAGGTCGCTTTGAATAAAAGCATTTGCCAAAGTGTAAATGAAAATGAAAAAAGCTGTGAAATAATTTGCACAGCATGCATCTTAAAAGATGCCTTCATTGATATTTAACTTGTTTCTTTCGGTTCTAGTTTAGGTGGTACATGTAAACAAATGTCATCAAAAGTCACTCTCTTCTTCCAGCTGAAAAATGCCTCCAGATGACATCACTTGGAGGAATCTTCAGTTAGAATTCTTGTTGCTCGCACTATCATGGTCTGTAATCATGGTCAACCAGCTTTCTCAGAGCTCTTCCAGATGACATCATCTGAGGTCCTAATGATGAAAAAAAAACTCCTTACGTGACATGTGACGTTACATGACGATGAGGATGATGATGATGATGATGGAGGAGTTTCTCAGCTAGATGCAGAGAGATATTTCGATATAGGGAAGTGAGAGGGAAGTCTAAACGCATTAATGTACATTTACACTCTTACTTGTTTCATTAGGCAAATATCATTAGCATGAATGAACTTTTGCTTACGATAATCTTTTGTGTCAACTTCATTACGAGTTTAAAGGTACAACCTTTGAATGTGGCAGTTCATTGCTAAAGGAAGACTTTTTTTTCCTTCTTAGGGTGAATTCACTAGTCCCGCCCTTCAAAGCGTTTGGCAGATTAACACAGGAACAGTGTAATTTATGTACCTTCTCGGGCTCATGGTTTCCACTCTGCACCTGTTCAGCACCTACAATAAGTCCTCTTTCCATGCCAGGACAGCTTTAGAGAAATGGTGACAGTGGTGGTGGGTGCACAGGTCGGAGCCTTATATTTTATACTCCTTCGGACTTGTACAATAAAGAGAGAACTTTAGAGGGCTGGGGGTTTTGAGGGGCACTTCCAGGCCAACCAATAAATCAGCGCACGCGAGATAGATTCATCGATAGGAGAGCAACATAAAAGGCCTCCAGTGAGGTAATGTAGACAAGGTGCGCAGGTTCATTCCTCTGCTGCTCGCAGCTCTTTCAAGATGGATACCCAGCAAGCTTGCAAGGTTTCACTTAGCAAGACCTTTTGCAGAGACCTGGAATCGGAAGACCCTCCAAATGTTTCACATTAAGGTTTCGTCATCATCCGAGCTCTGGGGTTGGGAATCATCATGGAGTGGGAGACTGTCACGGGCGTGAGTTGTGGGGTTTACTGTGAGAAATATGGCCAGAGCGCTGGTGGGTGCTCTGATGGGTAACAGCGAGTGCTCATGAAGATGTCACAAGGAAACATCAGGAGACACAAAATCTCAATTCAGCCACGGTGCTGCCAGCCAGATGTGGAGGCACAGAGCAGCAACTGGACCACAACCTGCCTGTCCTTCATGCCAAATCTGAAGCTAACAGGCAGAACCTTGGAGCCCTTTTGAAGTGGATGCCAAGAGGTATCCAGACTCTTAACGACCTGCAATTTATTACACCACCGTCCAGCTTGGAGCGGGAGGTCGAAGTTTGTCCGATGAAACATCTCTTCATTCCCTCTGTTTCTCAGTGCTTCCCTTCACTCGGTTTTATTCCTCACTCTCTCCTCTTTCGCCACACCTGTTTAACACCTTGACTTCACACATGACCTTTGTCAAGCTGCTGTTAAGTGTTTCAGGTTACTGTTGGCTTCAGTGGGGTGCAGCTGCCTGAGCAAACAGGGGTTGCATGTCATCATGGAGCCTATTTCTCTCGCCTAGAACACTTTCCTCCTAATAAGGAGACGCTCCTAAAGGGAAATTCTAACTTTTCCTAATATAAGTTATTACACAACATACAATAAGATTTAGGCCTGCGACATACATTATTTAAATGCTCAATAAATAGGCATTTCTGCACCATTTAAAGTAGTGAAAAGACGACTTATCCCAGATGTAGATGTGATAACATATGGTATTATTAGCTTACACATGTCTGTTATCACACCGTTTTCTATTTTGAAAACTTCCTTGCACTTCATGCCTCAAGTAGAAAGGGAAAAAAAACTTTCTGTTGATGTTAAGTGGAAGTACTGTTTGACCTGTGAGTGACTCAGGCCAAGGCCAGATGGCCTGGTAAATTAATTTAAAAAAAGTGAAACAAAGCATATGGACTGGAAACAGCAAATTCCAAAGGGATTCCCCCGCCTCTCACTGAGGCAAGTGTGCAAGCCGACACATGTAACTGAAACAAAATGGGAGCAAATTGGGAGCAAATTTGTACGCGTAAAATGCGAAATCACTTTTGCTCATTTTAAACCTCCTGTCTCTTCACCGGTGCCAAATGAGCCTTTGCACAGTGGTGTGTAAAAGGAACAGGGCGGTGTGTGTGGAGAGGGAGGTGGCAGACGGGGAAAAAAAGAAATCAAAGAAAATATCTGGCAGGGAGATTTACAACGCTGGTGAAACGTTTCCACTGCTGCTCGAGCATAAGCAGCAGCAATAAGTATTTTGAACCTGAGCTCTGACAGCGGCAGGAAGGGTGGCAGGGCAGTGTGTGTGTGTGTGTGTGTGTGTGTCTTCGAAATGGCTTCACATCTCTTGTTATCAGGTCTTAATAAATCAATAAAAATCCCACTTACGGGAGGCTAACATATTTCATTCCTCAGCTGTTACTGATAACTCTTGGCCATTTGGCCTGCCTGCAGTTTTATATTTTAAAGCTCATGATGCTTCAATTTGTATAGATATGCAGCTTGATGTGCTGCAGGTGTGGGGTTTTGATGTTTGAAGAGCATAAACTTGTGGTGTGAACTGCATGGAAAACTCCACAGCCCCCCTGTGATAATAGCAGCTTATTTTGACTCTCACTTTTTTTATTCATCTGGCAGCTCCACTGAATCTGTTAACCAGATAAAGCAGCAATGTTAAATACGTGTTCTGTATTACATTATATTGTACTGGTGCATCACAAGCAGATTCACCTGCAGACAAATATGAACAGCATGAACTGGTTTTCGTGAAGAGTTTCTTGAAAAACTTAACTGGTATTGCTTACATTTGGAACCACTTTATGGCCAAAACCCACTGATCTATTGTGTCCACACACAACATGGCCAACGTTGTGTCAGTCTGAATGGTATTTTTTGAGGAGAACGTTTGGAATGCAAGAGGAGAGTCGTTTTTTACATTTGTGGATCATTCATTTTGCCAATAAAGAGAAGAACTCTTTTTTTTTTTTCAAAGGAATTTCAAAATAAACTGAGACAGAGAAGGAAACCCCTTTTGCCAAAGGGATGTCACAATGCATCAGGGACACATCTGAGTGTGTGCTGTTTGTCTTCATGTTTTCCTGACAGTACATTTCTGCCAAAAAGAACATATATAAGTGTGTATGTGTGTAATGTGAAGGGGAAATCCCACTTCAATAAATTATAGCTTGTTGTTGTGTTAGGACATTCTGTGGAGATTTTAGGAATTAGATAACTGGAATATGGGAGTTGGAGGAAGCTGCCATGCTTCCCACTCATGCCTCCCACACCCCATGCCTGGCACAGTGGGGGGGGGGGGTATCTGGATGGCACTGACGCCCATATGGCCAATCACTCAAGCAGGGCCGAGGTGCTTTCAAAGGGACCCGGCAGCAACTTGACGCGGGACTGTCTCCACAGGGGTCAGCGGCCGTCTGGGCAGGAGAGGCCAATCTCCTGCTGGCCTTTGAGAGACAGACATATCAGCTCTTGAGCTGAGCCCCCCCAGCCTTTACGTGCCACCCTCCCACGCTCACCATCTACCCTTTCCATGTATAGTACACCAGGCAGCCATAGACTGCTAATGGGCCAGGGACCGTGACCTTGAGAGTGGGATAAACAAAGAGGACGTTTGACACGAGACAAAGCTGACTAACCAGCCTCTTATTTACAACTCCATTTTTTCCTGTTTGACATTTTTGTTTTTGGCTTTACAGTTTAATGTGATTAAACACTAAATCAGACTGGATTCATCATAAGTGAATGATAAACTGCACAGATCAAATATGTAATTTCACATACATTATACAGTGTTATTGTTCTTCATTCATGACCCTATAATATTGTATATTGTTTCTTATCCTTTCTAATCCTGTTTACAAAAGCTGCTGGTTGCTTTGGCACAAGAAGGTGCAGTTATTCCCTTTTCTCACATGGTTTGTATGCTTCCAGACCACAAGGGAATATGTCTTCACTGACCAGTCGTTACGTGTGTCCTCCTCCCAAACTGACAGTAGGTCTTTATATGATTCCCTGCCATTATTCAACAGATGGATTAATGCTTCCACACAGTGCCAAAACTTGAACAAAAGAGGGATTTGCAATTGACATGTATGGAATAATTTTGCACAGGTGTATGTCATAAAAGTCCCCTAGCTTCACCCCAACATCGGAGCTGTGGCTCTGCACCCATGTGTTGATAGCATTTGCCTCTGAGAAATGTCTGCGTCAAGTTCTTTGATATATGACAGTACATTGAAACTTTGGGTCCACCTGCTGACATGTGGCTCTGTAGAGAAGTCGTCAATGACACCAAGGATCAGCGGTTTGACTCCTGGTCAATAAGTCCTCCAACTTTAACAGCCATATAGGTTGTTTGTCCCTACTCTCTTTTATGACCAAAAGGACTGTTTGTTGAAAGAGTGACCTCGTGTATGGGATGCAGGCATCGGAAGTGGAAATCGCCCCCGTTTTGGCACCATACACCCAAAATAGTGGATACCGTCCATTACAGTGGTGCCAAATTGGCACCTAGTTTTACACAATTTCCCCTTAAACACCGAAAAACATTGGATTAAAACCGTGCGAATATAGCTGTTAGGGTTTGGTACTTCATAAAGACGGCGAGCGATTTGTTACATAATGTAAGTCAGGACTCACACATCACATGACTTATTCCAGCAAAGCAGCAAATGTTTGTTTTCCACTGGACTCAAAGTCCAGCTGCCTGTGGGAAAGTCTTCTGCTTTGTTGACCCATCGATCCACCCCAAACTCATCCTGGCAAACATTTCGGTGTCTAAATACTAGATGACTGTGTTATGTTCACTATAGCCGCTACCCGTCGCCCCATGTTTATGTTGGTCGTTTTTCCATGCTTGTACAAAAGACACTGAACTGCCAAGTAGTAGTGTACATTGGATGTAGCAGCTGTCCACAAGAGCAAATTACCCACGGGGTCAATAAAGCATTTAAAAAATAAACACATAACTGAGATACATGAGATTTGTGGTTGGCCCAATGTCAATGCTCAACTGTGCCAGGAAAAATTAAAGCACTTTAAATGGTTCATAAGTTTAGAAATTACAGTCATTTTTAGGAAAATGCTATTGATTTTAACTTTAGTTTTTTCATTTCTAAGAACAAAGCAAATCATTGGAATTTTTCTATTATTTTAAGACCAAATGCCAAGAGTCCAACAAGGAGAGTAAAGATAGAAAGTTTACTTAAAAAAAACAAACTAATTTGATTTGAAAAAGTGAAAGTATTGGTAAATTCTTTTAAAATGAGGACAATGTTGTTGTTTTTCAGTGTTGTTAGTATTGATGAAGTATTTCTTGAGGTTGGAAAGGTCCTGGGATGAACCCCACTGAGAATGCAAGTGAGTGACGATAGATTCAATTTCTCAGTCTGAAGACGGCATTTATGGGTCTGTGACATTATCCACAGTGACAAAGTCTCACATCTGCACAGATTTTCAGCTGTTAGAGTCATTCACATGGGCTGCAGACGGGAACGGGTGTCGGCCTTGAGTTATCAGTGAACTGTAGAGGACAAATGGAAAACAGCGCAAAGCTAAAAGCTGCCATATTTAATGACATCATGAGCCGTTCTGAAACTAATAACGTGTATTAACTTGGATAATTTGTGTGTTCGCCTATGAAAGAAAGTAAATAGTTTTGCAGTTAAAATGTCAGCAAAATTTAATGAGCAGTGTTTGTGGATCTCAAGCTTTTCCTGGTGGTGAGATCTGATGGATTGATGGATTGGGATTTAGCAGACTTTTACTCCCTCCTTCCAGAATTTAGCTCTTCTGACAGTAATTTAACAAGTTTCTCAAGGCAGAAAAAACTTAAACCCAGGGTTTTACAAGGATAACATGGTTCATGGCAAACGACTCCTTGACTTAGATGTTTGGTTCTGTACCACACATGGAATGAAAGCCTGGTCTCATTTAAATGAATGCCAAGCTTGGGAAGACTCAGAGTTTGCCCTTTTTTTAAATTTTTACCATGCATTGAATGAGTATTTTTACGACACAGAATCCTTTCTAAGTCAGTCACATCAGGGAAATAGACATCTGAAATTTAAACAAATATTCCTGACACATTTATAAATGTTGTTTGTGCAAAGACGCCATGTTAGAAAAGATGTAGTTCACTATAAGAATAAAGGAAAACTTAGACCTGCAGCACAGCAACAACTAAGTAGAAGTACTGAGGCAATGCATCTACTTTTTGAAGTTTTGAAAATAAGGAGTTGACGTTCCCCTGCCTCCCATAACAGGTGCCATACCTGCAACAGGCAAGCACTTTCCTACAGTCTGGAAGCTGGGATACGCATGTACATAGTTGGCAATGAATGTGCTCTTTGCTATTTCTGTGGCTCTGACCACATTTGTGATCAGAGCCACACGATGTTTGTTGTAATAAATAGAAAACTTCTGTGCACTTTTCTAATAAAACAACAAAAACATCCAAGTGAATCTGGATTAGCTCCGTGTTGCTCCTTTGTACCGCTGCCACCCCCTTTGCTCTGAGTTTCATCTGGAGGGCCTTCAGTGAAAAGAGAATGTCCCCACCGGGATCAATAAAGTCTCGCATTATTGTTATGTATTTTGGAAGATCTAATAAACAAGAGTAGAACAGCCATAACCAGTGTCTCCACTGCTATTAATGGCTGTAGACTCGACTCGGTTGTCAGCAGTCCCTCCCTCATTCTCCTCTTTCAGCTGCCCAGTCGCTCAGCGTGCCCTCCTTTCGGAGTGATCATGAATCATGGAAATTGATTATGCTGTCACATCTCAAATCCCCCTGCCCAGGGCTTGACCGCAGAGTGTGTGACTGCAGGTCGGTCAAGCCTGCTTAAAGGATGCACTGCTGGCTGCCCCGTCAACTGGACTGCCTTCGCAGGGTCACGGAGCTTACTGGTGTAGCGAATGGAAGAGGATCGCTCACGTCGGCGAGAAGGAATGAAGATGTCCTGCTTAAAATACCAGTGTCCGTCATCCCCCGAACCCTCCTGGCTGTTTTCTACCGTTCCATCTCCTGGTCGCCACTTAACATGAGTCATCCGTCTTTATCGATGCACTTAATGACTTCACCTCTGACTGCAGACCGCTCCTCGCCGACTCCCATTCAAATTCCTTGAGAGGTCTGGAGTAACATCATGAGGTGCCAGAGGAGTTTTTCAGTATCTGCCTGACCATGTAAAAGGCATGAAAGAGTGATTCAGGGAGCCTAGAAGAATGGCTACACACACACACACACACACACACACACACACACACACACACACACACACACACACACACACGCAAAACCTTTTTACAATCAGAAGTCATTAATTTGGAGCAAACTCTGTTTTCCTCCTGGGCCTATTTTTCTTTTGCAAACAGTAAAACAGTGTATTCAGTCATTTGGAGAAAAAAAGGAAGAGCACTTTTCAAGAGCATTTTTGTTTAACGTCCAAGTGTTTGTAGTTTATCATTTCAACATCATTTTTCAGCTGCTTCTGGTGCACATTTGCCTTTAACCAAGAATTTCCAACAGACTCCCCTTAATGATTTCTGCAGATTGTTGTTCTTTTTTATTGTGAAGATAAATCTGCTGTAACAAGCTGAAAACACCCATAAATCTGGGCTCGGGCTCAGGTTGCAGCGAGACTTTAAGGGTCAGTGTTGCTATGGTGATGCATCAATCCTCCTAGGGGTCGAGTCGAGCGCTATAAAAGAGGTGAGTGTCTTTGACAGTGTTACTGTTGTTATTGTGGGCTCGCCATTAAAGCCTTTTCAAACGACACTGACTGAAGGGCCACTTAACCTCTCTCAAGCATGACTGCACTTCAGACCTATCCAGATTATTGTTGAATCGGCACATTTTGTGCTTGTTACTGTACTCATATTTTCCCACGCAGACATTTATTTAACTATAATTTATGTGGGGTAGAATTTACAGAGGAATATCTTGATCCTCTTTAGTACTTTTAACTCCAGATGCTGCCTACACAGAGAACCGGTGCCTTGCTCAAGGGCTTTCAACAGAAACAGATAAGGGCACGAAGGGTGTTCACTTTTTAATCACACCTGCCAAGATTCTGCCAGACTTCCGATCTCTAGCAACAAGCTTTCGTTCCTGGTTCTTCTTATTTTTAATATATTATTTTTCCGTGCAAACATTCGAAAACACCCTGATCTTCTCCATTGTAGATACGTGATTGTGCCATGTTTATAATAGGTGCAGAAGGCAGGAAGTTTGCTTTGGTCATTTTCCGCCGATGGTAAACCATGGAGTTTTGTTTTACAGCCCAGGCAGCTAAGTCGGAACCTCATAGCGCTTTGGTTTTTCCGTTCTCCGTTCTAAACCAGTAAAGCTGATAACAGTTTTAGTTGATCTAAGGCTTTGTCTGTTTGCAGTCAAAATGGAATCCACGTCGCAAAACTTAAATGTGGGCATTTAATGCCTCGGGGGGCATTTTGGGAGTATTAGTGAAACAAGAAGACATTAAATAGCTCACAGATACAACATAGTAACACTCAAACTAGACTTTGTCACATATTTGAAAATGGCCGCTCATTTTTGCAGCCTGTGGTATAGTGAGTTGTCTTACTGTATGTGTTCCCATTGTTTCGCTCCCCTTTGTTTCTCAGAACTTTAAAATGAGCTGCCAACATCATTCTCTGGGTGATGTGGTAAACACAGTTGAACTTTGTATGAATCAGAAGGACTTCTTCACTGAACCCAATCCAGGGTTTTGCGAAACCATTTAATATAAACATTGTGCTTGTCCGGTGGTTTGAGCCATTTGCGTTGGTTTTAAATGAAACTAAATTTGTCATTACTGACAAAAGACAGAGCAGACATGTATCAGCAGATCAAAGACAAACGCTCAGTCATCATTTGGTCCGCTGCCTGTTGTTTCCTGAGCGTCCAGCCGCAGCATCCGTCCGATGGAGAGCATTCACAACAAGGTGTCCCAGTAAAGAGCCAGAGCCTGTGCTGAAAGACGCATCTCACGCTCGCAAGCAAAGCACTTTCTTGTTCATTTATCTTTCCCGATACAGTTTGCACCCTATTTATATTAATGAATGCCAGTTGTTCCCGTGCTTCACAATCAGGAAGTTCATATTTGGCCAAAATGCTTTGCAGGAACCAGTTCTATTCTGTGGTGTGTGATTGATCATTGTTTCCTTTCGATTTTCTTTTGGTGTGCTAGGCTTCAAAAATACAAAACTGATGGATATAAAAACAGCGTTTAGAGCCAGTTCATTAGCAATAGCATAATTTATTTATCTTTTGACTTTACACATCTTATTTACGGTACAATGGACAATTATTGTCTCAGGGCACACAGGTGAAAGTCTTCACAAATCTGTCTTCACGTACTGTAGTATAGCGTTATGAGATTGCTTCTGTACTGGTTTGTGTGCGTTGCGAAGATTAAAACTCATTTAGGAGCCATGAGCGTTAGTAGTGTATATGCAGTTTCATACATTGTAGGAGGTAAGAACATGCTATTGCCTTTAGTGTTCTACCTGAGAAGGTACTTTACACATTCAAAATATCTACTTATCTACTCTTGAATTGAAGCCCTGGTCTCGATGTACAGCCGCGGTAACCCCTTTTCCATCTTTTCCATACGCCAGGTCTCCTACGTTCCTTCGGACGTTGATTCATTGCTCTCTCTGATTAGAGGCTATTGAGTTCAGGCTCAAGATATTTTCTGTCCCCTCCACGCAGAACGAATTACACCACAACTAAAACCCTTCATTTTGGATGTCAACGGCTCAGATCCTGAACAGCGAGCCACATCAAAATGATTGCGTTTCACATACTTTGACCCAAAGATGGGGTTGCCATGAAACAACAAAACCCTTGCAGGAGTTGCTTGAGGCTGAGTAAACACAAGGCTTCAATGCACCGCAAAATCTTCCTATCAGCAGCTCCACACTTCATGACAGCTGAGCAAAATGCACATTCCCTGGCATTAAAAGGAAAAGAAGGAAATAAATAATAGACCCTGAATTGCTGTGGTTTGGGATCTGTCTTTGTTTTGCTCATTATATCTTTCTTCACTTTTAAAAACCACGATAGGTTTCTCCTAGAAGCTCATCACTGGTGCAGTATGGTACAGGATATGTTGATTCTTCAGACTGCTGCCAATGCTGGTTATCACTCCAATCAAGCTTTCATCAATTACTTAGCTCTTCCACACCACGCAGATCAAACACTGCGTTATTTTCTGCTGACATTTCATTGTCGACCATCTGAGAGAGTCATAAGAGACCAGGGAGGAAGAAAAAGAGAAGTGTACATAGCAGATTAATAGAAACCATTCAAAAAATGAAGTCATAAATTGTAATCACATGTGAAATGTCTTCATCATCACGTGTTACTGAGCCCTATCTGAATTATATAAAACAAACCCATTATTTTTCTATATGGCAAAGCAAAGGAGTGATGAAGCTTTTGGAGCCTAACACACGTGAACTCCTTACAGTAAGTAGTGTATATTTATTCCTTTATGTATTTTGCAGAATAGAATTTGCAAATCGTCTTTGCCGTGCATAAAACTACCTTTCCAAAGCTCATCAAACACTGGATCTTTCAGGCAGGAGAGGGTAATAATGCCCTGTAATTTCAGCAATCCGCCTCCAATCGTGGCTAATGAAATTGTCATCTGACATTGTATTGTTTGAGCAGCATGAGGAGGAGAGGCAATCTGTAATTTGCCTGCACTGAAATGGTTTCCCAAGAGACCGATCCATCACATAATCTTGTTATTGCCTGGGAGATGAGAAATACATTTAGCTGTATTGTCATTTTCCCTCCCCAAAAAAGAAAATGCCTCCGTGAGCATGCAAATGTCCCTTGTCAGCTGTGGCTGCAGCTCTGTGCAGGAAATAAATAATCCTAATGCAGCTCTGTTGTTGTTTAATAAAAGAGACATTAAAAACGAATTTGCCTCAGATTAACAAGTGGGTGTCTCTGTAGTCGATCTTATAATGATTGTTCACAAACAAGTAACAAAGTACAATCAGTGTCATCCAAGTGAACCTTCCTTCCCCATGCAGCCACATTTTCATTTAACGTCAGCAGTAACAGTGTCATGCTTTTCGTTTCTCTCTTTGTCCCTTGTTCGATTGGTTATCCTGATTTAAGTCTCTGTTCTCTTCTTCCTGCGTGTTTCTAAAGTTTGAAACAATTGACTTCCTGTGCACTGCATGATTATCCCTGGAACGATTCGTGAGGGTGGTTAGTACGGAAAAAATAAATGCTTTCGGAACGTTTGTGTTCATTCATTATTGCACTGAATTTTTAGGAGAAACTGTTTTCTTTTCATTCTCACTGCTACCAAATTTAGCCCTCGCTCTTTAAGCCATTAGCAAAGCTGGAAAACTACTCTTTATTAGTAAAGTATGTCCGCTCCCACTTCAGCACCGTCCCCCCCCGTGGAAGCCCAGAATTTATGTTCCATGGGGAGCACGCTGGTGAACAGACGACGCACATGTGTCTTTGCACTGCTTCGCTGCGGCCTCCTTTAAAGGCATTCTGAACTGATTTGGGGGGATATCGTAAAGCAAATGATAAATTTGTACCCCTGTCAAGTGCGGTTGTGCACTGACGATTTGCTCCAGGAATCATGTAGGAATGCCATATATCCCAACTGATTGCTACTCCCCGCTAGCTGATGGCAAAATACATTACATCATTAAAGGTATCGGAGGAAATAACTTAGGCTTTGTTCCTGCGTTTGTCCTGACATCGAACAGCCCGTTTGATGTAATAAAGATCTATGCTGACAGACAGACACTGAACATGTGTCTCCCTACCAAAAACAAATACATATTCATCCTCTCCCTGCTTCTCTCTCTTTTCCTCTAAAGTCTCAACATCTTGCAAATGGTTTTTGGCAAGTACATCTGCAGTTGTGCATTGGTCTGCTATTGCATTTAGTAAAATGCATTCTTTTACTTCATTTCCTTTTTTGCTTGTCCTTGATTTTTATTTACTTTTTTGTGTGTGTGTATTTGAAGCAGAGGAAATTTGAAATACAACCTTTGATATACATCATGAATTAAGGAAGTAGTGATTTGTTTTATAATTTACACTTCACCCAATAAGAGACTGAATCAATTCATTATTCCAACAGTCCATGGGAGAAGTAAATGGTATACCACCTTGGATCCCTTTGTATTTGGAGGAGATTAGCAGTATTTGAGCCACGGTTTCAGATTAGATGGTGTGAGAAATGTGGCTTGAAGGTTCAAGGCGGTGAAGGGGTCTGATGCCGCCGCCTTGGCTGCCCCATCCCCGACTCAGGGGTGGCTGGTAATCCCCTCAGGCAGAGGCAATAAAACTCCAGTTTCTACCGTACCTGCCAGCTGAGCGTCTTAGTCTCTTCGAAACACAGGGAGCATGAAATTCGCGAGGAGCCATATCGAAGTGCCAGCCCCCTTCATTATGACATCAGAACCTTCTGAAGTCAACAAGCATGAAGGCAGACTGGAGTGCTGCGTGGGTTCGCAGCCTTGAACGGGGATCCGTTGCTATTAAGGGTTGTGCATGGGGATATCAAACAGAGGGCAAGAGGAGGAGAGAAGGATTACATCTATCACCAGGCATATGTGCTCCCATCTAAAAAGCCCCCAGCAAGTCCCCTAACTGTTATGATAGCCGAGACAGCAATAAAGGCTTTGGCGGCATCATAAACACAGCGTGATGCTGGGTATCAAATACTTAAGGGTCGTGAGGAAGAGCTGAATAGAATGTTGGTAGAAATGTAAGCATAGCAACGGTGTTAATTATGGCTGGTTGTGGTCGTGATCCATTCGTCATCTTAATAAACGCCTCTTAAAGCCATAAAGTCAGAACGACCGCATTTAACGTCGATGCACGTCGAAGATTTTCTCCAAAACGAAACCTTTCCCGCAGAGAAATTGTCCCCTTTGAAATGAAGTTATTAAATCTAATGATAACAGCAAATCCAACAGAGGTGAATAGGTTTACTGCTGTTCCACAATCAGGTCCTACTCATTCAGAGTGTGTAGTGAAACACATCATGCACACACTCACAGACTTTTCTAGAAGGTGTTGACAGAGGCAGCTCGCATGCATGGTAACCATTAGAGCCCAGCTCAGTAAGATGGCCCACTGGACATGATCGAATCTATTTTTCTAGGTGACCAACAGTGAGTGTAATTTATCATTTGGACAATTATTAA
Organism: Channa argus; assembly: GCF_033026475.1. Taxonomy (NCBI): domain Eukaryota; kingdom Metazoa; phylum Chordata; class Actinopteri; order Anabantiformes; family Channidae; genus Channa; species Channa argus. Next base: position 23,020,471 of record NC_090206.1, read on the forward strand.
TCCTGCAGGCTTCCTGGTAATGTTTCACTCGGAGCATAACGTCCAGCAGGGGAATCCTACTGGCTCCTTCACAACTATAGAGCACCACTGTGAAGTGTGACGACTTAATTTTAAATAAATAGAAGACGTGTCCAGTTGCAAATTGCATTCATTAACACGATAAGCTGGTTATTAAATTGAGGAGTGAGAAAAAGTATTGATAAACTACACTACAACAAGCATCATACATAATTGAATATTTTTTGTATGTTGTCTGGACTGTAATACTGCGTTTGAAATGATTTTTTTGTGAGGATGTTCGAACAAAAAGGAAACAAAATGCAAGCTTCCAAAGGAATGTGCTTTTTGACAAATACGATAATTTATTAGAGCACTCATCAAAGCTGAGCAATTCATTTCTTCTGTGAGCTGGACTGAGTGGACACACATGTTAATAATCCAAACTGTTTTCACAATTGTTTAAAAGGAAATATTGGAGACATTTAAAACCAGGATCGAGCCTGGAGTGGAATGTGCTTTAATTGCCGTCCTTGGCAAAAGAAACAGGCTTGAGCATTTGATCTTGCCCAGTGTTGGCACCATTGTGGGGAACACGCCTCCTTTTTAAACATGGCCAGTCACTCTCTTCCTGCCAAATCAATGAAAGACAATAATTGCTGATGATAACAATGACTGAGCACGCAGTCCACAGTCCAATCTGGCCAAATTCTGATCATTTCTGTGGCTCCCAAAACAACACGTAGCCCACATTAAGGAGCAAAATGAAATTCCTCATGATGGATGACTTTAGGAGGCCTCCGGACAGGAATGGCCATCCAATGCTGGGATGCGATCCCAAATCTCTGCATAATGGCTTCCACTGCCTTGTCAGTCACCTGAGCCCACTCCGCTATTTAATCGAGCCGCCAGTAATGAGTCGGTCAAACAAGACCTGACAAATTGATTTGGATTCCCATCTGATGAGCCCTTCCACGAAATCATCCCTCTGTACGTTGGGCCAAATGTTGTCACGGAAAGAAATGAAATGAAAAAAATGCAATAAGCTGAGAGGCAATAAAGTTCCAGACAGGGCTTTGATCAATACAGAAAAAAATGAATGTGAACCGTTTGATTTAAAGGGACAGTTGATCTAGTTAAGCTGTAGTATTGGAAAAGAACATCTAAACTATTACTGTATGATTTGATTGAAAATTACATGGGCATGCAATATCAACACGCTGCACAGGCACATAGCTGCCAGAACTGCTAGAAACTTATATTCACACACATGTATCTGTATGCACACTAATCCAAAAATTACCATAAGCAGTATACACAGACCCGATAATGAGTATTTGGGACATTTTAAATAAAATATAAATAAGCAATTTTCCCAGGTGATCTTTAATTTTTCAATCCTGCTCTGACTCGATCTATCCCAGGATGTTTAGGGGGCCAGTCACTGTAGCACGAGGCCTCAGTTGGGAGACATTATGCTGACAGTGACGCACACACTCTTTATCAGTTTGTGTCCAACAAACATATCTCACAATTTGATTCTCCGTGTTTTCCAGACTCCCCGAAAAAAGACATTTCTTGATGTCCCAAATGCCTGCCTGAATGATTACATCTAAATCTCAGAGCAGCTGCTCTGCCAAAAACAGTGAGGAGAGTCTAGGGGAAGGGGCTCAGGAGCAGAGAGCAAAGGGGGGGGAGGCGTGTCAGCCTGTGTGGCATTTTGTTGGGTTAGTGTGAAATTAAATCATTTGAACGTGGATTAGTCGAGGCACATTTCAGCCACAACACAAGGACAGGGTCCTAAAGCATAGACAATAAACATCAGTGTATTTAATAAACAACTATATTTCAACGGTTTTGAACCCTGTGGGAGATGCTATCGTCATACTGTAGTTGACATGAAAAAGGTGCATTCGCAGGTGTCATTGCTAAACTCAAAGTCCGTGTCCATGTATGATAATGTTTTTGAATATGCTTCGTTGCAGGCCAATATGGTGCGGGACTTGGCACAACACTGATCTGCAATAACGTTTCGGGTTCAGTCCTTCATGTGACGTTGAAAGACATTTCCCCCCCCTCCTCCCTGCTGAGTGATGTGAGGTGAAAACTTTCCAGGCACCACTGGGAAGCTAATTAACAAGGCGGGTGTGAAGAGAACTCTCTTGGTTGTTTTTGCCCCCTGACGGGAAAACACCCACTCAGTCAATCGTTGTACCTCATACTGTGCCTTTAACTTACAGAGAGGAAGTTGGATGTGTTTTTCTTTAGTCCAGCCCCCCAGTCTCACCACCACCATCACCACCAAACTCATTCTGGCCGGGGGAGTACTCTCACACTGAGAAACACACATGGATATCCACAAACAAATATGTTCCCATTTGCATACTGACTGTTGTTGCTCAGAAGTATTGCACACACATATTGCAGGAGCCACATGATCAGGGACCAGCTTTTCACGTCAGTGAGTTGTTTTACAAGTGGTCCTGTACTAGGTCGTCGTTTCTTACCTCGCATCGTGTATTGAACAGATTTCACCTTTTCCCTGTTGAGTCGCTTGCGTCCTTTTACGCACATTTAGACAAGACGTCAAAGGCCTCTGGGGGGAGGTGACCCATTTGGGAGCTTCCCCCAGAACTACTCCTCTTCAGGGCCTTTTTTTCTGTTTGCCTTTGCTTCCCCAATGCTGCAGTCTGAGCGACAGTCAAATGCATTCACGTATTCATATGTTACGCTATGCCAGTAGTAAATTAACACACAATTTGCTAAAATTGCCTCCCCAAGAACGAAGGCGGACATCTGTTGGTCGCTTCCAGGGGCTGGGATGCAGTCTGTTGAGATCACTCTCTGTCTCACCTGGCACAGAGGCCTCAAACCCATCAGTGGACGTTCAGGTGGCTTAGCATGTTCCATCAGCTGCAGTCCCCGTCAGTGAGAGAGACCACTCTGATTGGCTGGGAAACTGAGATATTCAAAGAGGCCACGTTTTTAATTCTCATCTAATCTGAACATTTCATTGCAAGCGTATTTTCACAACAACATCAACATCTGGAATGAAGAAAGTAGAACCATCTGTGGTGAGAGAGAGTGATGTGAAAATGTTTTGCAAAAACACACAAGTACTTCCGTCTTCCCCTTTTTCTTTGATGAAGCCAGACTTCTGCCATCTGCTGGTATAGATACTTATTTCCTCTCCTGCAGGCACAGAAAGTACTTGCTGCCCTCAAACAACTAGACATAAGCAATCATGCTGCCTTCGTCACACATTTGTTTGGGGGAGCTGTGGCTCAGTTGGCAAGGCAGTTGTCCACAGACCACAGGGTCAGTGGTTTAATCCCTGCTCCCGGCTACGTGCTGAAGTGTCCTTGGGCAAGTGTTAAAAACCCTGAGTTGCCCTCGGTGGGTCAGGGGAGCACCTTGCACGGCAGCCACCGCCCTCTGTGTGCGTACTAAGGGTTTTTAAATTCAGAATGGATTTTACATTCAGAAATAAATGATGATTTTGGAAATAGACCTATGTGTAACTTACTGTATATCTGTCGTTCTTCAACAGTGAGGCATCATCTCATTGTTTGGCTTCTTGTGGGTTCTCCTCTCCCCACGTCTTCACCTTTGTTCATGTGCTGTCCTCCTGTTTCTCTTGGCACCTTAATAACACAACTCCTGCTCTTAAGGAGCATATCTGGACATACATCTTGACACAATGGGCAAATGGCCATGCGGTTTGCTAAGTGTGCTATGTAGGTTAACCTTTAAGTCCATTAATAACACACAGGTCTGACCTACAGTGTGAATTGTTTTCAATGGTTCCTGACTCTTTGCAGGCCTGGTTATTGAAGAAAAGCATTAACCTATACCTCTATGCCAGATAAATAAAAGGGGTCTGGTGTATTTATTCCCTATCTCAGAAATGGTAAACTCTCAACTTGACAAGATTAATGTATTTTGGATTTATGGTTTCAATTCACTTTACAACCAAGGCACAGTTAATGTAAAATTTAAGGTAATATCATGGATGTTATCCACTGACAGACTATAAAAGGCAGTGCCACTCAGCAGACAGTGTATCACATAGACTGAGCTCAATGCTCCGTGGCAGCAGGTTCATTCCTGACCTCTAATAACAAGGTGACTGTCCTTCATTTGGCCTTCTCTTAGTTTTAATCTGGTTTAGTTGGTATTAGTTGGTATGAGTTCCATTAAAAGCTGGAAACCGTTAACACTTGTTTCTATATCAGAATCTCTGTGGGGGCAGTGTGACACGTATTTTATGAAATGGAAAAACCTATTCTCTCATCTGCCCCTTGTGCTCCCTTTCTGTTCCCGTTTAACGGGAAATTTGAGAGGGTACTGAGTACAGAGCTTTGTCTGTCACATCACATGATGCGCTGCAACTAATGCTGTCGACAAATGGCCATATCATGGATCCCAGTTTTGTGAACGATCCGTCCTCGGAAACAGGTGGCAGCCGCTGTAAGACCAGATGTCCCAGTGAAGCAGTAGTAAAACAGGGTCTGTCACAATACAGCAGTGAACAATGCGTGACGAAGACCGAAGGTGGTCCGGCTTGTGTTCAAACACCAGGAGGGCCAACAATGAGTTGCAGTTTGCCAAGAGGGGATAGGGTTTGCAGGCTGTCTTGGACTGGACCAGTTGTGCACAGTCCTTAGGGTAAACGAAGACCATAAGCAACCCCACCTCTAAAACCCATCCTCTGCACCAATGTGATGAAGTGGATGCTTTTCAACAATGAGGAAGTCATCTCAAACATCCCCCCGAGCTGCCTTTCCCTCGACACATAACACTTTATACCCATGGGCTCCTTTGTTCAAACATCTCTGCTTGTTAATGCCATTCTACAAAACCGGCCATTTGCTTGCACTTTATAAATAGACAGTGAGCATTACTGGTGCAATGGAAGTATGGCTGTGGACCGGGTCCAAAATCCGCTGAAAGCTGTTGCCAGATGGCGTGAGATCAAACCAGAACTAAACCGCACTGTTACAAAATTAGCCTTAACACTTTTGTCCCATATGTGTCAGCAGCTTGATGGCTGTGTTTTGACATGTTGTTAGTATTTCCACAAATATGATGAGAAGATTCGTCCAGAGATATCAGAAACAGTACGTTATACTGGAATCAGCAGGGGTTTAACTTTGAGACCCCAAGAGTGAAATAAAAAACACAATGGCCAGAACTTGACAGCCTCCAGCGTATGCAAATGAATGAGCGTCGACTAAAGCTCAGACCGAAGCAAGTCTGATCTAAATGTTTTAGCCCGAAAGAATCTAGTTAATTTCAAACAACAATGCATATATTGAGTAGGGGTCAACTACAGTATTTAGCAGTTTACATTTATTTTCATATATCACACACTGAACAAAACTGAGTATCTATTACCAGAGTAATCCATTATATTAATCACCCCAGCTTCATCAACTGCATCTGGTCCAAGTCATCCACACTTACTGATGAATCTAATAACTTCTAATATTTTAGAACCAGAAAAACAGAGATTTTAAAGCTGGCAGCTCAGCAGAAGCAGTTTACTGACCATCTAGCTGCTTGTGCATTAAAGTGCACAACGTCCTGAACCACTGTCTCCTGTGGGAAACTCCTGGGTCTTGTTGTACCGTCCAACCACCCTGATGACCTTTTAATTGAGGACATTTGGCTTCATATACTATGCCATTGCTTTCACAGTAATGGAGTGTTACTGTAGTAAGTGTACTGTAATAATATCAATGTCACTGACACAGCTCATTTCACAAATCAAACCTTTGCCTTTTTTACAAGACAGAAAGGGAAGACATTAAATGAAATTAAAAGTTTTATTGTAAATAAAAAACAACCGCATCTAAATACTCAAGACTGAATAATTAGCACATAGTAGCTGCACATGGTGAAATGTGACTGAGCTTCCTGCTAAGCTCATTGTGTAGTTTTAGTGTACATGGTTGTAATTCATGTCATAGTTACAGAGGGATCAAACGGACATGTATTTGATAGAGCATACACTGGCATGGCTTGAAAGGCCAAATCATTCCTCAACTACCACTCATGTCTATTTGTAAAGACACGTGTGGCATAGGTTCATTCTTTCAGGTACACAGGTGCAAAATGGAAATACTATCCTTGTGCTAGAACGAATGCAAATATTGACCTGAATCTTACTCATAAATAAAGCCATTTAAAATAGATTTTACGTCAGCTGTCAGCACATTTAATGTGTTTTTCTTCTTTGATTGGTTGCAGCACTAGAGATTCATCAGACATGAAAGTGGTGACACACACGTGGCCTCATACACTGTAATGCCTTTGCACCAACCTTTATGCTACTTACTTTTTGCTTTGATAGTTCAGGTGTGGAGCTATATATATATGTGTGTTGAGCAAGATAACATAAAATAGGAATTTCGGTACTTTAGTTTGAGCCCACCCAGCCACAGTGTGACTCTGGAAACTATTCCAAACAATGCTTTCTGAATCCGAAAACGGTAAGTATAAGTATCCTAAGCTCTCTTGATTAATGACAACGCATGCTGTGTTTGGCAGGGACACAGCGTAAAAAGCCAAATAACATTTAACACTTGGCATGCTCACTGCACAGCCGATCATTGGAGACCTACAGTACGGTGCATGCAGGAGTGGAGGAGAAATGTGAGTCAGCCTGGCTCGCTAGTAGCCCTAGTGGTTAATGTCAGGGTGTGACATTGTCACTGGACCCTGTTGCACTAAAGGAATGTGCATTCCTCCGCTTGTGGATGGACAATGTCTTCCTCGTTTGTTTCCTTTTCTTCGTGCCATCCCCTCTACTTTTCTCTGTCCTCACATTTATTCATTTAACTCAAAAAAAAAAAAAAAGGTAAGAGTCTCCAGCATGTGCTTCAGCCTATGTGCCTGTAAACAGTGCTCGAACCACACTGGTACTCTCCAGTACACAGTACTGGCACTGACTGTACAATTTTTACTCTTTGGTGTAGCAGTACTTTTTATTATTTACTGCTCTGACCTGCCCTCTGAGTACCACATGGACTGTGCACAGTTAAAGCAAAAACTCCTGGACTAATAATTTCTTTTTAGTGTCTTTAAAAGGGGGTCCACGGTCGAAAAGAGTCTGTCAGGTCAGAGTCAATTTAACAAAGTGCTCATACACTTTGCCCACCTCTCCTTCTGTCTGTGCCCAGCACTGCCTGTAAAATCTTTTTATCTCCCCCTTGTTTCCCCCAACTCCCCCCTGCCTCTCTGTGGGGCTTCTCTCTTCAGCAGGTGGCCAGTCAGTCAGCAAAGACTTCTCTTACTGTTTGACACCATGGCAACCGGATTTGAAGACAACACACAGATACAAATACACAATCACGAAAACAGACAAGTGTTCACCGAAGAGGCGAAACATTTTGGCCACTTGATGAAACATTTCCAACCTGCCAACGCATGGAGTAAATAAGGATATCGGCTGTATCTGTCCCTTTGAACCTTGATACTTTGACACTTTGAATGCCTCCAGATGGCATCACTAGGAGGCAACTTCAGTTCAGATTACGTCATCCTATTGCTCACACCATGGAGTTTGTAACCATGGTCATTCTGCTTTTCCAGAACTCCTAATGATGAAAAACTCATCCAGCTGATGTCAGTCTACATTTACACCCTTAAAGTAAAGCCATGGAGAGCAAGTAGAAAATTGGTGAAGTTGCCCTTTAAGTCGTGTGAGGTGATGACGTGTAAGAAGGAGCCATCAGACTCCTTGGACCACTGTCAGTAGGAACTCACTACTGCTAATTGGGAGCATCTCGCAAACTTTAATACTTTGATAACTGACTCAATCGCCTGGCCAAAACAATTAGGCTGTTATCAAAGATATGTCGTCTTCTGCAGCTGACACAGTGACTAAAAAACTGTCCATCTAACATTTAATGACTTTGAAATACGCCGTTATTATGAAATGTTTCTCCTCAGTGTACGCTCTTTATGCACACATGACATATACAAAAATAATTTTATGTACTCACAAGGTGACAAAGCTGCCCCCCCACACACACACACACACATACACACACACACACATTCACAAATTTGCTCACACACATGCTCACAGTTGTGTTCTACGTACTTGCAATACCTCAGAGCAGAGTGACTATCTTAAATCCCTCAGCTCGTAGCAACATTTTTTAAAGCAATAACCAATTTAGCACTTCATGCCGGATCAGGCAAACTGTATCTAACTGGCTGGAGTTAGACCAGACGCTAATGTTAAATGCAACACCCCAGCAACAGGTCCTAAATACAAACCTCATTTCTGTCAGCAGGGGTCAGACCTCAGCTTGGTGTCTGTCTCAGCCGGAGCTGCCAGCTGGGGGAAGAGCATCGGGAGCAAGGAGCGGAGGGGGCATGGAAAGGAAAGCAGCAGCCAGAATTAGGGTCACGACAAATGTACAGAGCAGGACGGTGACATGTTGCCAAGTGGAGACAGCACAGTCCAGCTCTTTTCCACATGTTTAAGCTTAAGTATTCCTCAGAGTCTCAGCCATCAGATGGACACTTTTATTCAAAGTGCCTACAGGAACAGTGAGGGCAGTCTGTACAATTTTGAAGTAAATTAACAGCTGGACTCTTCAGTGCCATGCTGCATTCCTCCAACTCTAAGAGACAAAACTATGCAACACAGTGACATTTAAACATTGACTTGTTGGTTTAAAATTATGCAGGGATTTAAAAAAAATATAAATATTTTCTTATAAATAAATAATAAATATCTTCCCACAAAGGTTGAATGCCGTTTTACTTATATTACATAAAAGTAAAGTCAAGACATTACATGCAAATATAATATACTTTTATGATTAATGTGTGTGTGTGTATGTTATTATTGCGTTTAACAATTATTGCAAATATATAACACTCTGTAGTTGCAGCTTTTTAACATTTTTTTAGCAAAATGCATTTAATTGTGCATTTGCATTAGTTAAATTGTACTAGCACTTTATGTAAAAAAATATCCTGGTCTACACAGTGAACATTCTGTTTGCATAACTTCATGGCAATAAATATCGCTTTTCATACAAATAAGAAAACATTCTCTCATTAGTTCCCAGATAGGAGAAACAAATGATGAAAATGAGGATTACTTGGTGATATGATTGATTCAGTAGGTAATAGTTTGCTCTTTAAACTTCCCCTGGGATGACACTAGCCTGTCAGTCGTCTTCAGATTCCCACTGTGAGGAATCATAGAGAGCACATCCAGCACGATGGAGTTTCTTATGAGAGGCACTAGAGGATTTCTCAAGTAGCACGAAGACGGGGCTGTTCATTCATAACCCCTTGGTGACAGGAAGATAATCAATCCGAGGTGGTAATTTCCACACTCAGCTAGCATGAAGAGTAACACAGCACTTACTCACTGCAGCTAATAATGTGGCGCCTGGATCACCCAAAGTTATCTTGTCTTTGAAGGGCAATAAAAGAGAGGGAATTCCATGTGGCCACTTTCAAAACATCTGATTATGGTTTTATGGACGTTTACAATCTCGGTCATGTCAATGGGGATTTTGCTACCCACACTTTAGTAAAAGTAAAAAACTGGAACTAGATTTTAGAGTTTATCCCAAGCTCTTACCAATCACACACTGTGTGTCTTAACATATAGTTCAACAAAATCATTGTTTTAATGCACCAAGTAGTTTCCTTAACCCGCACCCGTTTATGCACGACAGTGCTTATGAAAATGTAATACATTTAATTTGACAAATAAAATAGTCCTTACATCATAGTGAAGAAACCCTTAGTTTGGAAAGACAGAAAGCACTTGCCTGGTTTTTTGCCTCAATCAGAGAACACATGAACACATTTTGTATAGAATACTTTCAGAAAAGCTTTGGAAGATCTGCAACAAATTCGTGAAACAAACCTTGGCTTGACCTTGCTCTGACCCACCGTGCAACTCTAACCTCCAATAAAGAAGTTCTGACATGTCAAGTTAACTGTGATTAATGACACTGCCAGGTACAAAGTCGTCTCTGTGTACAATACACAGCACCTAAATGCAGTTTGCAGCATTTCAGTTCGGATCCAGAGAATTTATAGAAATATCTGGACAGGTCTACCCGAGGCCTGCACAGTGCATCTGTGCTGATAAGCACGTTACATTAAGTTCTCTTGTAGAACTGCAGAAGTTCCAGTCTTTAAAAACGGAATATTTAATCCACAGCAGAACGTGGGTTATGTTGTAACCTTCAAAGACCATCCTCTATTTTGATTTGGTGTTATTGATGAATTTTTTTAATTCTGTGTGCTCAGCTGTCACCTTTCAAAGTGGTTGATGTCTTATTTGGAGCAGAAACTCCTCGTTCCTGTCCACCTCATAGGTTTGTTGGCTAACGCGAGAGCTAGCTGTCGAAGTGACACCCACAGCAGGGGAGAGTTTATCATTCTGCTGACAGGCTAAATAACTTGTGCAGAGGCAACAGATAACAAATGGGCTCAAGTTGTAGTTTGAGTGTCTGTGTGTTAAAGACAAGAACAACTGGACTGCAGCAGATATAAATGGCCTTTACTTTTTTGGCATAGGACCATTATTCCTGCGGCACCTGAAATACAAAGAAACAAGAACATTGTTAACAAGTGCTTTTCTGTGCCACAACACACATGTATGAGGTTTTTAATCCAATGTTTATAAGAGAAAATATGGTAACATACACATTTTTCTGTAGGCCAACAAAGACGTTCTCCCTCAAGAAAAACCCAATAGGATTTTTGCTGTTGGCATTTGGATTATTGTGGGAAATAAGCTCTGTGAGAAAAAGAAGGTCACGGTACTTATATGGTTTGCTCAGAAATTCTTCACAAATAAACACCACTTTTTTGATTTCGGCTTACGGTTGTTAGGCTATAAATGAATTAGACCACTGTGAATTACTTAAATGCCACAACCACTAAACTTGCAATTTGTAATTTGATTTTACCTTTTCTACAGAAGCCTTTCTTCCTAGTCACCTGATAAAAACACTGACCACGAGTTAAACAACTTGTAAGGCTGTAAAGTACATGATTAATGTAAAGTACTGAATAAATGAGTCTCATTGTTTGATGTTTAATAATCCCAATGACACAATTGCCTTTAATAAGATACGTAAAGGCTCAAAATAGCGCAAGTGAGGTGTTTACCAATTGTTATGTCGTAGAATAGTACCTGAAGATCTCTTGACTGCAGATCTTATATTTGGTGAAAGAAAAAATAAATTATTCAAAACAATCATAGACTTCAGGAGAAGGAAACCAGAAGTACAAAAATTTGAACAAATTTTTGGGATTAATGACTCATTTCTACTGCACTCTATGTAACGAAGTCCACATTAAAACTACATAATTTTTTTTCCATGTCAACATGACTGCTGGGGTTTGGTATGAATGCAAGTGCCATTTTGCTGGACACTCAATTGATGCCCTTAAGGTCTTTTATTCAGACGTTCTTGACACTGTTGTTGTTGACAACTTACTGATGGTGTCGTCACAGCACATTTGTATCCACAAGAAAATAACTGCTTTGAGCCAGCTTTGCACCACCTCACTTCATTACCAGTCATTAACAGGATAATAGCAATATCATCATTTTTTTTTCTTTTTCTCTCCTCTGTGATCCTAACATCAATAGTAATGTAGCCTCCCTGGATGTTGCCATGTTAAAAAATGGAAAAGGAGGCCTTAATCTCCCATCTGGGGGCCAACCTTCAAAAACCTTTCAGACATGTGCAAAGTGACAGAGATGACACTGGTGTCTCCAATGTTAGGAAAAGAAAGTGTACTTTGAGAAATTAAGTATATTAGATGAAATTGCTAAACCACCATCCAAAAATCTGTTCAGACTAGTAACAGACTCGCTACTCTTGCCAGTTGTCTGCATGGAGCACATTATTTGCATGTTTAGAGTTTAGAGTTTCATAAGACAGGTTTGGATTGATGCATTCTGGCCAACATTATTCATCTGTCACAATAAGAGTTCAGGATCTTGTGTCAAAGCAGCAGGCTAATAAGCTGAGGCTGTTGATAGCGGCACACATGCTGTTCACCTTTGCCTCAAAAGGTGTCAAACTGTCAGTGAGAAACCCCGCGGAGTTTACTGCAAATGCGGCACGACATAAGCAAATCAATTTCCCCGTGAAGAAAAATAGTGGCCCTCAAAGAAGACCTTTGGAAGATGCTAACCATTCTTGTTGCTGTGATGTGTGAAAGCATAAACAAATGTTCGGTTTCTCTCCCACTCTGGTCTCCATTTACAGCTGCTTCTGCCCATGAGAAAGTAAGTGAGTTATACCCGTAAGCCATAGAGTACAGTGCTGTCTTAAGCCCGTGAAAATGTGCTGCAAGAGATAAATTCCAAGATGTCAGAAGACCTGTCACTGGCACAGAATACACTGGTCATTACCACCTTTAGATCTTACATGCAAAAACCCCCTCCCCTCTGAGCAGGACCCCTGCTGAGGATGAGCTGGATTTTCCCACACTGAAGAAATGACTTGCATGCAGTTGAGCCAAACGTTTACTGTATCTGCCATACGAGTGCAGCTTTCTCATGTAGCTTTGATACTGGAAATGCTGTCGCAATGCTGTGGGCCAATGCCCAAACCAGTCACACATGACATATTGTGTGTTATTATGATTTTAAAAGCTTGTTTTGACCCAGTGGTTTCTACAAAACATATTTGGCAATAACATTTATGCTGATAGATAGATTTTCGAAAATGCAATCTATGATGTCAAAGCAACCGCCTCAGCGCTGTGTTGCAATCAACATCAGCGAGGTTTGAGAAGAACTTGCCTCAGCTGTCAGATGTCCCTATTAAGGCTGTCTAATAAGCCCAGGTTACAAGATGGTTCTGAGAAGTAAGCGATATCCGCAGAGCGGCCCACACATACAATGAGGCAGTGAGCCTCAGTGTGGATTTCATACTCGGGGCCGAGCATACTCTCAGCCTATTTTTGCTGTCCTGATCTCAGGCAACCCTGGACCACACCCAGGATGGTTAAAGTAATATCCAGCAGCAATGCCCACCTCCACTGGGACCTCCAGGCAACGTGGCTGTGCCAGTTAGACATTTCTGAAAACTCTTTCTTTTTCAACAGTGTAAAGCTGGAGCTCACTTTTCCAGTTTCGCTCAACTAGAGGAGGAATGTGTTTTGCTTTTCTAAGCCCACCCAACAGGAGCTACATAATACCCCACATGCCCAAAGTCCTCAGTTAAACCACGATAAGACACGAACCATCAAAATAGGTCGCTGTATCCCCCCAAAAAAAGACCACACTTTCTTATTCTTACACTGCTATTCTGTGAATTTATGGCCACTGAGGCTCCTATTTTCTCCTTCTCCCGTAGAGATAAGGGGTGTTTTTCTATTGAAAATCTGCAGGGGGTTGGGTGTAGTTAAAGGACACACTCAGCTGCTAGATTAACTCATCAACGCTGCATTGCAGGGTGTCAACAGAAATGTTTCACACACAAGACCGACATGGAATGAACACCATTTGGAGGTCACAAGTGGCAGCCCCTCGCTCCTTAAGGCCTTTTAAATGTTAGTGTCTGCTTTTCAAGAGCAAGGATGTCACCTCTAAACCTTTGAGAAGAAAAGGGATATGTGCTGGACATCCCTACCTCATGTGAGTTTCTACTGTACATCGTTAAACGGTATGTATTATGATCAAGCTCATAGTATTATGAGTTTGTCATTGTGTTGCTGCAAACACAAGTCTCTCGTGTCAAATTGTATTGTTTTGAATGAATTTCTAGCAAAATAAAAATATCTACCGCATAAAACTTGTTTAATTCCTGCTCATACTACAAATGACATAGGACCAGAGTGAATGTGCAGTATCTAAATATGTAATAATTTGACAAGTTCAACAGGCAATCCTGAAATACTCTTGCGGTATAGTTTTTAATTTCAGCTCCAGAAACATGATTCAAATATGTTTTAGTAGCTATGCCCTCCTCCCTGGCTTCTTTAAGGAACATATTTTCAATGACCCGAAAAACAACTGACAACCGGAGACGTGGGATCATCTTCAAAGGAACGGTGCGTATCCGTGGCATGCTGTCTTTTAGCTGCTTGAGCAATGCCATTCCTTGCAGTTTGAGTCATCTAAACTCATCGTGTAACGGTTTCCAAGTTTAGATTAAAGTGCAAGTTTCAGGCATTTGTTGAGAAGCTACGCTCAGAGCAGTTTAAGTTCTTGATGAGGGCAGGGAAAAAAAATTGCAGGATCTTAAAATGTGTCCCTCGGTTGTTGACTCAGACCGGCGACTGGGAGCTGGCCAAGATCCTTCCCCCGTACAAGTTCATTGGATTCTGAGGCCTTTACACTTAGCGGGCAACAAAGCCTTGATAGCCGCTCAGGGAAAGTCATTGTTTTCCCTCTAAAGCTGACATGTGCAAGGTTGGCATGGCTGCCATGTTGTCCCTGTTTGCTTTAGATTTGAGAAAGATCAAGTCACATGGCCTTTGTTAAGCGTGTCCCAGTGGGCAGCTGCTGCCCTCTGGAACGTGGTAGATAATTCAAGTACCTAATTCAAGAGGGGTCTTCTCCAATTGCTTTGTCATTGCGGTGTAGATTGTGAGACATGTAGTCAACAGTGTCCAACGCATTCCCAAAAGCAATTAACAAAGTCCCACGTGAGATCTGAAATTAAAGAGTTCTCCCTGTCTAAGATCAAAACAAAATGAACAGTGTAATAACATCATATTTGCATGTCTGGAGACACTATTACTGTATCTGTCGTTGAGAACACTGAGATCTCGGCATCAAACCTTCCTTACTCGCCGTTGAACCTTTGGCTGTTCAGTCAAAAACTGCAGCATTTGTTCTTTCTTGAACTTCTTCCAGCAATCACATCCCCCGAATCTGAAACATTTCTCTCATGGCACTTTGCTTTTAATGGCATCTACCTGACCCAGCTATTTTGCTTTGTGACTAATGTAACTGATATCAATGCCCATCTTGGCCTGAGCAAAAAGACAAAAGGACAAACATGTTGTTACTCTTATCACTCAATGCACTTGGTGCTCAAGTATCTGCCACAGTCTAACTCTGAAGTCAGAGCTGCTTCACTCACTACAACAAGGCCAACGGAGGAGTCAGCACAAAGCAGCAATATTTCTGTCATTCCTCTCTGTTGACATGGGGCACAGTGTTTTCAATGTTAGGCTCCGGATACCGTTTGGCATCAATGGGGCGGGGAAGGTTAAGAGGCAAATGGCAGCGTAGGCCTTATCAACCCCTGCAGCCCACCAGGTCCTAGAAGCTGGCGCCAGGCTTGCTTCGCTGGCAGCCGGGGCAAAAAATAACCAGCTGCAGTTGTTGGTCAGGGGAGAGTGACGGGGGAGAGCGTGTCACACCAGGAGTCGGGTTTCAGTGGCTGTCATCAGAGAGCAACCATTACTTCTGGGGTAATTAACTCAGGCCACGTGTAAACAAACAAACTGCCATCGTGAAAACGACATTGTGTCCACAGCTCAACGTCTGGCTCTGGTTTTGTCCTCTTCGCTTGTCTGATGTTGCCTCAAGCTCTGATTGTCTGATCTGGTTCAGATGCTGTGTCTGTGTGTTAAAGGCCAGTTCGGTTTCGAGTTCTAGCAACTTTAAACGCGCTGAGTGTGCTTCTTCTCGCTTCTCTTCTGTGCATTTTCTGGTAATTTTGAACAATTGCTTTCAGTTGACTGAACTGTATATATGGGATCAACTACTCTAGGCTGGTTTTTCAGTCCCCATGGGGAAAATCAGGACACACCAACAATGGTGGGGCTGCTATTTGCTTTTCAGGGATTGGGGCAACTTGGGGTTTGGTGTCCTGCCCACTTTGGGTTAGCAGGATGAGCCAGGGATCAAACTGCCGACCCTGTGATTAGTGGAGCCTGCAGTTCAATTGCAACTATAGTGTTTCAAGTATGTTCGAGTTTGAAAAGTCATGGATTGTTGCTTAGTTTATATTGTTTGGGAGTATAACAATGAAACGAAGTGTGTTTCCTTCGCTACCTCCCAGATTTAAATTATATGTAAAGATATTATTTAAAACGAGTGTTAGGTTCTTGTGTTGGTTGGAAAAAAGTTGAAAACCTTGCTTTATAAACTGAAAAATTCCATTCAGAGTCAATATCTGTCCAAAGTAGACCATTTATACCATGCAAAAGTACTCCAGGAACTGCAGATTATATACAGTGTGATTCCCGTAGGTGAAATTTCTGAAATCTAGCTGGCGTTGAAAGAAAAATAATAATAAATTTCAGCTCTGTTTAATTGCCGTTTGTCATGATTTCATTTCATCAATGGGGCTCTGACATGATCCATGAATGCACCCTTTGACTGAAAACTCAATAACTGGGACTTACATTCCGCGGCCTTCATGCCATGTTTACAGTTGAGTCTCGTGTTTCTATCACAAGCGTCCCACATCATACCTGTGCACTGTGCCCAGAGCTGGAGACTAGTTGACGTTTCTATCCTCATATATATTAGGTTCAAAATGTGTTTTAAACAGCCCTTGAAAGTTAATAACTATAATCATTTTAGCAGGGAAGTAAAGAGACTGGTTATTTTAATTCACTAATGTTGCTTAATGGTGTTAATGTAATATTTCTTTTCTATTGTTTATACTTTATGCAAACAGATAACAGGCAGCCCCAGCCTTCTGTATGTTACTACATGATTCGAACACATTGCATTCCTAACACAAACCTGAGGGGGAGAGCGAAACATTCTATCTGTCATCGAGCAGCAGGTTTCATCTTCAAAAGGAATTTTCATGATCTTGTACATGTCCACAGTCAGCCTAGAATGATAAAATGTTTGCCAAGGGCAATACCAACTTTTAAACCCACTGTTTCCAGCGTCTGCTCCAGATTTGTCAGTAACACTACATCATTGCAAATTCTTCACTGCATGATATGAACTCTGCATGCGAACGTTAATGTGCGTCAGTGTACAAGATATAGTCTCCCAAAACACATTTTTTGTAACATTTATGAAGGTTAAAAAAAGGAAAAAAAAAAAAAAAAGGCACAGGAAAAAAAATGACACATTGAAAGGAGACACTGATTGGATCAAAGGTCTCTTTTCGTTACAGAAGTATCAGTGTGTTGTTAGCAGTTTACACGTGTCCTGTAAAATAAGCTGCAGGTGTGGAACACAGTTCATCACTGTGCTTTACTGTAGCACGATAGTAAAGATAGATAGCTGATAGTGGCGCACAAGTTTGGGGCGTTATCCAATGAGAAACATGGCCTAATAGAGATGCAAAATGGCATTAAGCCTCTGCTCGCATGCTGTCGCTTACAGTATGTCCTCCTGGGAGTTTGTGGCTTGTCAAGTCTAACTGTATTAATTACCTTCTTGTACCCAGCTTTGGTTGGAGGTGTTCTGAGTGACCAAGACTTTGCGCTCAAATATTTATATATGCCCTCTAAACCAAATTACTCCATCCTTGAGACATAGCTAAAGACCTTATTTGCATGCTAGGGCCTTTTTCTGAGGGCGTGAGCCAGCAGCAAAAATTACAACAGCGCTCTGTCAAGTGAATGAGTGATATTTCTAATGGAACATGAGTGCTTTGCTAAATATGGATTTAGCTGTGTCATTAGCCCGTGGCAACTTTGATGACCACTGGAAATGTGATCGGTAATTAATTTTTGGGAACAATCTCGCTCATCCCCACCAATCCCTATTAAGGGGCTGTGTGAACACCCCCCCCCCCCCCCCCCCCCCCCCCAGCCTGTTTGCTAATTGAGTTAGCTGCATCAGTCTGGATTTGAACTTGAGAAGTGTCACAAATCAGACTCTGTTTATCTACCATTATGTTGAAGCGAGAGGCTTAGTTTTACGATATAATTATACCTCGCAAGACAGTGACCCAGGCCGACCTCATTTTGTAATGTAATGCACTTTGGCAGGGTCCTTAATGCATACTGGGCATGTTTCTCTGAGCTTTGTCTGCTGATTTTCCTGCTTGTATGTGCTCAAGACTTGTCTAATTGGAGCATGAAATTTGTGCACAACAAGAATACTGAGAGATGTTCAATTAAAATGCCTTCTTTCCTCCAGATGGCATTTTCACTGTGGAGGCACTGAACATCCATGAGGCTGTAGTTTAACCAACCCCTTGTTATTTATTACATTTTTTTTCTGCCTAAGAAAATGAAGCAACTTTGATGACAGTTGACGACAATGGTCAAACAAGAAACAAAAGACAATGGGCTGATACCTTCTGAGTGGGAACCTAATCTATTTCGTAGTGGCCGCGAATGTGACTTGATGGACACTATGAGGCAGTGTGAGACTCACCGTGTTCTCGCCAGAGACATTTGCAACTGGTGTCAAGGCCCTATAAATCATCCCGTATCAAAGAGGCCATGTAGCGCTTTCTACATTTCAACATATGTGGAATCAGAATGCGTCTGTCATCGATGTGAGCCACTCTCCAAGAGAAAGGGTTTTTTGGAGGCCTTTCCCACTGTAATGGAGACCATATGTGCTATTGATTTGGGAGGTTTTACCTGCCACAGTGGGATACTCCCAAAACGAGGTGAGGCAGACTCTGTCATACCTTTTCAATAGCAAAGGTTCGGGGCTGTAAACTAAAATCAACACGGTGCATAATTACCACAAAGCAAAGAGAAGGCTGGACTTAAAACTGCACTTAAAAATTTCCTTCCCTCTTTTTTTTCCCTTGTGTGTTTCTGATGTTGTTGTTTTTTTTTTTTCTTTTTCTTTTTCTCTCTCTCTCTCTCTCTTTTAAATGTATGTTTTGCCTTTAAATAGACTTCACATAACCAGAACACACAGTGATCTGGTTCATTTGCATCAAACGAGACAAACTCCCAAACCCTGCCGGCTGGTGCCAGGATGAGACTATTCATCTTAATATTATAAATGGCTCTTACTGTCATCCAAGGTTTTAAGTTCCCAAAGCAACTGATCCTGGTCTTGTACTGGCCATATATCTCCCTGTGAAAGCCAACTCTTCCATCTCCTGCTGCTTTGTATTTAAGGCTGGCCCTCTATCTTGGGTTTAACCTGCTTTTTCAATGACCATTACATCTTCAAGAAAGCATGGGGATCTTTGTTGCTGGAGTAATTTAGGAATCTCCATTTGTGGTCTGAGAGGTTGAGGATAAATAAGGCTGTAAATCAAATGATAAATGCTAAGTGATTTCTTCCCTGCATTGTGACCAGGCTCTTTTTGTTTTAGATTCAGAGTTGCTTCCACAGAGTTTCCCTTCACTGGTGCTAAATAACAGATCTCCAGTAACATAACGTGCACTCTTTCTGTCTTTGTTTAACGTGCCGAAGTTCCATTATTGTTATGTACATGTGGCATTGATGTTGATTACCAGGGATCAAACAGTAACTTCTCCGGGGCTTTATCCAGATCGTTTTTAGAGCGTTGGAAATTTTATGGCTTCAGTGTGGAAGAATATAGCCACCAATTAAAAACAGGAAGAGACAACACTATTACTTAGACGGAAAACTGACAGTGAATGCAATCACAGACGCTCGGAGAGCGATAGTTACGAGAGGCAGGTGACTTTTGCCTATTTTTGTATTTTATTAAATGTTTGTATTCTGTGACCTCCTCAATAATAATAACTAATTACAGAACTACTGCTACAGTACTTATAATACTTATTGAATTATTTGAATAATTATTGAAATTATTAATTGGGAATCACATAAAAGAAAAGATCATACAATATTATGTTAAAATCACTGTAACTTTCATCTGACTTCAACAACTTCAGCCTCACCCTGATTATAACAATAAGCCTGTTTTCCGAACACTGATGGCCAAACAGCTATCTGTGGCCAATACCTATGTGGGTGGGGTGGGGGGATCATCAATCTCACAATCAGCATTACTCATCCCATTGTGCAGCCGGTACATGCCATTTACTAAGCTCCACTATTCTGGGAAACCTCAACCTCCTGATGATCCTTTTCCCGTTACAAACTGAGGCTGACTTGACCCCTTCAGTCTCTATTCATGACAATGTGCTGCCTGTGATTTAATGTTCAAACTTTTATAATTCATGCTCAAGCTGTGAAAGTAACAAAGTGAGGGTTTTGGTTTTATTTCCTTTTCTTTTAAAAAAAAAAATTCTAATAATGTGTGTGGGATTACAACGTTAGAACAGCAGGGCTCCTCAGAAGTTACCACACAATTAAAAATTAGTGTCATTAATGTTGTGATGACCATGAAAATATAAGTAATAATGAAATTACTCCTTTACACCTTTTATACCTCTATGACCTTTTATATTTACATGGCTTAAATATACATGGCTAAAAGGTGAATTCACTGTTTTCTGCTGCAACGAAATGGCTACACTGAAAAATATATCAGTACAATCATAAAGACGAGGGTGGAAGATCTCTAATTGCATTTATTCTTATTGATTACGTGGGAATCAGTTGACAGCTGGTACACAAAATACTTCCTGGGGGTTCAGTGTTTTCTTTAAGTTCACTTCAACGTGTAGCCAGGATGAAATGGGAATTGAACCACTAACCCCCGTGGTTTGTCGGGTACTTCTTAGTCCACTGGACCACAGCTATTCCGCAAAAATGTGAAAAATGATAACAAATGACCTTTTATGATTTATTATCGGGAGATCTCACAGTGCCTGTGCTCTTTGAACATTAAAGAGTTTCCTGCTTCAGTGTGTTGTGTATCAGAGAGGAACAGGCATCTTCTCTTGAGAAGATGTTGAAGACAGAACCCTTCCGCAACTTCCCGTGCACTTAAAAAAAAAGAATCCTATCTGTCCTATCCTGCGCTTCTGTCTCTTGAAACGGAAACTTTTCTTCTCATGCAGCATTTTAATATTTTCTCCTTGAAGTAGATTTTTGGCTTTCTTTCCACCTCACTTGTTAGTCATTTTGGATAAAAGTGTCTCCCACGCGACTAAATGTAAATGTTGAGACAGCGATTAACACTTGAGGCTGTAGTGAACTGAATTTCAACAGCAGTGACTCCTAGACCCACAATCACATGCATTTCTTATCCTGCCACACTCGCATGTCACGCACTTCCATCTCTGGCCTTATAAATGTCCCAGTGATCCATGTAACAGAGTGATGTCTGCCAGACGTCCAAGTCAAAAGTGATGTAGTAACACACATAAATAGAAGAAATGACTCGTGCAAATGAACAGCACTCTATAGGAGGAGCTGCCACTTTCTTTGGTTTCCTAGTAAAGAAATCTCCAGCAGCCTCAACAGTCCCATATCAAGGAGCGGGAAAAGAGGTATTTTGAAATGATCTATGTCATCCTTACAGCTGCTGTGTTGTCTTGAATTACCTTGATGCAACATTTCCAAAGAACAGATTAGATTTCCTTCGCCATCTTTTTCATCCAGATATTTTTCCCCCCACAAATGCAGGCAAAGCAGTTATCTCCAGTATGTCTTTCTGATGGCAGATTTCCCCTCAGAATAAGCTTTCAGGAGACAAATTAAAGTGTATAGACGAAAGTTTAGAAAAGCTATTAATTTCTCATGTGGGCATCGATACAGGACACAGCGTTGTTTAAGGACAAGTGTTGTTTTTTCTTTGTCTACAAGAATCGCTGCAAACACCGGGCTGGAGACGCAGTTGAACTTTAAGCCTAAGGTGAGAGCTGCAGCGCTTTACTGCTGAGGTAGTAATAAAAGCTCACACTGAGAAGGTTTGTCGTGTCGTTTGCGGTAGGACGCGGTTTAGCTGTTTTTGGTGGCACACACATGCTTTTCTGTTTATTCATGTTGGATGCACAAAAAGGTGATTTGACTTTGCCTCAGAGACATCTTTAAATAATATAATAAACTCATCCACGTTTTAATCTTTCTCATTATGTGAACAAATGAACCCACATGTTGACTGATCTTTAACATCTGCACCCCCTCCCCGACTTATTACATTATTATTTACAACTCGGAGCATGATATGGTTGTGTGGCTAAAACCAGGCAAGTATCATTGTAGCTGTTGCCCTATTTTGTGTCAGTGAAGTAAGTGGAGGCTGTGTCTTCATGGCATGGTGCAAATTCGTGAGATTAATGCAAATGATAAGGAATCTGCAACTCTCCAGATTCCGAGATCCTTGGGATTAAAGGTTCAAGTTCCAGTTGAGGCTGGAAAGGGATGACTCACCGTCCGGCCCGGATGCCTATCGGGTGTCCCGTCTCCTCCCAGTTAAGAAAGTGAGGAAGAGTGAAACTCTCACACTGCAAGCTTAAGTTTGACGGGAAATGGAAGCTTTCCACTCTGGCTCAGGGGTTGTGTCTGTGAAGAAATGTGCAGCCGAGAGCGAAAACAAGTAGGAAAATGTAGCCTGCGTGATACAGAGTTTTCACTTCTCTTAATGGAAGGTCTGATGTCTAAAAAAGTTACTGAAAGCTAAATAATTACAGACACATACATTGAAAAAAACCAAAAAAAAAAAAACATGTGTGCACATACAGACTAACACACACAACACACAAAAAAAGGAGGCAGGCTGGAGAGCGTGATGACCTACACCTCCTTCAAGGTTACTGTCCATTTCATTAAAAGACACATTCATTGATCCCTGTCCTTGGTCTGAGTCTCCCCTTCGGCCGTGTCTCCATTAACAAAGTTAAGTCTCTGATACAGCGACCTCCTCCTGCCCCTCTTGACCCAGGCACACAGCTCTGCTTACCTTAGCATAAAGTGCCACAGTAGGTCATCATTATCAAATTAATCAAAGCTGTCACAACACAGCACAGTGCTGCGGTCAAAAACCACTCAGATCATGTAACACGTGAACGTGCAGTAAAAGAGGCATGCAGGCCTACACACACACACACACACACACACACACACACACACACGCACGTTGGCTCATGAAGATGGCCAATCAGAAATCTGTTTAAGAACTAGAAACAAACTTGCTGTTATGAAAGCAGCAATTTAGGAGAAGTCAGGGGATTTCAAAAAAAATATAGATTTATTAAAAGAGCTCAACAACTTTGCCATTTGTTTTTTGTTTCGTGTTGAATATGTCACAGAATTTTTTTAAGATGTACAGATATTACTGTACAAACTAGACATATATATTCCATTTTAAATATACCTGTGTATTTATAATATTTGTATTAATTTTTTATTTGAGCAGCTAAAATGTCAGAACGTTTATCTACATCTACATGAGCTTTAGATCCGTGTTACTCACGAGAAAAGATTCACTCAATTTCTTTATGAAGTATTGAATTTTCCAGTTGTAAAAGTCTTGGGGGTGCTCAAATATAGTCCCGCGCCAACTCACAAAACACCAGTGGTTTTGTATATTTTATAGAGTAATTATGGCATTTTTTTTGTTCGTTCATTTATTTTCAATGTTTTTACCGAGATATGGTGAAAAATGTTTTGCCCGCACTCAAAATATTTTTTTTTCCTGCTGCAAGAAAAAATGCTGACAACTGCATTTTTCCACTTCTCATGAACTCTTCGAGTTGTAGAACATAAAGAGAACAATACATAAAAATATTAATAAATACATGTTTTACTAGCATGTTTAGATTTTAACTGTTGTCTGTTTCAGATGTTTGCGTTTTTGACTTTTTTTCTTTAGTTACTATTTATTTTATACATGTATCTGCACATGCCGGATGGGAAGTATTTCACAAAAACAAACACAACAAAACTAATTGTTTAGAATAATGGTTTGGTATTGAAGCATCTATGTCTTTTCTGTTCTCACATGTCACATTAATATGAATGACAGTCCTCCTGTTTCCTGTTTGACTGAACTATGAACCAATGTCAAATATTTGTTTCTCTTTGTTGGAAGTAGTAGCAATGTCTAGTTTGGACATGTACAATGCAAACCTGAACACAGCACTACTACTCTTCAAACTACTTCCTGTTCCCCCCTGTTTCCTGTAAGACAACATATTTCTCTCATCTTATGTGAGAATTCTGTGAGAAAAGGCTGAGATAACAAGAAGATAATTTCCACCTGCTGTTTAACAACGGAGGATAAAACCCTGCAGTAACACCCGGTTGTGTGTGTGTGTGTGTGTGTGTGTGTGTGTGTGTGTGTGTGTGTGTGTGTGTGTGTGTGTGTGTGTGTGTGTGTGTGTGTGTGTGTCAACAGAGGGTGGGTGGGGGCTACAAGAAAGACGCACAACATCAAATTGCCAGATTGATTAACTTGTCTGTCAGGCTCTTCACTGTGACAATAAACTATATACCTCAGGGAGCTTATTGAGAGATGACACGACTGAGACCCTCAGGCGCACACACACACACACACACATAAATGCTGACACATACACTGGCTCAGCCTCCCTTTCAACCCTCACCAACCTCTCCCGTTATAGACACCTTTCTAAATCAGACCTTTCCCGTCTTGAAGACCTCTCTCTTCTCAATTTTACACTGACACACATCCCCCTTATAATCCCTGGGGGTGGGTGGTGGGGGTGGGGGGGGCGTTTTCTGGTCTCTGCTTTTCACACCAGGTTCTATTTTATAAACTGATTCACTTCATAATTGAACAGGAAACTCTGGGGCGTGTTTTGGCCAGTTAATCCATTTAAGATCATTATGTGCATTGACAATTGGCTTGACCCAGCTGCAGAGACTAGCCGACAATGGGGGCTCTCGATCCAGCCCCCCCCCTCCCCATATACGTGGGGTCAGAGGGGTTAATGAATGATTATTCCTCAGTATGTAGCCCAACGGGACGCCGATTTAACCGGCAGCCCCCAGCCCCACTGTTCTTTATTGTGAGCATCCTCAGTGGTACCAGCCGTTCTGAGGTGCACAGACACCACACTGCTGATGTACATACAGCATGAGTTGCTATGAATTTTAGCTCTACCTGTGCTGGCTAAAATTCTTAAAACACTTATGTGTAATCACTTGAAAAGGTTTTTACCTGCTAAATTTAATTAGATTTTTTTGAAACAGCAGGAATAATGATTTTGAATCATCACAAGTTCACCTGACCGATCAGCCAAAGATGGACTGATATATGGTTTTCTGACCTACCAGGCTTTTTTTCTTAGTATGTTTCCGGGCATACTTTGACCGGGCTAAGGGCTGTGGATGGAGTGCCCAGCCTGTTCTCATTCTGCCCCCTTCTTTAATTATTCGTATAAGTGATGATGAATGTGGAACATTTGTTATGCTGCTTTTGGGGAATTACCTAAAATAAATCAATATTTCTAATACAAGCTCATATTAGATAACTAAAATGCTGTGACTAAATATAGACTTGATTAAGAAACATGTTAAAATCTTCTAAACGCATTGGCAAATTTCATGCATGTGAAAAAAGTATGTTAATTACATTATGGTTGCGCCAGATTATGTTGAAATGTGCTATGACAAGTCGATTATTTGATGTGTGTCTAAAGTCAAAGTAAGTGGTCACGGTTTGGTCGTGATTAAATGAGGCCCATGTAAATGCCATGGTTAGTGCTTAGATTCATCCTGGAAAGTGTAGAATGATTATCTGGAGACTTCTTTTTTTTTTTTTTAAACTTAAATGATGTCAATTAATCCTTTGCAAGTGAGTCATGACAACTTGCCATAATGGGCAATGATGGACACTGCCAAGAAATCAAGGTAGTCATTTGTGCCGCTGAGCTCAGTGACAGAAAATAATGTGACAGGAGAGAAATTGACCTCGGGCCATTGTTTTTTCTGAACTCCTGTTTGAAGTTGGAGGGCACTTCCTGCCCGGAGTCCTGAATGAACCATTTGTTTATGTTCACTTGGTCTGTAAATCACTTAGCGCATCAAAGAGCCCCATTCTGCCCCTGTACAACAATAAGAGGTCGTGCCAATGTGCAAACATGACGAGGATACAGAGCAAGAAAACGTCTTCCTTTCCTGACATGATGACAATTGTTCCAAGATTTATGCAATGCTGACATTAGTAAGATAGTCTGGAAATCACAAAAGACGGCTCTGGTGGGCACAATATAGTATAATAGTTGGCAATTAATATCGATTTTTTAAAGTTATTTTAAGTAACGTCTGCATTCTTACACCAAGAAAGAAATACATGTTTTTCCTTTCTTTAATGCCCAGTTGTTAAGATTTCATATGAATAGACATGAAACCCATAAGTACTAGCAAGTGATTTACACTTCACTTCTCAGCCAATGAAATAAAAGTTGTTTTCATTTTTATCATTGCCGTGACTGTTGCAGAATGGAGCATAGCATTTATTTGGCCTTGTGATCTTTCGTAGTGTCGCCCTGTAAACAGACAGCACTGAATCACAATGTCGGAAAAGCAGCCAATTCACACTCACCTATTTCTCAATTCTCCACACGTCACGCGAACCCAACACATCGCTGACGTCAAGGAGGGATTTACTTGCCTCCTGTGAATTTTCTTTCACACTGGTCAGATCCCTGGTGTCTTGTGGGTCTAAAAGCCATGCGAACAGGAAACCGCAGAAGTAGACTACCAACAACTTCCCTCCCCCCACCCCCACCCCTTTACTCCAAAAGCCCTGAAAGATTGTAGCGCGGTGAGACCCAAGGCCAACAATGTGCCCACGGCCTATGTTTGCATCCTCTTTGGAAGCATTGCCTTTCCCCAGTCCCTTGCAATATTTTGTGGCGGAAAAGACCTCAGTTATATGGGGGCCAGCAGACCATTGTGTGGCTGTGATTCATGTGTAGCTGTACGAACAGTTAAATAGTTATGGCTGCAGCCAGAGTCAAGTTATTCCCCCAAGGTCAGCTGAAGGACTAGGAGGTGACATTTGGTATCATTCTGAGATGGATACGGGGCAATAATAGGCTTTTAAAAAAGAACTGAATTACTGTTCCCCCCACCTCCAGTTATGACATACTGTACATTCACATTTAGTCATTTGCCAAATACTTTCACCCAGAGTCACTTACAGGTACAGTCAGAGCTATTGAAAGCGAAGTCCCTTCACTTTTATGACACACATGTACCAAATAGGGAATTTTGCAATGCATTTAACATTTTCCTCCTTCAACTCTTTGATGAGTCAGAATTAGTCCACTCTCCAGGCTCTGCTGTTTTTTTGTGTTTTTTTTATGTCAGGTTTTTAGTTTTTAGGAATTTACAAGTAATACAAATATTGCAAAACATGTACTATTCATGCAGAAATAATCATTCTTGCCTGATTGGGTAGGGTGAGCCGTGCTTAAAAAAATATTTACAAGGCCATAACTCTGCAATGCTACCAGACTGTTCAATGAGTCTGGGTCACAAATGCCTCTGACAGCCCCTGGCCACAACAAAACAGTGTCAGAAGAAGAAGAAGTTACATGCTGTGTCGCACCAATTACCTTTAATTTTATGGTATTCTGCTTCTCCCATTCTCCTTGGTTAATATTAACATGTTCTTGGGTAATTATGGGCAGGAACAATACAAACTGAAGCAACTAATGCAAGGCTGAAGCTCTAATGAGTCCTTAAATACTCCTGCTGGTTAGTGATTTATCTGAGATCAATGATTAGCCCCCAGTTACCTTAAATAATAATTAACTTGTAAAGAATTAAGGTTTGTTATTGGTTGAGTTCTTGTTCAGCTGGGCCATTAAATCTATTAAAAAACACTTCTCATGCTATTATTTAATTAAAGCACACACACACACACACACACACACACAAACATGATTCACAAGTTTATATCCAACAGCTATTTTTTCATCTTTTATTGCAACAATGAAACGTTGGTCTTACACTTCCTACAATTGTGAGGAAAAAGACAGCACAAATCTGTAGTCTGAAAAAATTCACAGGAGGCGGGCAAATTCCCTGTTGACCAAGAATTCCAGCACTGAAGCTAATTTCACA
The DNA here is from genome assembly GCF_033026475.1 of Channa argus. Lineage (NCBI taxonomy): Eukaryota > Metazoa > Chordata > Actinopteri > Anabantiformes > Channidae > Channa > Channa argus. The sequence goes on from NC_090206.1 coordinate 23,048,306, forward strand.
TCTTGACAGTTTAATCATCCTTTTAGTTACAACCTCCTTCTGCATTTACATAGATCAGAAAACGCACCAGGAGATTAGATAGTTTCTCACAGAATCTCCTACATATTAATAGCAACATTCACAATGTTATGGCACTTGCATTAATTTGTGCGAGCAATGACATTAACCTCGATTGCCTTGCATTTCAGGCCATTTCGTGAGGGCAGTCGACCGGATCGGCAGCCCCCCGCAAGACCCACCCCGCCCTCTCCCCTCCGCGACTAATGAAAAAGACATCAGCAGCCATTGAGAAGGTCGCTCGTCCCGTTCGCCGTGACCTCTGTGTCTCTGTTCTCCCTCTGACAGGTTTTGATGCGTCAGGGGTGGCTGCTTTCCTGGCCAGACGGTGAGAATGGGCAGGACGTTCCTTTCTTACAGCGTCACGTCACTCGCAGCTTAAGGGGACAGCCTTCCTTTCCCCCATCACACCCCCTCCTTATACCTGCAATTCTCCCTCCCTTTAGTCTCCCTGAACACTTACTACTGAATCACAGTTAATCACCATGTTTTTGTATTTGTGGTAAAAGAAACGAGATAATTTAAATCCAGATTGGCAGATATTTTCTTTATATTGTGCACAAACTATGAAAGCTAAATTTTGAAATGTGGCTAATCAAACCCCGTATTATGAACAGCTGCAAGAATTTTGATGATTAGACAAATCAGTGTCATCTGAAAACAAGGTTTGAGCAATATTTGTATTATTACTTTAACTATTTTATTTCTCCTCTTTCATGAATGTTATTTCTTAACCCCACCGATCTTTTAATACAGCTTAACTTATCAACTAAGTCCTGATTGATGAACTGAAAAAACTCACAGTTTTGAAGCCTCTTTTATTACCTGCAAAACGGCCAATTTTCTCAGCTTTGACAGCCAGTTGAAGCTACCGTCAGAACTTACTGGGAACTTCTTGTTGGAGATTTTCCTTCGTTGTCTGTCCACGAATTCCTTAAATTGAGTCATTGTGTCTAGAAATCTGTTGGCAAACAGCAAATTTTACTCACAGAAATGTGTGCTCAGCTTACTCTTTGCTGTCCTGGAGAAAATGTATGTGCGCCCTCGTCTTTGCATTTGAACTACTATTTGCCTCATGTCCTCTTTGAGCACACAGCTGTTCTTATTCCAGACCTCAGAAATGCAGAGACATGGCTACCTCAGGATCCAAAGATGCAGTCTGGATTCAAGATCAAAACATTTAAACTCAACACGTCACTCTCTCGCATTCTCGCCTAGAGAGCAAGTTGACACTGACTACCTGGGCCTTCACCAGGTGTTTTTTTTTTTTATGAAACGCAAACGGCAGTCGGTGGAAATGTAAAGATCCAATTTGAATGTGGGCCACTTCTTTTGTGTGCAGCATTAACAATCCAGGTAAATACCAGCAATGCATCTACTGCTTTGCCAGTCTGGCATGAAAACGTCTCCTGTCATCTTCACACAGAAGAGAAAGCAGGTAATGTGCAGCCACTGTAATCCTCATTCTTAATAATCTTCAAGTGAGATGCATGAAATCAGAGAGGTGGCTTCAAAGATAAACACATACAGACACCACACATATTGCTGGTATGAGACAGATGATTCTATAGAATAATGTTTTAGTTTATAATGAAATACTGTATATTATAGTAATAAACCAAATAACAACAATATGTCCAGCACCACAAATTGAGCAAAAATCCCATTATCTGTCTTTGTCATGAGCCATCTTTCAACTCCTCCTACAGCAACATTAAAGGTAGTGAAGCTCTGTATGTAACATCGCTGGAGGTTGTGGTGAGACAGAGAGAGGGGAACACAGGGGAGAACGAGAGAAGAGAGCGGGTGGAAGGAGATACCGCTCATCCCAGACTGGGAGTTCATCCATCATTGGAATCAGGGTGTGCTGTAATTACTGTGTCAAATAGATGGGATGGTGCCTGGGAGGAAAGAGTACGTGCGTGAGACTGTGCACGCATATGTGTGCGCAGGTCTGCATGCGCTGCTACGTTTCAGCATGTGTTTCAGTGGTTACCACGAGAAAACATCTTGGTTGTGGTAATGTGGTGTGCTGGTGTGTGTGTGTGTGTGTGTGTGTGTAGCGGGGGGTGTTCAGAGAGAGCTCCCATGGACACCTTATCTTCATAATCACCCCTGCTCATACACACACACACACACACCAAACAGTTCCCTCCTCCACTGTCATCTGTCATCCATAGCCGGCACAGTCAACTCGCGCTGTCATGCATTGCCAACATCAGGCTGTCAGGAGAGGAAGTCTTAACTCTTTCAGTAGCGGAGCCCTCTGAGGGTTCGAGAGGATGCAGCTATTTAAGGAATGCACACAATAAAGGATGGATGAAGAAACTGAAACATGGGAAGCGTGGATAATGCAGTGTACTGGCTGTGCTCACAGTTTGTCTGTGGTCGTTGTGCTCTACAGCAGACATTGAGTCACCAAAACACAATTCTAGTGTTTAATCGTTGTCCGTTTTTGACAAGCTTGAGAAACACTAGCGAAGCACTGTACACTATTGCATAAGCAGAAAAACACATTTAGTCAGCGGATTCCAGACCATAGGTACTGATACCATGTGAGGTGAGCATGAAGTAGTTTGCAAGCAAGATGAAACAATATGCTAAAAGTGGTGGATAAAACCTGCGGCGTTACAAAAATTCTGCATGATTCTAATCCTGTGTATTCCCATTGTTTTTGTCGATCATGTTTCATGGTGTTTTGAAAAACTGCTACACTAAGTATTTCTTTAATGACTACGATTAAAGGCTTAATACACTGCATCAATTATGCTTTCAACCCTAATTTCACTTTAAAAATGAACCCAAAACAACCCTGACCAGTGCACAGTAAGCACGGGAGGGTGGGCAAAAGCGGGGCGGGGGGGACATCTTTCTTGTGCTTGTGGCCTGTCCTCTCGCTTGAGGAGTTATCTGAAAAATGGGAAGTGTGTCCGTAAGCCATATGGCTCTGTGGGAGCAGCGACGAGGAGAGCAGCGGAGCACGTAAAGAGGTGGAAATGGCGTTAGCTGCTTGGCCGCTCACTGTTGGCAATCAAAGTCCTGGTGAACCCGCTGAAAGATGTAAGCGGAGACGATCATAAGTCCAAACGCTCCGTTTGGTGACATGACAGGTCCGCCCTGATGCTTGAACGGTTTGATCTGTGAAGCGTGCAAACTTTTCGGCCGATATCCAATGAGCAAAGTCAGTCGACTGATGAGAAATATCCATCGTAACAAGTCCTTCCTCTAGTGTTGTGCGCTTCTGTTGAGACAAATGTTAACATTTGTTAGTATGAAGGCACAACATACCCAAGCATCCAGCATTCACATAAGCACTGACATGATGGTGCATTGACATAATAGACAAATACAATAACAAAAAAAAAAATCTGTCCTTAAAATATAAAATCCATGTTTTAGTGTTCAGTGCATTATTGAATAGCTTGACTGTAAATATATAATGGAACCAACCAAAACAGCTCAAGAAAAACAACTCAAAATCACGTGGCACAAAGAATTGGGAGCAGATGTCACGCAATGCTGCCATGTCCTTGAGCAAGGCAGGGTCTTCCTTCTGCCAGTGGAAAAGACAGCAATTAATTCTAGCATGTAGTGTGACCCCGGCTCCTTGCTCGTCTTTAATTTGTGGAAGCAGAGCAGCTCCAAGCGCTGCAGAACCCTGTAAACCCACAATGCTGGCAAAATGGATTGACAGCTCTCAGCGTGACTGGTGAGCCCCTGATACTGCCTCCATCTCAGTGCAGCCTTCCCTGTTCCCTATAATGGCAGCGCTGCTGCTCTCAGGGGCTATTAGGGAAATGTAACATTTGGTGCCATATGCTTGCAGGTTGTTTGGGAATAGCGATGTGGCCACATCATGACATGCTGTAGCTTACATTTTGCCAGTTAATTGCCGTCATGACATCAAAACTGGAAGCGAACTGCAGATGCCATGTTGGTAAAAAGCTCTGAGGGAAGCGGAGAGGGAGTGCAGGCTTCAGGCTAAGATCATTAAAAATAGTTTAATGAAAAGATGATCCTCGTGCTCCTCATCCTCATAAATGGGGATACAATAAAATAATCGTACAACTTTCCAAATAAAACGAGGCCAAATGGATCAAATCTCGATTATAAAAAGAGCCCATTTGCGGAGTTTATGATGTTCAGAAAAATTATTTACATTTTATAACCACATGATGTGTCACATGATCAACCTTTGCATTAACCACTGCTGGTCATCACTGCTGATCCCATTCATTTCTTATCTCTTTGCTTCCTGTCTCTCAGATAAAGGCATTAAAGTCATTAATTAACTAACCAATATAGAACATGCTACATGGTTACACATTGTTGCTGGGAAGATTTGCTTGTCAGGTTGGATTTATAATACTGATTTGCAATATTACAAAATGCAGACTCTATACATTTGTACTTCACAACAACTAAATGTGTAAATACAACAATGCTGATGAAACACAGCTTTTTCTTGTGCTGAAAGCGTCTGCTAAAGGAAACAGCACAAAGCTGTGGTACATGTGTGCACACAGGGGAACGTGTGTGTGTGTGTGTGTGTGTGTGTGTGTATGCATTTAATATCCCCCTGCAATGAAGAAAGCCAACCCTGGTCTAAAAAGCCCAGGGGCTATTTATAGTGGGCAGCAGACTGAGTGGCAGACTTCTCTTAATCAGCATGCTACTCCGAGAGGTAATTTAAAGACGCGTTGCCGCTGACAAGAATTAAATTGTGTTTTGATTTTCTCATTAGCCTAATCTCAAGTGGGCCTCGTTATTGTGTAATTTTCCTGCCTTGACACGACATCTTGTTTTGGGCGATGACAGCCGTATGCCACTGTTTTGGGGACAGGGGCAAGGGTGGCCGCAGCGGGGAGGTTATTCCGTGGTGACAGCTCAAAATTATTTGGTTGGCTGTTCCTTCTGCCCCCCCCCCCCCCCCCCCCCCCCCCCCCCTACCCCCCAGCCCACCCCACCCCCCACCATTCAACCCTCACACACATAAATGAACATACACAAACTGCCACCACCTCCTACCACGACTGATGAGAAGGGCGTTGATGTTCGATGGGTGCAAATGTGTGTGTCCAGGTGGGGGAAAGCTTGCTCGGAGGTTCTGTATTTTACTCGTCATATATATATATGTGTGCGTGTGTGCGTCTGTAGTGCGGGAGGTTTGATGTGTGGGAGAAAGTCATATAATCAGCTATAATCAGTTTTATGTGATGTAGCAGTGTCGATTATTATGCACATTAATTAAAGGCCATTTTCTTGGAGTTTAAGCGTCTGTCGGGGTATAAGCACTAATATCTGTGGAGTAAAAATTGTTGATTTAAATGATAAATTAAGAGGTGGTCCACACTGAAACAGGTTCTTCTTGCTCTCATTATTCCTGTTAACACAGGACAGGACAGGACAGGACAGGACAGGACAGGACAGGAAGTCTCTTCAATAAAGCTTTTTTATCACTTTTTGGTTCTTGTTTTAAAGCCAGTTGTGTTCAGGTACCTTGTAACCAAACCATAACACCATTACCTCTAATATGTCTTCCAACATTGACTGCGTTTACATGCAGGGTACTTGGAGAAATCAGCCTTCTCAACGGTGTTTACATGCACTTAAGAAGCCAGGTTTCTGGAAATCTGCATATACATGCAGCAGAAGAGTCACCTGACCTCTCCACCACCTCTGACTTCACTAATCCCCTAATTTCCGAAACCAGCTTTCACATTTACATGACACATAAGACATCAGATTTCCTGAGAAAGCCAACTGACATCTGGTTACTTAAGTCCATTGCACTGTATGAAATGAGCAGAACAAGTCAAAAGGGGCTAGAAGACACTGGAGCGTATCCACTTGATTACATATACTCATACTAGGTGTAGAAACATATTTAAATATATTTTAGCAGACAGGGGCTAAACAAAAGACCCCTGTTCTTTCTTCTCATCCTTGTTTCAGCGATAAAAGCTTCTTTTAATTCTACACTGAGCAGCACCAGAACCATAAATCGAAGGTAAAAACAAGACAACTAGTCTATTTTGAACGCAAACTTTTGTTGTCAGACTTTGCTTCTTATTTTTCGCCCCTTTTTTTTTTTACGCTTACTTTTTTTTCTACTGTATACAACAGAACTCATTACTAGATAGGATAATTGGTTAAGTTGATACAAGTGTTAACTTTAAGTTTTGTTTCCTGGCAGTGACATGGTACAGAAAATGCAACAATCCTTTTTATGTTAACTAATTTTCCCCTTTTCCTGTGTAATCTGTCTTAAACTTCACAGTAGCCTTATAAAAAAAAAAAAAAAAACATTGCTACGACTTAATATTTATGGTCCTTGTTGGCATTTCTGGATTTCTGTGTAATAAAGTATGAAAAAGCTCAGGACAGCACGACACTCTGTGGACACATTGGGATTAAAATATTGACAACAGACTGTGTTTTCTAACCCCGCTGGCTGTTTTTCATGCAGTCTTGGCAGAATTCTGGCAGAGGTGATAAATCACGTCCTTTAGTATCCTGGATTCTTTTCTTGCTGCAGGTTTCTCGTCGCCAGTCTTTAGCAAGCCAAATGTGAAAGCTGTGACCCCGCCGTTGACCTCTACACCTGTTGTGATGAATCTCACTGCTATTCAAGGTATTAGGCAAAGACGTGACACAAAGCCGATGAAGAATGCAAAATGTTTGGGAAGCACTGATGCTTGTATTGTAGAAGCATTGAACATAAAATCTAAAAAGGTGAATCCACTATGGAAGTGTTTACTTTGCTTGCTGCATCCACCTTTAAGACTGATCATTTAACACAATTTATCTCCATCCACTAATTATTTTCAAGACATTCACCATCACCAGGAATTTAACTCAGCGATTTTTGGCATCTGACATTGAAACATCTCTGGTTTGTTTTTCACACCTTCATACATCCAAGTCAGAAAAAGGAAGTCCAGTCCAAAGAGGCCACAACCATCGAAACGATTTATCAAAGTGAACAATGGTGTGACTTCATCGTATCAACCGATGCCACGTTTGCTGTCATCACCTCAGCGTCGGTTCCCACACCTCGGCGTGGAGAAAGAAAAGAAAAATGACTCGTGTGACACGTTTTGCAGAAAAAAAGCAGGCCAGGTTTACAGAAGTCGTCTTCTGTCTTTGAGCATATCCCTGTTTGGGTGACGGAGGGTCACGCACACTTTGACCTTCGTGGCCTCCCTGTGTTCCTGTCAAGGCTTCTGTCAGGAACTGAATGGCAACATCCATGTCCTGTACTTCATTTCCAACTCATCAATGCTTCGCAATACAGCATCACTCGCCTTATTTATAGTTTGCATGGGAAGAGAACCCTCTGAGGTGTCCCAATTACTTTGCACAGCAGGGATAAAATAATCATATCACACAACTATCTACGATAGTTAATCCTCTTGTTTATAATTCATCATGTAAAAATAACAAACTGTAGTTTACCAGAGCCTGAATTACAAGGATTATATTTTCAGAACACGCAAAGCAAAGCTATCATACTGTAAATTACCTGCAAGCTTCTGTGGGCATCATCTTGTCCATTTCACAGTTTCCAAGTATCCCTCTTGGTCTAACAGCTTCAATTTACATAAAAATGAGGCTGCCTCGTGCGGGAGTCATGCAACATCTGTGCTGATCAGAATTAATTGAAATCTGTAATGTTGTGCAGCAGTGCTAATTTGCTGTGTTGCTAGCAGCATATAAAGAAGCATTTGCTATTTAGGGACGTCTATTCACTACCCCTGATTGAGACACGAGCTAAACACTCACCGTACTGTAGCAGTGGAGGCTGCATCCTTTGTTGGGTTCAGTGTTGAATACCACTAAATGATGTGTACTTAAACCAAGCCGACATCTAGACTCTGATGTGCTCTAATTAGTTTTAGTAGTTTTGCCAGTTTTTGGCAACTAAAGGAGTACATTTTACTGCAGTATTAAAAAATGATTTCAGGTTATATTTCCATCTGTTACCTATTTGGACGTACCGGCAGATCAACATTTCCATTTCTGTTTTGATAAATGAGATCCTGCTACAATTGTTCTTCCTCGGCCCGACCACTGTGTGCTCAACACACACTGTACAATGGGCACGTTATCTGCTCTGACCTCCTCCACTCACTGTTGGAGAACGGATTAACATTGTCAGCACTGCTGTTAATAATGGTTTACTCACACAAGACAGGCAGTCATGGATCTGGCATAAAATAAACGTGTCTACATTTCTCCTTGTGTTTTGTGTGTGTGCGCTGCCTGTACAGGTTCAAAGTTATTACATTAATCCTCTATGACATGTGCCCTGTGCTACCCCCAGCTTGTCCTTGAGTGTACTTAACTTGTTGTGAGGCACATCTTGAAAAGTGTTGTGTAAGTCAAAGGTGCTGCTATTGTGTGCCGTCACGTTGCACGTTTCCGAACTTAATTTGTCTTTGACCGCGCCACGTGGAAAACCTGCAAACAGATATATTGGATGTTGCAAAGAGCATGTGAGGAATAGCGGGCTGGCTGCTAGGTTCACCTGCTTAATGGCAAAGAACTGAATAAAATAAACAGCAATTAGCCAGAGCTAAAAATAGATTTTCAAGACAGCTCCCAACAATTGAAATTCCGAATAAAAACTGTGAAAGATTCTTGCAAAACCTGTCAGTGTCCTTCATTATCCTCTGTCGAACCCTTGCTCGTAATATTCAAAACAAGCAATCGGTAATTTCCTCAAGCAAACTGTTCCATGTAGTGTGTCCAGGGAAACACAAAACACCACAACAGGCATATCCGTGGCACTGTAACATTGTGGGGTCAAAGGGGCAATTGCACCCATTTATTCCAGCTTAATCAGGAGAGGAGGATGTGAGAGATAATTAAGGAAGGGAAGTAGTTTTCGGGTGGAGTGGGGGGGGGGGGACTACTACAACTAACGGGATTTTGACTCTTAACCCAAATGTGCATTAGACGGGCGATGATCTGTAAAGCTGCGCTCCACTGGGGTACGCTAGCGAGTCTCTTTTACACCGTGATCTATTGCCCCGCTTTAGCTCTGACGATCTATCACACGGAACTGGCAGTAACGGATGAGAATGATCTGCTGGAAAAACTCTCTCATTTGTCTCTGTCGCAGCCAGTGAACTAGAGGAGATGCTAATACATGGAGACGGCCCGGGGAGGGGATATAATTATGTCTCTGCACTCTTCTGCTCGCTGGCTGAGTTTGGAAGGCATATTAGGATGTAATAAAGCCAGGCCTCCTTTCCCTTCTTCCTTCATTTTGTTTCCCACTTCATTTTTCCCCACGATATTTTTCTTTCACTTGCTATTTCTTGACCTCTGTCCATTTCTGTGTCTGTTGTCATCCTGTTCTTACGGGGACTGTTTATGCTTTTCTGTTTCTTCCAACCGTTCACCCGCATAAAGGGCTCGGCCATATCGCTACAGTCGACTGGTAATATTATACAGCAAAAACAAATGCTGCACCAATTCAGATATATTACCATATTTGGCCTTAATGATACTGTATAATAAAAAAGCACAGCAACATGACTATACAGTCACATTCTTGTGTGTATGCACACATTCTCTGCAGCACAGCGGTAGAGTGGGTAGCACTGCTGCCTCCGGTACCCAGTTCAAACCCCTGGCCACGAACACGACAGCTGGGACAGGCTCCAGCCTCCCTTGACCCTGAACAGGATAAGCGGTAACAGATAATGGATGGGTGCGTACACTCTGTGTGTGTGTGTGTGTGTGTGTGTGTGTGAAAGTAACATGATGCCAAAGAGGACAGAGTTTTTAAGTTTGCCAGTTTATTCCCAGCATTTGTCAGCCGTAGTTTTGATTTGACCCTAAGAAATAGTCACTGATTAGGACTAAGGTGAGAAAAATACAGCAGAGATAAGTAGATTTGATATTGATAAAAAAAAAAAAAAACACTCTCAAACCTGAGCCTGAAGACTTGTATTATGTTAAATGTACAATACCAAAAAAAAAAAAAACATTTTAAAACATTTAAACCTTGGATTATCAAGGAATTTTATACTAGAAATGTGACTTTGTCATTTGAATGAAAGATACTTCTACTAAGATCTGACTGAAAACAAACAGATGCTTTTCAACTAAAATGATGAATTAGGATCATTGGTTTAGGGGTATGATTCTCATTTTGGGTGCGAGGGGTCCTGAATTAAAATCCTGGACAAGCCTCTTGGGGCAGCTGTTGGTAAGGCAGTCATCTCTCTGACACACCCCCTCAAACCTACACTGTAAAACTTTTTTAAATTCACCGTAAAATGCTGGAATTACAGCTTTGGACTTTACCTTTAATTGGGGTTATTTACTGTAATTTGAAAATACAGTAAAATCTATTTATTATTTATTTATTTATTTAATCCTACAGTTTAGCTATGTGTCAAAGTATCCTTGGGCAAGACACTGAAGGCTAAGTTGCTCGTGGTGGGTCAGGTGAGCATCTTGCATGGCATTGGTGTGTGAGTTTCAATAAGAAGCATTATATAAGCGAACCATTTACCATTTAAATTAGTTATTGACAAAAAAGGAATTTTCAAAAAAAAAAAAAATGTCCTGCAAGATCTGGTATGACATGACCACATTTGTTAAAAAAAAAAAAAAGTCTCATGATTTAAAGATTCAGAATCTTTGTTTTTTTATGTACAACAGTAATAAATTTTATTGTCAGAAAAAAAAAAGAGAAATTAATAATAATAATTTAGCAGGAAAGAATCTGTGCTACACTCAGATGTGTTTTGCGACTTATTCACTTAAAAGCACGATGTAATTTTACCGTGGAATTTTTACTTTACAAACCCCAGATATGACAGATTCACACACGAAATACAATCATAAAGTATTTACTCGCAAATCATTGAACACCTCTGGGGGGTTGCGGTGCAGTATGAACGAGGTTTGAGTCAACAGGCTTTTTGGATGGAGTAACAAATACACGGGACTAGCAGCCAACACTCCTTTGCATCTGGCCAGTGCAGCGTGAATTGCATTTCTCTCTGGGTTCCAGTTTGGATTTGGTGATAACTGCTGAGGCCAGGCAGCACTTGGACTCTGACTGTAGGCCGATGACTGAGCCAGAACTGTTGCGTCCCATCTGGGTTGGGGTAGACAAGACTACAGACGTCGCCTGAAACCCAGAGAGCAGGCTGATGTGTGTCAGCTACAAGCCAAAGGAAAGAAGGCCATTTTTAGAAAATAACAAAAAGCTATGCCATATTTTAAATGAACGAGTGATATATGGGGGATATATATATGTTTACTGATATAACATTTTTAACAAAGGTTCAAAGAAAGTGATGCATCTGTAAGCTAAAATATTGCAGTAAAAGTCAGGAACCAGAAAGAAAAAACATGTCCACCACTTCCACACCATAACTTACATAAACGTACATAAATGCTCGCAGACATATTCTGACCATTTGGTTCGTTTAACATTACACAATCCTAAAGTGAACCCAGTGAGTCCTGCCCCTTGACCTTCAAACAGAATATGTGTCTATTGTAATTATGATGCTGGAGGGAAGACATCCGCAGCCTACCTGGTGAGTCAGCTGTCCCGCTGCCTATTAAAGCTCCTCTAGGCAGGAAAGCTGCCACTGTGTTATGGGTATAGTTCCTTCCTAGAGCATGGCACAGAGGCACACAGGAGATCTGCAGGATGTGTGTTTGAGAGTATGAATTTGTGCTTGGACTGTTTGTATTTATACTGTATGTGTGTGTGTGTGTGTGTGTGTGTGTGTGTGTGTGTGTGTGTGTGCGCATGTTTGCAGCGTGTGTTTTTATGTGCACCCTCACACGTTTTTTTTTTTATTTACAGCTGTGTGTTTGCTTCTATTTTGAGCTGGATGTTTCTGGGCAACCTTTCTTCATGTGCATCTACAGTACATCCCTGATGGAGATTTGTAAATGGAAGTAAATGGAAGTAAATATTACTTCACTATTGGTGCTTTTGTAAATAACGATCTCAGCAAAGAACTTTGAAGCTGTTAGTTTCCACTGTGCAGTTGCTTTTTGCTCTGTTGGGTTTTTTTTTTTTTTTAGCTGTCTTTGCTCTCCGCTCAACCCAACCAGTGGATGGCTGCCCATAGTGTAATGTAATATCCCATACATGTGTGTGTGTTCAAAAGAGACAAGAAGAGTGTGGGAATGAGCACGAAAGCATATAATTTCAAGAAAAATACGACCAAAAATGGAAGAAAACAGCACAAGGTGTTGTGCTAAAGTTAGTTTCCTCTGAAATTATGTTTCTTCGAGTGTGTTGTCACTTCAGCTCCATGTCAGAAATACAGTAACTGAATCATCCCAATGTTTGCGGACGAGTCCCTGTTTTCGCACACTTTTCACGCATGCAAACTTAATTCAAAACATGTCACAGGAAAACTGAAAGAGAGTCAGAAAATCAACCACATAGTTGTCTTATGAAGAATATAGGAAAATATATTTTTGTTTTTTTTTTAAAGGATATTACATTATAAAGAACGTCAAATGGAGAAAGGAATTAAGTAAGAGAGAATAAGATATTTGAAGGAGAAAAAACGTGCACTGAAGGAACTTTCAACCAAAATAAAAAATATTTCAAAGAGCAGATAAAACAAAGGCTGTGATTCAGGGAAAGGAAATTTATTTTCGATGAAACAAGGTTAGAGAGAAGCGGAATCATATGTGTGTAATGGGGTTGTATATAAAAGGACCCGGGAGGCAGTGATGGCGAGAGGAGGGATAAATAAAAGGGTTTGTTCAACAAAAAGCAAACATCGCTCCAAAGGGAGGACGAGAACAAATTAGGCAAATGATAGCAAAGAACTAAACTATTGAACATCGACATGTGAAAAATAATTAGTGATAGTAAACTAAGAAGAGGAATGTGCAGGGCGAAAATAGGGAGAAACCAAAATATGAAACAAAAAACCAACTAACAACGGCAACAGAAAACCAAACCTGTGCCTGAACAAAGCAACTACAGAGGCACCAAAACTCGGAAAGGGATAAATCAACGGGGATAAATAAAAAATCCACACCTTAAAATGAAACCGAAGCAAACAAATGACTAAAACAAATCATCCTAAACAGAAAACCAAACCTCAGGGGAATCAGAAACCAACTAATAAGCTTCCCCAGGACTAACAAAAGGCTCAAACAGGTGATCGCTACTGACGAACAGAAGAAACAGGCGAGGAACCAAAGGGAGAACTGAGTTTAAATAAACAGGGGAACAGGTGAAAACAATCAGAACTAATGAGGTGAGCAAAGAAACCAAAAAGACTAACAGGAACGGGAGCTGAAGTGTTACAAAATAAAAGTCCAAGACAGGATGTAAGAGATGAAAACAAACAAAAGTCTGACCGTGACAGTCACAGTGTGTGTGTTTGTCTGTGTGTGTGTGTGTTAAACCAGCTAAACAGCCTTTTTATGCATGCAGTACCGCTGTGTGACAGTTTGTTTGTGGAGCAGTAAACACACTGTGGCGGCGGTGTGCTCACGGTTTGGAGGACACGCTAGACCACAGACTGACCGCCTGCCTTGAGGGACGTCACCTCGAACACCCTCTGCTGGATTACTGACTTCTTGTTGTGTGTGTCACGTTCCATCATTCATCTACATGTCTCGTTTTTTCTCCAAGCTGCTTTTTCCTTCTTCCCCCACAAACGCCTTCGACATCCTTCGTTTCCTCGGCTTGCTGGCTGAACGAGCTGCTGGATTCAGTGGGAAGGTTCTGTATGATGATATGTTGGTATTTGTGATGCTAAAAAGATTTTTTCAAAAGGACTTTATTGCTACTGTGAATAACAGACAGTGAGATTTTTTGTAGGGACATAAATAATTTAATAGGTTGTAAACAGACAAATGCCTGAAGAAAAGGTTGGTGGTTCAAACAACCCATCGTTAGTATCACTGGGCAATGCAAGTATTCTATGCATTACACTTCATTTTAAGTTTATTAAACGTGAACTTGAGCTATTAAAGTTCACCTGCCCCCTTGGAAACTTGATTTAACTTGGATTTAATTATAATTTCTATTTCCGTTTCAGTTTTCTTAAATGTGAAACTAATGTAGTTGACTGAACGTAAGAATCAAAGTTCACTCAGCGCAAAATATTGAGACTCAACTATTTAGTCACAGACAAAATAGCTTTGTCCTTTTTATTTACATTTTCTTGTATGGAAGAAGAACTACAAAAAACAGTGCTCTTACCTAATATGGATGGATAGATTAATATTTTTATTCAAAACTTTTATTGAAATAAAATGGCTTTAAAATTTCTCTATATTTATATAAGCATTTTTTCATTCATGTTAATAAAGAGAAGACAATCAGATTTTTACGAAAGGTCAACTGGGATAAAATTATTAACCCTGACACAAAAATAAATCTGCAAAGTAAAAAAAGCCACAAAGAAAAGAAATTGCACCGGCTACACATGGAATTCTTACAAATCATATATTACTTATGAATTAAGATGAACAACATCTGCTTTTCTGCCCATTGAACATGGCTGCAGCCTACAGGGTCATTTTTTTGTTAAATAAATCATTTCTCTCTGGTTCTTCATTTCCACTGGAGTTTTAGTTCAACATTGTTGCTGAAGTGGCAACAACTCTTAGGTAACATTGCTCCTCAGGCCCCATCTCCACGCCTCTGCACTTGACCTGAATGTGTCCCCAGACATCAACAGTCAATTAAGTTCCCCCTTCGTATTTTTTTTAGCTGCTTTAACCAGAGAGTAAAGAGGAGCTCACTTTAGCCCCTGCACTGCTACTCCGCTAATTGGAACCAGGATCTGTAAAAATGGGAACTTAAGTAAAACATGCCATAAAATTCTGAAGGCTAACCATAAACTAACCAATTTCTTTCATTCTTTTAAAGGCAACTCTAGCTGAAACCTCCGCGTAAACTTTTACGAGGCTCCCTGGGGTCACCCGTAAACCCGTTAATAGAGATGAGATATGAGCGGAGCGCTTGGGCCTCCCATTTCGTTTGCATTTCCTCTGTTTTTTTTTTTTTCCTCCGGTTCCATTGCATTCTCGGAAGAGGTCAAATGCTGTTCGGAGGCAAACACTGCCAAGACTCCACAGTCGTTATCAGCGAGCAAAATAAAAATTCGCTCCACGTGGACAGATTCGAGGGGATAAGTGTCTACATGTTCAAGCTGTTGGTCAATTTAATTCTTCTTGGGCTTTCTGTACCCTGCTCACTGATGTCTGAGGTGAGTTTGGAGGAGGGGTGTGAAAGGGTGAGGGTCATGCTGTTTTAGTAGCCATTGAACAGCAAGATTTTTCTGTCATGTCCAGCTTGAGACAATTCATTAGCTTCACTTAACCATGTGATTGACAAACTTGCATTTGCAGTGACTCGGATGCTGTTTTTAGAAGTACAAAGAAAAGCATATTGGGATGCACACGCAATCGCATGCAGGCAGGCTCATAGTGACTGAGAAAACCCAGCTGATCAGTCCAATTGGTAGCTTTGATGGAGTAAAGTCTGCATTGTCAAGCACATGTTAGTATTGCAGTTTATATTGCTGTTATTGAACACTGTAATTACCTTGACATTTTATTTCCCGATTAGTGTTTTATTAAAGTTAAGAAACTCATTTACTTGTGGTCACAGTGACCCTACAAAATCCACGTCCAAGTAAAACATAAATGAGGGGAAAAAGAAGGGGAAAAATGATTCTTGGACTGCTGTGAGTGTAGTGTTGGGAATCATTATCTACTTAAATTCTCCAGCCTTGGTCTATTTGTTGCTTTACTCGAAGCATGAGCTGTGTTTCATATCCCATTGAGACTAATGAGAACAGTCCTGGGACCTATTGCAGTTATTTTGATAAATTGAGCCTGTAGTTGTTTTTCCTTTTACTCCTCCATATATCGCAATCTAAATCACCGCTCTTACTCTAATAGGAATGAATCGGATCCTTAGTTTTGTGTTTTCCAGGTCCAAATTATAATACTGAGTGTTGTAACTGCATATCCTGGGAGTGAAGTAAGTGGTCACTGACTATTAGCACAGGAATGATGGTAGTGCTGAAAAATCTGACAAAACAATTAGTTAATTTTACAAATGATAATGATTTTTTTAAAGTCAGATGGCCCCTCTGGGCAACCAAAATATAGGCCTCAGTAAAACGTCATGTCACAAGAGTTCACGAATGTGTGATGCCTTTGGTCAGCGGGACAGCCGGCCACATATTTTAGTGGGACGCAAACGTCTCAAGTTACGCTGTACCCCGAGCCAAGCAACGGCCTGAGACCACCCTCCAATTAATCTTACCCTTGTAGCGGCTAATAATTTGCCATTACCAAAGCCATTAAAACCTAAGGGGCCTGATTCAGAGCTCCTGGGACTATTTTGGGAGGAGGGGACGGGGATCGGACAGGCCTCCAGTTGGCCCCTTGGACCCTGGACGATCCCCCTTCTAGAAAACAGACAGGTACTTAAAAACAGGGTGAAAAGATCACCTTAAAGAAAACACGGATGATTAATGGGGAAAAATGAGGGCCCTTTAGGTTGCTTTCATCTGGGTCTGATTCAGGTCTTCAGTGAGCCATTAACCCAAAGGACAACTGTCCACCGCCAGTGTGAGAAATGAAGTCCCCCTGCGCCAGTTCAGACAAACGTTTGAGTCTGCAGAATATTTGTTGCGGAGTTGGATAAGTGAGTGAATGTAGGGGATTGGAGGCAATGCAGTAAACAGAGTGAGGATCTTCACATCATTTATCAGCACACGTTGCATATAAGTCTGAATATAAAATCCAAGGCAATTATTTTCTGTATATTTTATTTCAAATTAATATTTTTTTCTGTTTTTATGGAACAACACCAGAAGTCAGTTTGATATACTAATGTGAGTGGAGCCAGTAGAAAAAGTCAATTAGGTCAGACATATAAAAAGTGTGTGTCTTCTTCAAATGGAGTAAATTATGATGACAAATTAAAATGACTGAATCACTGGTAAATGTGGGGCAAACTGTACATTTGTAAATACTAGTTCAGGAAAATACTAGTTCAAGAAAAAAAAAGCGATATCACATCCAGATATTTTCAGCAGTGTCCTGAGACGCCATGTCAGTTCAGTGCTTTTGGATCAGCTCTTGACCATGTGTCTGCCTCATCCATTTTCATCAAACCTCCCCGTCCAGCCAAACAGGTTTCCATAACAAGCAACCACGTACCAGAAATCTTGTCAAGTGCGTGGAAGCGCTCATAAGTCAGGTTGCTTTGTTTTTGTGTGTCTATAAAAGAAATTAAAAAAAAAAACACTTACTGTAAATCTCAATCCCATCTGGTTTTACTGTAGGTTCACACAAACCCCAAACAAATACTGTCTACCCACCCAAACAGAAGTGTTATTTATGCCATGGCGTTTTTCTACGGAAGTTCATCAGTGGCAGAACTATAACAATTATACTAAATGAATATAAATATAATCAGGGTCAAAGACAGAATATTGCACAGAAGTCCTGTTTTATAGATGAAGATCTTCACACATAAAACTGAGAGCAGCAGAAACTCCGATTTAATCTCGTGCTGTCATCCTGAAGTACAAGGCCAGTGGCAGTGGCTCAGTTAGTAAAGTGGTCACCCACTGACTGCAGGGTCAGCAGTTTGCGGCTCGACTACCCCTGGCCTCATGTCGAAGTTTGTCTGGGCAAGACAATGAACCCCCAAACTGCCCAAACCAACCAAAGGGTTGCATGGGAAGGACATGTGGAATAAAAACCTGCGTCAAATCAACATACGGACCACGTGAATTGCTGTTGCAACCCTAAGTGGATTTGGCTAAACAGAAATACAAAAAAAAACAAAAACTAAAACATAAAGAGCTTAAAATAAAAAAAATAATCCTGTTGAACCTATATATAATATCACGGTACTACTTCCATGCTTGGTCGTGTATCCACTGACACCGCTGTCTTTTTGTGTTCTGAAGCACTTAAAACTACCAAAATACTGACAACGACTGAATGCAAAAAAAGATTTTTGTGCCTTCAAAGAGTCACATCCTGATTCCAACAATAACATTGTACCAAAACCCATAAAGACATATATACTTTGGTCAAATACTGTAGGCATCAGGATTGTAAAGAACGTGGTACAGTAGACATCATTTCCTGTGCACTTGTGATTTAGCTGTGAGCGGTAACACCGTCACGCAGCCGCCACAGTTGGATATAAATAAGACAGCGGTGGACGGGAAGGCCAGAGCAGCGGTATGCGGTTCGTGACGAGTACAAAGCCCACACCTGGCCCCGAAGTGAAATCAAATCTATCTTGAACTCTGTCTCTCCTCTCATTTTGCTTTGACAGTTTTCCGTGAGCACGGTTCTGGGTCAGGAGTAAGTCGGATTGTTTCGAGCACAGGTCACAGACAGTTTCACACGATAAGGTGTCTCCTAACTGATGTACAAGGTAACAAAATCAAAACGCTTTTAATTTTTCAGCATCGTTGTTGTGAACAAAGCCGCTTAGTCCTGTTAATCCACTATTTCTCTCACAGTGAAGGTTGTGAATCATTTACAGTTACAAAGGCTTGACCAGCGCTGATAATGTGCAGTAATCACGGACCATTAAACCATTTTCTATGCATTAACACCCACTGAATCCTCACAAGTCAGTGTGTTTCTTTTAGGGGATCAATAAACCAATTCCTCTTGGTTATGTTTTCCTTGTCCACAGCAATCAGCCCAGTGCTGATTAAATCACAGCAAATTATCTCCCAGGGATTTATGTTGCCTAAATTGAGTTCCTTTCACCCTCCTGGCCACGGGAGACTGGGCAATGCCTGCTGAGAGAAAGAAATAATCATTCATTAACCTCTGACCTGGAAGGGGTGTCAGTTGAGTCGCCCGCCTGTGTTTTTTTTTTTTTTCCACGTGCCCCTCGAGCACCCAGCCAAAGCAAATTGACAATTTATGTACACGCTGCAGCCCGAACGTTATTAACCTGCGCCATTAATGCAGTCATTTGATCCAGTGATAAAGCAGGGCACAAAGATGGTCACAAAATGTTTGTGCCTGCTTTGCCCTTTTTGACTTTTGGGGGTTCATACAGAAAAAAAGAGCAAAGGCAATGTGTATGAAAACACAACATGAGCCTAATTTATGGGGTGTGACGAGCTCAAAGGGATGGACACGTACATCATCTGTCCTTGTGGTTCTTGGCTGTCTGTCTTTCTCTGTTTTTGAACATTGCATAGCTGCTGACCCAGTGTCAAGTTTTCAGCCTCAGTAGGGTTTGATGTCTTCATACGGTAACAGTAGGAGTGATAAATTACAGAGAGCTTTTATTTTTTTTCTTTACGCCGCACGGATGACTTCATGTGTTCTGTAGGCATGAATCTGATTCATAAATGTGCTTCCTGCTTCACAAAGTGTCCAACCTGAATCGGCTTTATCACACTGAGCTGTGAAACTCACCAAGCAACAGGAATTCTGAAAAACGTCCAGTTCGGGATGAAGTCTGGGAGCATTAATGACATTTAATTCGTACTGAGATTAAAGAAAAAACACTGCATACCTCAACATCAGTGCACCAATCACCGTGCGTGCGACAGAGAAGCAGAAATCTCCGAAATTTCCTTTGATATTAAAAGCCTTACCTCGGGTATTGAATGTATTGTGGAAGGCAGTCTCGAGGTATGAGTCACAACGCTTTTTCTGTCCACGCATGGTAGCGATAAACACAACCAAGCTGCCCCGAGAACTTTCCCTCTGACATTATTAGGAGCTAGAACTGTGTGAGACTTAACATGGTGTAGAAACAAAGCAAATGTCAGCACGGTTGCCCAAGCGCCTCTGCTATAGCCAACAGCAAATGTAATGAAAGCTTGGAAGGGTCTGTTAGTACGCTGCTGACCTTTTATACATTTATTGTTCTCCTGACATTTCTCCAAGATGAAGGAGGTGAAAAACCGAATGAGGTGCTAAAGTAGAAATCAGGATTTTCAGCTTCCATCTCCAGCCCGTTAGAGAATGGCTTTCATCGATCCAAACGGTTGGACTTTACAGAGGGTCGATGCTTTGTGATTGCCAACACTAACAAACTTGCTGCTGCTCTCTCTGTAGACATGATACGATTTTTATTAGGTTCTGTATCACTTAATGTTGGTGGAAAGTGACAAGAGAAGAAGAATTCTGCCCACTGGCTGCTTTTGCTTTTGCCTTGGAACAAAAAAGTGAACATAATAGTGACTGATGTCTTTCACCGACTGGCTTTGACATTAGTGTAGTGGAAGTTTAGCACAAAAACTCTATTATTCCCTTAAAGAGTGAGACTTCCTAATCACAGCACCTTTCACAATGAACATCAATGAGCAGGAGAAAGGAGGAAAGTAAATAATAATTCGCTGATCACGTCCAAATCAGCTATTCTTGAATGTTGTGCACACAAAATATCCATTAATTGTGCCTTAATGCAGTATAGCTGTGCAATGCAAACCTTACCATAAAGTATATTTTTGCATGGTCAGACAGCCCACCCTGCACACCACCAGCAGGAATATTCCCAGAACCACCTGCAGAATGGAAGTAAGCCACAGTAACTAGCTCACTTGCTAAGCTTCCAATAGCATCCTTGATGTTCTAATTAACACATTCATATCTAGTAGAAATGTACACACTGGAGTTTCATCTTTGACATTCTTTGTGATTTCTGAAAAACAATGGTGACTTCAGTTTAGCAGTTTGCATGGATGCTTGACTCACAATGGTGTTAAGTGGTGTTTGTACATGGCATATTTTGAATAAAGATTTATATATCGAAATATTTACATTTTTTTCCCACTCTTTATGTATTGCTTGTTCCAGAAAACATACCTGTCGACTAGCGGTGGGCAGATCCAGTGATGTGGAGAGACGGTGGGAAACAGCTGCTTAATAATTGAGGATGCTGAGATTAAAAAGTGAATTTGCCGAGCGCGTTATTAAAAGCCGGTGTAATTACTTCAGAACTCCATGTCACCGCTTCAATAAGAGGGGCCTAATTTGGTTACTGCCATCTCACGTGTAACTGGGGAAGATGAACAATTCCTTTCACACAAAGACAGGTCCAACTGCATGCAGGTCCCCATTTCACACCACGTTCGTGAAGAGCAACCCTTCGAAATGATAACTGGGATCCGGTATGAGTGTGTTGACACGGTGTTGGAAACGATAGCCTGCTGTGAGGGTACAGATCACCGTGTGTGTGTGTATGCGCATTTATCTACATGTGCCTGTGTCATCAAAATGTCAACGACATCTTTGCTGAGCATTTCCGGTGAGCTCCTTCTGCTCATGTATAGGCTTTAAGTTTCCTTAGAAATTAGGCTCTAAAAAAATTCTTGTCAACAAAAACAAGATGTGAGCAAACTGTGGCAGAGCAGTTCTCAACTGAGGGATGGAAAAGGATCCGTATAAATTCAGGGTGATTAAGATAATGAACCTATGAAGGTTGGATTGTGTATTGGAAATGAGAATTATCAGCAGTGCATCACTCAGATTGGCTACTTTCCTATAGCTTGACCCTGTCAAGTCAACACTGTATGTGTATGTATGCATCCATCCTGAGACTGGACTCCTTCCCTCCACAGGCACTCCATCACTAAAACAGAGGGAGTTGCTACCAGATGGTTAAACAAACACATCGCCCAACTGCCCATAACTCAAATCCACTTAGTACCCTCTTGTCAGCATGTCTCTCACTCGTTCACTACCTCTGCACGCAGAGAAGAGGCGAGGGGAAGGAAAGGAGGACGGCAAAAAAAGAGGGAAAATGCGGAAATGATGAAAATCGGTAGGAAATTCCTGGGGGGGGGGGGGGGGGGGGGGGGGGTGTTTAATTTTAATCACCGAGCCTATCCATCCCACTTGTGGGTGTATTGAAAACGAAGGCGAATCGCGAGCACCTGTGAGCACGTGTAAGATCACACAGACCAAGACCAAACGTGATGTTTGACTGCGACGTTTTTTTGAGAGCTCTTGCGGAGGCGCCCAGGACTTGGGCCAGGGGTTAAGAGTTTGCAGGTCTTTAGGTCACACAATTTTCCTTTTTCCCTTGGCCTCATCCCTTGTGCTTAAAAGCTCAGAGGCGTAGTTAAGAGGGTAATTTATTATGTCGCGTGTTGTCCAGCTTGGACAAGAAATTGGGAGCAGAGAATTAAGGCTTCCCACTTTTGAGTCTTGTCTCTCTCTTCTTCATGAGACGCAAACCATAACGTCTTTTTAAGAGCTGAGCACTTTTTCTCAGAGTAGATGATTCTGTTCAGTTTGTCTTATTAAACGATGTATTACTGTAACCGATGTTGTCTTTATAGAACTTATCATGCGGTGACTAATGCTTTCTTGATTATTTTTCTTATTTTAAGCAGTACAATTTCTGCCAAATTGCACTGCTGTCTCCGTTCAATTAACTATTTTTAGAGCATTTATCAGCTTTAAAAAAATAGTCCAGTCTACTTCTTCTCACAAGGAAATCTTTTTTTTTCTCTTTTTTTTTGCTTTTTTTTCTAATTTGTCTTGGTTGTACAAGGCAGCACAGTTCTTGTTTTTCTTTAGCATTTATCTCAGAAATGCCTTCCCAACAAGTGACGTGACTAAGTGCACGATTGAGGCATCCTGTACGGTATCTTCACCCTGTTGATAGTGCAGCCTCGCAGCATTTCAGCACAGGTGAAAAGGTGAAAAGATAAGAATTATCTTGGACACATAATTGTCAAAGGCATGGATAATTGACATGCATGCCACCAGTGTCCAAAAGTAGGTCGGCCGATGACAGCCAAGCTGCATTTGGCCCCTGGAATGCACAGAGGCCTCTCTCAGACATCTGAACATCAAACAGCGTGCAGCTCTGTCAATCTAATAGCCCTGGATATGGGATTTACTGGCTTTCACAGGCCAAAAGAGAGACGAGGGCCAAAAGCAAAACCAGATTTTCTCTCCCGTATCGGTTTCTCTTCTGTCAGTCATGCTGTTATAAGTGTTGAGGAGAAGAGGTGTGTTATTTTATTACTTCAGATTATCTCGAATAAAACGGGTTTGTATGGTAATGTGTTCAATACCAGATTCTACAGTACACAGTACAAAGTATACGTAAAGTATTTTTAAAAGAAAACACCGTACAGGACCAGCAACCTGGCAGACCCCAACTCGTGCAACTACAGCTTAATGTTAAACTGCATTTCTGCATTTTAAGCTCCGTGTTTTTTGCAAGCAGAGTTCATTGACAACCAAGCAGCTGAGAATACTGCACACGGTTTTGCTTTTGCGGAAAAGCTCAACCTTAAGATAGCTGTGGCATGAGACTTAAAGTCTGTTCGCTCCTCTCATGGCAGCTACCCCTCCTCTGCTATGCTCTTCTACTGTCTGCTACGCTCTGCACAGCCCCCATTGGGTAATAGTCTTAAAAGCTTTTAGAAACAAACATTTCTGCACTGCTGCTCTAAATTCATACGCGGTGTTGGATGCACCTCTTCACAATATAACTGAAGGTTTAGGAGCATATTTCTACAAAAAATGGTTTTAAAAAATGACATACTGTAGCTTTGACATAATTGCAGCTGCTCTGTGATACAGCCGTTGTGCATTTCTTTACACTCTGCTGCCAATGCTGCACAATGCTTTTTGCTATAAAAACTAGAAAAACATCTAACTGAACTATAATGTTAACCATCAGAGGAGACGTGCGTGTCC
Organism: Channa argus; assembly: GCF_033026475.1. Taxonomy (NCBI): domain Eukaryota; kingdom Metazoa; phylum Chordata; class Actinopteri; order Anabantiformes; family Channidae; genus Channa; species Channa argus. The sequence goes on from NC_090206.1 coordinate 23,072,060, forward strand.
ATGATGGGTTATGTTTGCAAACGGGTGATCAGTTCGGAGGATCTTCTGAGGTTGTGTTGCACGTAGCAGAAATCAGCTGCACTCACGTGTCATTAAACTTCATTCAGACTTTTTGCCAAAGTGTGGCAAGCAAGACAACAAAGTTAGCTGCTGATTACAATGAATGACAGACAGCCTAATGTGGGGAAGAAAAGAGAAGAGCGGGCCAAAAGCTGAGGACACGAGTCAGGCTCTTCGTCCTCCGGCCTTGATAAAGAAAGAGGTTCTCACGAAGAAGGATGGATCCAAGAGGAGCTGTATTTATCTCCGTTAGCCCTCAGACAAACTCCCTGTCCCCGCTTAGATAGCCCTGCCAATACGCCATGATGTCATCCCCCTGGCGTGCGTTGATTGATGCATCCTGGCTGCCATCTCTCTGCTAGCGGGAGGTGGGGGAGTGGGGATAGGAGGCTGAGGTAGGGAAGGGGTGAATTTTCCACAGATAGAGACATCCAAATGGTTCCGAAGAACCAGTGTGGGGTCGGTTCAGAGCCTGGGCCAGTTCTCTGTGCTGTTTTTAATGTCCTGGCTCCCTACGGTCGGTCAGTTTTGATGCTTCAAACGTGTTCACAAGCAGGGAATAGTGGTAACAGTCTTACTAGAAGTGGTTTGATGGAGACGCAGAGGGGGGAGACCCGTCTCTGATTATGTCTGTCTAGTCCATCTTCCCTCTGATTTCTGTTACATATCAAGGCCGAGGCAAGGAGGGTGGGGGGGAGTGTGGAGATGGAAGGAGTTTTTGTGAGTGGAAGAGTAAGTGTTTCACAGATAGTCACGGAGACGTGCTGAGATGAACTCAACGGGGAGCATCGTCCTCTTGTCAGCAGGCCAAGTTAGCTCTGCTGCGTTCACGGCTCTATCACACACACTTTCACAGTTTCAGTTTCATGTGTGTTCGGTTACACACAGATGCATAACATTTCTCAACTCTCTGGCGCTTTTCATATATTTCATTTGTTCATTAATCCATTTAAATTGGGAAAAGAACTTACAGGAAAAGCTGCAGAAGTCAGCCCAGAATACGCAAAAATAGAACCGCAGACACTGACTGAGGATGTGTTTGCCCAACGTACAGATTTGAGTTGCTTCCCACGCTAAAATATTCCGAACACATAGAACAGCTGAACTCCTGATCAAAGTGACTTTTTAAGGGCACGTTTCCCAGAGGTGGTCATTATTACCTTCGGATCAATATCATTTAAAAATAAACAGCCGCACTGACAGGAAGTCAATGATCCTTCACTGAATGTGTAAATAAGTAAACACAACCTCACACTTTTCCACTCAGTATCGACAAATTCACAATTAATTAGGGCCTGTTTTCTTTACTCTTCATTAAAAGACTGTGAGGTAATGTTGTTTTTATTTAAATTTAAAGTCCTTCTAACTTTTGTTCTTTTAATCATTTGATTTCTTTTTTCTTTTTTTTTTTCATCAGGTCTTTCCAATGTGGCTAACAGTGCCAGTTTACATAATAAATATTAATACAAATACAAATAACATCAGACAATAAGCAATCCCAGTAACCTTAATGTGGATTTCCATTTCCATTCAGTCATTTAGCAGATGCTTTTATCCAAAGCGAATTACAAGTGAGGTACAAGGCAACAACAAATCTAAGTCAAGGATAAAACATCAAAGTAAAGTCCTATCAAAAAAGTGTTCGCAATTTCATGAGATGCAAGAAAGAGCAGATAGGAAGTTGTTTTTTTAAAATGCATAGGAAGCCAAAGATCAACAGCTTTTGCCTTTGAGTTAACGCACACAATTCAGATTTCACACAATGTTTTACACAATATGTTGTTGGTGTTTGGATGCAATGTGCTCCTGTGCCTCTGCAGGTATCTAACCTGTTCCAATTTCGGCTGTGTGTCTTGAATCAGCCATGGACTGCATGTGTCTTGTCTGTTGGCACGCAGCGTGCGGCACGCATGTCGGGGGGGGGGGGGGGGGGGGGGGTTGGGGGGGGGTTGTAGAAGGTGTCCACTGCTACACAATCAGTATCGGCCCCTGCACCTTTTCACTGTGGTCCAGCAAGTGAGACTGAACATGAGGCGCAGGGAATTGAGGTGCATTGATCTGTCCTCTGCAGCGTCTCTCTGGACTGGTGAAATCATTAACCTCGCTGGCACAGACACAGGAAGCAACAACAGAGTATCTTTGAGAGGTTAATTAAAAATAAAAGCACAAGGGGGAAGGGCACGGGGTGTATTCACCAGGGAAAAGTGCACTGACTTCCAAATGAGCTCACTCCAATAGCTTGGTAGAAACATTTGTGGCCAGAGTCCAGTAAAAAATGGGGAATACCTGTTTTATTTCTTGATGGAATAGGCCGATCGGGCAAGGCCAGGTTTAAGCTTCTAAACTTTATCGACTTTTCCTTTTAGTCATGAACAACAGATGGCAATGACGAGGGGGGGGGGGCACATTAAACTGTCCTGTTTATAACTGAGAAATTGACTGTAGAAAATGGATCTCTGTTATTTGTAAGTGTTCCCAAAAATTTACTATTAACTATTTTAATAAAGTAGAAGTTTAAAGCTGTAGTTTTTTTTTTTTTTTTTTGCTCCGTCTAAGAGACAAAAATGAAAGGACAGATGTTCATATCATTATGAACTGAGTGTTTAGATCTTAGGTATTTTTAGTAAGCCGACCATTACACAGCGTTTTGTTTTCAAATTGTCCATGTGACCGTCTGTCCATATGTTTGTCCCATATAAAATTAATAACTCAGGAATGACATGAGGGAATTTCTTAAAAGTTGACATAAACATTCACCAGGACTCAAGGATGAATTGATTAGATTTTGGTGGTCAAAGGTTGAAGGCCAAAGTCACCGTGGGGGGGATTTTAGTATACAAACTATCACTTGGACCTGTGGATGAACTGATTAGAATATAAGAATGGCAGGCACGCAGGTAAACTGCGGCTTAACTGTTCTGCAGAGATATGCATCCGGGATGCAGTGATCCTATGTGTGTCCGGTAACAACCACATTCTACTGTGTTTTTGATGAGTTCATGAGAGGTGCTGAGATTATAAACTTTAACGTAATACACAATACATGAAAACAAGATTATCCCCGTATCTGCACACACGAGAGTCCAATACAAGCAATAACATGGCCAGACATTATCCAATGAAATGCCTTTCAGCTGAGAGACCTTCAGTGTGTGTCAGTTCCCAGTAGCTGTGACAGCTTCGAGACAAACAACAGGGGATGTTCAAATGTCAATAAGACGTCACGTCAGTCCATGTGATGAGCTTTGTGAGTCCGGTGGTGGCCAGTGTTAAAAAAAATGTGGGACTACTTCAGCTTCACAGGACAGTGATGCAAAGTGAAGCCAACGTTTTGGCAGACCTAGTCGACAGGAACGGGCCTGAGTTCTGCCTGGATTCATACATTCTTTATGAATTTTTATTGAAAAGTCTCATTATGTTCATCACAGACATATTGGGAACAACGTTTTTTTACCCAGCGTAGCGTACAGTACAAGAGACATTATTTAGAAAGGCGCGTTATTGGATTACATCCACACAGCAATGAGTTGTTTTATTAGCTTGCTGCAGTTGTAACAGCATAAATAGGTTAGGTGTTTGCAGTTGCGTGGAAATGTGATGTGGATCAACTTGATGGGACTGTTGAGTGGTGTTATAGCAGTCTGCAGTCTCTGGGAGCACTTGGGAAATGATGCTCCCCCCTACTAGCGCTGCAAAGCCTCTAGATCTATGGGTAATTACTCAGACTCTGCTGACTCAGGACACACACACAAACCCATATGAAGGAACAAACCCCCACACACGGACCAACAGCTCACGTATGAACACACGGACGAGCCGATGCTAAATCTCACATGTATTCGATAGTCGGCTGCCAGGGCAGATTGTACTGTCTGCAAAAAGTGCAGCTGGGACTTGCAGATCTACCAGCGTTTGTCTGGAGGTACAATCTATGAGGATGATTGAGTTCAAACCGAGAACCCAAGAATATGCCTATTTTGGAACATAAGTTAGTAGCTGAATATAATTTCAGACAGATTCCCCAAATTATAAGCCTTTAAGTTCTAATATTCATAGTCATGAAATGTCCAGAGGATGTAAAGAGGTTAACGTGCTGACCTAGAGCGGGGGTGTATCGGTAAAGCTGTGCAGACAGACCAACCCTTTTATAAAGCTTTATTTAAACCTTAGCACTCAATTGTGTCAAGTAATTACACTGGATATTGCAGGAATCTATACAATTCACATAGTCCACTGATATATGAGTGTATATATACTGTATGGTATAGCGACAAAGTTGTGGAGAAATAATAATAAATGAAATGCTTTTAATGGTCGGCCCATATTTAGCGCTTTTCTACCCATTGGCACTCACAGCGCTTTACACTGCTTCTTATTCATCTATTCGCACACACACTTACACACCGATGGGGGAGCTGCTCACCGGGAGCAACTAAGCTGGGGTTCAGTGTCCTGCTCAAAGAAACATTGACAAGTAAACCCGAGGAGCCAGGGATCGAACCAACAACTGCGAGATTGGTGGACAACCGCTCTACCTTCGTGCGCGACAGTTGCCCCCAAATTGGGATAATGATATACGTAAATTATACAAAGAACATCAAATCATTAATACTGGTTTTGTTTCACTTTTTACACTTTCAACGTGCATAATGTTTATGACACTAAATGTCCTCAAGCTGGAGTTTAAAGTGTTAATCCAGATTTTGTCAGTCCCCTAATGGGATTACTTTATGCTTCATTATAGCCTAAAGCCACAGCCCAGGCCCCCCAATGAATCCCAAGGCAATTTTGACCAAAACAGAACCTAAAAATAACAAGATGACCAATTTAGCACTGTCAGAGAGTCCGAGCACACCGATGGTGACATTAGAGCAATGAAAACCTGACTATTCTGCTACAAAGGAAACACATCGTAATGCATTGTTGGCTGAGTATATAAAAAAAAAAAACTGAGCACAAAACTCAGTTAATACGATTAGTTCAAGTTCTTCATCTGCTACGCCTCTAAAAATGTTTGCAGATTGCTCAGCACCGGTCTGGTAATAATCTTTTTTGACTTGATAGAACAGAATCACAAATTTCCATGCCAGCCATCCATGGGTCCTCGTGACGTTTCGGTGAACGAAAGTGCATCCTTTCTCGGAGACGAAACAATTCCCAGGTTTATTAGCCTCTGGAAATTGGCTTGAATGGGAGGTGGGAAAACAAATCATTTGAATACATACCCGGGTGTCCCAGTGTTCATTTCAATGCTGTCACTTAGAAGGTGGGAGGGAGGAGGGACGGCTAGAGAGCATTGTGCTGCTGACAGGATTGGCTTTGTGTGTGATGAATGGGGCTGTCACAGACGGTGACAGGTTTGTGTTCAATACATGTGGATGTACAATATGCTCTGCATCCCATGACAAGCTGGGAGGCTTTTTGTCTCCATAGCACTTGAGCGCTGGCTGCTTATGGCGAATGTGGTCACTGAGGGGAGTGCCATGGCCACTGCACACAGACTGTCGATCTCGTGGAAGCAAAAATGGGACACAAAGTTGACTGATGTGCCCAAGTTTTTCTTTTCTCCTTTTTTTGTTTCCCAAACTTTTCGGAGACTTTTGGAAATACGCACCGTTCACACTTGACATTGAAACGTATCTAAGGTGATCGAGTGAATACCTGCTAAATATCAGTCCAAATCCAAAGTTCTTCTGGATACACAACCTCTCTGAGGGCTGTGCATCAAACCTACAAGCAAACAGTAAAATGTTTCAGATATAAATGCACACTTTAACACATTCATTAATTTTAGTGCACACTTTTTATGTGCAGTGGAAATTTAAGGTGCTTGACACGAAGCACATAGTCAAACTAATCAGTATTATGTAAGCATTCAAAATTGTAATAATCTGATGTTGTCAGTGGGTGCGATTATAAAGAGAGACCCTAAAGAAAGAAACAAAAGCCCCATCCAGAAGGAAATGAAACAGACAAACCACCAAACATAATTTGTAAAATAAATTTTTTGGGAGAATGGGGATTAGGGTTTTTACTTAGTGCATCACATATAGATACAGAACATGATAGATATCAACTAACATTTAGACAAAGTTTTCAATGTGATACGAGCTCACATTTGGTTTTTAAGCACCTTTCTGGTATGAAATATTTAGTACCAGTAAGTTGGCCCCATGAAGCAAATGTGTGATTTGTCATATTGGGCCACATAAATACGTTTGATTTCATTTCTGGTCGAGTACAACAGTCACACAGATAAAATCAAACAGATGAAAGGAAGCCAAATAGTATCACGTGAAACACGTGAGTCCACATCTGGACACATGTTGATATAGGACCTAAAACTGCTCTGCAGGTGGAAACAACTTTGTGGGGTTTTTTTTGTTTTGTTTTGTGTCTAAAACCAAGTTGACACCATGACACTGAATCTAAAAAAACATGAGTAAACAATAAAAAGTTTATTTTCGTATGTCAGTCGCAACTGTAAAGCTGGTGAAACCACTATCTGTAATTTAATCATTCCTAGTCAAAAAGAAAATATGCACAATAACAGTCTTCCCGTGCACATTTGTTGTTTCATATATTCACAGTGTCATCGTCCGTAGCACACCTGACGTCACTTTTGCCATTCATGTGTATTAGGCTTTCAATTTCATATCTACAGCTATTCTTCAGCAGTTAACACCAGCGTAAGGACTCTTTTTTTATGTCCGCCTCCGTCGGCCTCCTCTACTGGCCTTCGAGTCATAATAATGAGGGTTTTACTGCTAAACCTCTTCCGTTTATTTTTCTCCTTCTAAAGCGGCACCTTCCTGGGTTGTTTCACTTTAATACGACCTAAACGTGGAAAAATACCAGCAATAGAAGTTATCCTGACTTAATAATTTCATCGAGTCAGTCTAAAAATAAATAAAGCGATTAAAAAGAATTGTGCTACACGTGAGAATCCAGGTGTGGAAAAATACGGTAAGAATAGAGTCACATACAAAACATGAAAGACAAGAAATGTATAAAATGGCGCTGCTGCAGGAAATAAAATCATAAAGTGAATAAGAGAGTGAGTGCACGCACGCTGGCCACTGTCCAATTTCTATTTCTGCAGACAGAGTGTTAAGGGCAACATGGAGGAGATTCAACTGAACACTGACGCAGTTCAGTTCATTAAAGAGCCAGCAAATGTATTTCATGTATCTCCATTCTCCTCAGACGATTGACAGCCAACAGACACGTTGGAGGCCGATCACCTCAGCTGTGCACAAGCAGGGCCGAAAACCAGGAGTCAAAATTTGCCTCGATACCGATTTGGTAAAGGAAAAATACAATGCAGACACACACAGAAAGGTTTGACATTTGGGGGGTTGCAGGAGTTTTTCTCCATGGATTCATTGCTCACAATGTGAGCGAGAGCCTATTCCTAATATTTATGAACTACCGCGACAGGGTAAGTTATGGACACAGATCAGGCCAAGACCTTACTTAGTGTTTTTACTCCCTCAATATTTATGCTTCCCGACATTTTTTTTTCCCTACTGGTGTTTTTCCTGTTTCTCCGACTTTTCAAAATATCTCAACTTAAGAACTAAAGGAAGGTAAAAGAAACTGTAGATGTTGTCTTGAAAGAAGTGTGTTGTCAAACAAACAAAGTTGTTAAATTCGGATTTTTCTTTTTTTTTCTTTCTAGTCTCCCAACTGCCTCAAGTTCTGTTGTTCCCATTAGTATCCTGCATCTGTCTGTTTTACAAGACCTACGTCGTTATCTTTAAAGGAGCTCCAGGGTTTTCCCGCAGCTCCTGACATCAGCATAGCTTTCACAAAAAGACAGGGTTTATCACCTGGCTAATGGTGTTACTTCAGAACTTTCTGCTAATTCTCATACTTTGAGTATTACAGGAGAAAAACGTCCCCCAGGAGGAGTGAGTTTGATTTAAATCTTCTATGATAAACAGAAGGCAATAATAGTGATTTAACAGCTGGATAAAACCACCCAAACATGTTCCAGTAAGTGCTGCCCTGCTCTTCAGCTGCGATACACTTTTAGTTTAACCGCCTATATTTCACCTATGTGGACACATTCACTGTTCCATGAATTGCATCACAAATGGACCAAATCGCAGCGAGTTTGCCATTAATTCTCGCTGTTTGTTTTATCCCGCTGAGGTGAAAGGCGGTTTTTCTGCATTTAGACAATTCATATTTCACATTAGGTCTTGATCACACAAACGCTATGATACATTTACGTTCAAAATGTCAAAACTTTCTGGCAGCCTAACCGCCATGTGAGTATTTCCGTGCGTCTTGTTGTCCGAGTAACATCGGGATTTGCAACAAATCATTTTTACACCTGTCGATCTCTGCTGGGAGTCAAATCCGAGGTGAAGGAATCATCAGCCCACTGCTGCTCCCTAAGAAGCCTCAGCACATATTAACATCATCATATCGTCCAAACATCAGATGGTGGACACACTGGCGTGGTTTAGGGTCGTCGTTAAAAGCTCCACAAGCTCCACAAAATCTACCGGGTGCACAGTGTTTTTTTTGTTACTTAACCTTATTCAAAAATCATGCAAAGTAGTTGTCTTTACTTAGTTTTGTAAGGAAGCTCTTTTGCATTTAAGTGCTTCAGATTTTACAGTGTAGTACTTTTATCTACCTGTGAATGATTGGTAAGTAATATACTAGCACTCACTGTAAATCATTTAAAGCTTGCCTGACTTGAAAGAGCAGTTTAGCTGAATTTAGATTTATTAGTTTAATGACAATTTATTTAAGTTTTGAAAATGTAGAAATAAATTAGGTTTACTAAACTTGAGAAACAAAGTTCCCTCAACTCAAAATTTGAAGTTAACTATTCAGTCACATGGTCGGCCTATGTTTTTTTCATTAGAACACAAGAAAATATGTAACACATGCTTCTTCGTTTTTTATTCATGCTGGGAAGTCTGCCAGTGTTGTTTCTTTCAAACTTTCTTTACTCAGTTGAACTCTCGCCAGTTCATTCAATCAACTTATTAATTCAACTTGAAAGACTTCGAGCCAGAACAACAAATGTTTATAAGTTGTGAAAAGGTTTAAAATTTAATGGTAGACATTCTTAAATTAATTTAACTTAAAGGTAACAAAACCTACATATTTACATGAAATTAACCAAAAAGGTCCAGGGTGAACCCCCTCAATTTGTGTATGAAGTTCTCTATATATAACTAACAGGCTTAATGACAACACGCCCTCATCGTAACAAAAACTGAGAAAAATTGAAAAGTCTCAACACAGTTACTATAAGAGCACGCACACACACACACACACACACACACACTGATTGGAGGATGCTGCTATCATACTCGGACAGTGTGATGTGTTAATAAAATGCCAGGTTTATTACATCAAATGGAAACACTGGTACCAACCAAGGCCTATTCTGCAGTATGTTAGTGCAAACTCAGAGTGAGATTTGGACGTGGAAATAATAAAAACCATTGAACCATCTGCGGATACTGAGCTGATTCATGCAGCTGGTCGACTTACACCAACATTTCCAAACACTACCCCATCAATAGAGTAGTTGTAAATAATATACAGTTCTTTCCCTTTCAACCTCGACTTTAAATAAAAGATAACAGAGATGTGATCACCACTTTCCCTCATGGGGATCGTTCAGCTTTCATCGCCGACAAACTCATGACACAATGATCACTTTCATATCTTTAATGCATTTTTACAAATTACCTCACTTCCTGATTAGAAACCAGATAATATTCTATGCATCTTAGTATCTAGGATGATGCATTTCCCTACTTTAAGGGCCTCAAACTGCTAAATATAGATAGAGGACAGACTTCAAGACTTAACAGTAAATATTCAGTTAAGTTTCATAGGGCAGCACCTATTGATAGTGTTGCAATAAAGTTGCCATTAGCCAGTGTTTTATGCCAGTATTCGATATTTAAATCTGAAAATGTCCACGATTTCCGGAGGCATTTATTTTTAGCGGAGCAGAAAGACCCTTTAGACAGTGACACACAGAAACGCAAACTTAGCAAACGTACCACATTTGGCAGCAAAGCTTCTAGAAGTGAGCAATGAGCAGTGTTCTGACTGATTTTCTTATTTTCTGCAAGTGCATTCGGTTACTTTGTTTTGGGTGGGAAACTCCAAAACAGAACCTCTGCTCTGAATGACATCAGAATATTAATGTGACTTCATGTAAAAGGCCTCCTTGTGTTCTTCATACGAACAATTAAACACTGTAAGTCTTCACTGAGCTTGGTTTTTTCCCTTTTGTGGAATCGTTTCACAAAACATTCAGGATCACAAGAAATAATGTCTCTGCAACGTTCTGCCTCTCAGCACTGCATATGTATTTATCCTAAATATTGTTTGACCTTCCCAGTGCCCAGCTATTACTCTCCTGTGAGTCCCCCTCAACCCCTCCTATCGCTGCTCCCCTCTCGTTTTTTTTTTTTTTTTCCACAGATGGATTTTTTGTTGCATTAATCCCACAGATCAGGTGGGTTTTGTCAACGTGTTAAACTTTAATACTTTGGGTCATTTATCTTTATGGCCAAACCCGGGGTCTGTCAGCAACCAGACGAGCTATTTCCTCATTTGGTTTTGGAGTAAAGTGGTGCAGGGGAGAGCAAAGCGGGGTGAGGGGGTGGCGGCGGTGGTGGTGGTGGTGGTGGTGGAGGTGGTGATGAAATGGGGGGGGGGGGGGGGGGGGGGGGATTGGGGGGGGGGGGGGGGGGGGATTGGGGGAGAGGGGGGGTTGCTGCTCACCACTTAATGAAATCCCGATGTGAGGAGGGAGAGAAGACTTGGTGGATGGGGTAAAGGGTGATCTTGGAGGTCGAGGCGCCACACCATCTCAAAAAAAAAAAAAAAATGACAGCCCTCCAGAGATGAGGCTTCACTTGCTCATTAATTTTTTTTTCCTCATTTCGAGAGGCAACTCTGGCTCGTAAAGAGCCTTTACACGATGTGCCCCTCATTACCTCTCGGACTTTACATCAGGGACCCGCCGGGCGCCCAAGTGGACAAGGATAGAATTGCAAGTGATTAATTTGCAGACAGCTCCCCTGGAACATGGTGTGTTCGCACAAGCATTTGTCTTCATTTGCCAAGATATGTACAGTGACATGAGAAGATAGGCCTTAAGAGTCCTGAGTGGAGCCCATGTTCTCCCTCTAATCTGAGAAAGCCACAGTTCAAGTTTTGTTAGAAAAAATAAACATTGAGTCAAATCCTGCGCGTTGGTCGGGTTTGGGTCTTACTGCCGCTCGTGTTCATGTGCTCCTGAAAAACGAAACATTTTCTTGATCAATTTAACAGCTAAACAATGCAACTGATGGCATTTTAATGAATGTCATAATGCTGCCGTACATTTGTTTTGTTGCCTGTGCAGAAGCACACGAAATGTCAGTGCTTGTAATTGCAACGTAGAAACGCACGTCTGTCAGTGACTGAGTGATGGAAAGGGAGCACGTGTAATTTGGTGAAATGCTCTCAGAGCCATTAGCGTTATTAGTAAATGTGGGTGCATGTGGTCTGAGGGACATGATGTTAACACACTGCTCGTTCATTAACATTCATTATCGGGGAGGCAACTTTCACTTTGCACATGCAACAAGGTTTAAAGCTGTTGTTGCTCAAATGAGGCCTGACTATCACCACAGCAGAAGACATTTTCAAGTAAGTTTATGGATAAACCCATTCACATTAAGCCTTACTGGTCTTTAGTTTGCAGAACAGAGTGCCCTTACTTTTCTAGCACTATTAATTTATCCTGGGAATAATTAACAGCAAGTACATTTAGCACAAAAGAAGATTTTAATGACAACAACAAAAGCAACCGATTTAATTCTGCACTTTCATTTGAAGTAGAAGCAATTAAATTAGTTTATTTCGTAGCTGCATTGGTGTCTACATTAAAGGTTATGGAGGACTTTACTCTGCTAGAGGAACTCGGCAGCAGACTCCTGATCACCTTTTCACTGGGACTGAGTTAGGGTCTTTTAACAAAGAGAGGACATGTTACTGGTCCTAACAGGTTTAAAGGACTGTTTGAGGGTTTAGAGTTGGTTTTAGGTTTAGGGTTAGAATTTGGGTTTCGTTTAGGGTTAGGCATTTACAGTAGTTGTGAGGTTTAGGGTAAGGGGCTAGGGAATGCATTACATCAATGAAAGTCCTAACAAGAATGGAAATACAAACCTCGGCTGTGTGTGTTAACAATACCCTGAATCCTGGTCACGGGCTTTTAAAGAATTTACCCAGTGCCCCGTCATCATACCTTATATGATATAGTATGTGTTATGATATGAATGAAAACACATCCTGCATTTTACAGGTGACAGTAACAAAATGCTGATTATAGGTGAAATTGTATTTGCAGGTAGAACTCAAAGTTCTTCGTGTTATTGCAATGGGTGGAAAAAAAATGCTTCGGGGGAAGAATAACCACAAATTAGAAATCAAATGTTGTATTTTTACTACTTCTGTTACTACTAATGATAATACAATGGATTTGGCATCATTGGTCACTTTATTTGCTCTTCTTGGGTGAGCTGGCTTAGGGCCAAACAAGCACCCACACACTCGCGCACACACACACACACACACACACACACCAGCATCATATATCTATTGTGTGGTATCAGTTTCCATGCTGCGTAGCTCCAGTCACTGGACTAATTACACAGTAATGAAGCTAATCAAGAGTCAAACAGAAGAAACATTCAGGCTTAATGCTGTAATCCTGCCTAAAGCCCCCCACATATCCTTCTTTATGATGTTGAATAGATCCCAGTGGACCGTTAGAGAGCCACGAGGACGACCGCGGTCCAGTCCCCAGGGAGTGATGTGTAAGGGGGGGGGGTGTAGAGGGTGGAGTGTGTGCAAAACCAAATGAAGTCAAAACGCTGCACTGTAGCTTTGTGTTCGGAGGTGCTGGGGCTCGGAAACGGTTTGCTGTTTGTTCGGAAATCCCCGCAGAGCCGCCGAGAAGCCACATGGTGCAGCCTGTGTCAGTCAGAGGAGATCAGTGGGAGACGGCAGCGGTGCTTGCAGGCAGCCCCACTGTTGACTGTAGCATTATGCTTGCAGCACGCGTGCACTGAAAGGACCATTAACCCCCCCCCCCCACACACACACACACACACACACACACACACAAAATCACCAACTGGTTCATGTGCACGATGCCATTCTCACATTTACAGGCCGTAAGAAGAAAGACACAAGGTGACTTGTGTGGTCGCTGGTTGTGCCATTTAGAGCTGAATCAATCCAATGAATAAATACTCAATCAACAGAATCACCAACTATTAATAATAACCAACTCATAATTACAGACACTTTATACGTGTCAGTTTGAAACTCTACCTGCATGGTTCCAGATTGTCAAATAGGATTTTGCTGCCTTTCTTAAATATGAAAATGTTTTTTTATATCATTTCTTTTGGTTTTTGGAGCAACAATACACATTTGCATGGGCATTTTTCACTCTTTCCTAACATCCAGTCGATAGGATGGATGAAAATTTGATTATTTAATAATATTTTGCAGCCTTGGGTTTTCATATTAATCTACCAGAAGTGTGTGAGTCCTGCTTGGACGTGTATAGATTTTATTATTGCCAGCAGAAAATATAAAGCCAAAAGAAATTAAATCATTCTATGCTGCAGCAGAAACAATAATCCTCTAAGATGGTAGTTTGATGGCTTGTGTGTCTGGTCCTTCTCAAACAATAAGATCCTGTCAATCACCAGTAATTGCTCCTCTGTCTCTCTCTCTTCAAGAATCCAATCAACATCAGCTTTTGATATCACACACAAAGAAGAGAGCGTGACATTGAAACGCACCAGCACCGAGGATGATGATGTAACGGAAGTCCTCGGCCAATGGGAACTTACGACGTCACGTTCGCGGACGGCGCCTAACCTCCAGAGAAGGTGATGCGCACCTGTGTCGCCTCAGCCGACGGAGCGACGTCAAACTGGGCAGCGGTGCGTTCGGCAGCAGCTTGGAAAGAGCATTCTCCGCGAGGGACACCGGTCTCAACAGTGGTGCTGTCGCCGTTTCATGTCGACCTGGTCACAGACACTGCGATGCGGAGCAGGTGGCCTCATTATAACGCACGCAACACATAAATGCATTAACTAATTACTAAAGAGAAATAAAAGTGCATCACGCGCTTATTTTGTCAAAGTGTTCCGGTTGTAAAATGAATTTATTTATTTTTTACATTCTTATTTGAAATGACATAAACAATTAGATTTTTGAAAGCTGGATTAGAAGCAATAAGCTGCTGCAGACAAAACGAGGTTCACCCCGTCCAGCAGCACACGACCCGTTTCACTTGGGATCAGCCTCATCAACACACGCCTCCATCAAGCCCTTCAGTCAGTCAGCCGCACAGTGTGTTTTACAGTGGAAACAGCCCGGTTAAGTATGGAAACACACACACACACACACACACACACACACACCGCTCCTGTATCATGTTATACTTAAAGCGTTTACAGCTGTTTTGTTTCATAATGTTGCAGGACACGCTGCACTACAACAGCTCGCAGCCTGTCCGGCCTTAAACTATCGATACACCTATAGAAACTATTTTAACCGCTAAATAAATAACATTTTAATAATAACCAAATAATAATATTTTGTAGATATACCAAGAATAATAAAAAATAATAATAATAACGTAAATGCTTATTTTATAGTGACATTGTCCTTATATGCTTATAATGACTTTTAGTATTTGTATTCATATTGTGGTGTCGTGTCTTCTGTTGGTGACCTTAGAAACTGTACATTATAATTTGCCGGTAATTATTTATTTGCTTATTTATAAATTCCCTACAAGATTGTTAAAGAGTACAACCCATCTATTTTGGTAATTTTATAACAGACTGTGCTCTACAATCTCTTTCCTGAGTTTTTTGATAGGATGTTTTCATGTAGGCCATCTGAGCTTTGTAAAGGACGTCGGAATCGGAATCTACCGAAATCCAGGATGCGCACCGAAAGCGCTTTTTGGGGCAAAACACCTGAGGACACATTGCCCGGAGCGCGCTGATAAGTTGTAACGCGTTACAGTTGTGTAACAAATTACATTTTCTGGATTGTGAGTGCAGTTGTTGAATTTGTCATCACCCTCTGTGAGCCTGGATTTGCTACTTGAAGGATTCGTTCATGTTGGCAGCAGTGAATTAATTTGGCGATTAATGACAAAAATGCTGACCTTTGCTGGGTGAGACTTTTCCCACTGCTTTGATTTCACCGAGCTAATGGATGAAACGAGCATTGCACCTTTTCCTCTCCTGATTCCCAAGAGGTGAGCAGTGATGTTTAATTGTAGGGGAGAACGAAATGGAGAAAGACGCGGTGTTGTGTGTAACTGTTCCCCACAAAGACCGATTCTACCAGCGCGCTCTTTAGACGACTCCGTGCACCGCACTGCTTCAAGTAAAGAGCGCGGTACTGGGCGCAAAAGCAAAGCGAATCATCCAATTAAATCCCTCAAGAACTGATGATTGATGGTGTCAGCTGCTCTGCTTCTAATTAACGTTTAAATTAAACCAAAAGGAAGGAAAAAAATACAGACCAGCTTCACATCCAGCACTGAGTCGTTGTTTGGGGGAGATTTGGGGGCCTTTTACGCAAATCTAAAGGTTAATAATCTATAGCAGCTCAGTGCAGGAGGATCCTTTTTTTTTTAAAATCATTTATGTAAATTAAAAATGAGAACCCCCCCCCCCCCCTCAAAACGAGACCAGATGCCACAGGCCTATATCCAAAATAGCCAAAATAAGGATTTTCTCTCTATCAGATAAAAGGGTTAGTCAAACACAACGAAAAAAGAAAAAATGAAAAACTAGAAGTTTCTTTTACATTTAAAAAAAAAGAAGCATTTTTTGCTTAATGGGGGACGAATTTCATAAAAATGCCCCTGTAACAAACAGGCTCTTACATCCATCACGACTGTTGAATTCAGTCTTAAAGTGTCAGGGTAAATCACTGGGACTCAGACCAACAAAACATGTCGCCTACCTGCACTTTCAAACTAAATTTATCCCCACAAACTTACGCTTGTTACGGAGAAATGTATATATTCAAAGCAGCCACAAAGGGTGGACCCCCAAACCAGCTAATAGAATTTCCTACTGTTTTATACCTCTGTCCCTAAACCAATGTCACCATATGCTCCTGTTGGCACAAGATGTTTCCTGGGCGGCTGCTGTTTTTCAAATCGGTGCGAATTGTCTGATTGTGTTGTGTGTTGTTGTGGTTTTGTTTGTTTTTTAAAGGAATAAAATGTATCCAGAGGTTTTTTGTTTTTTTTTATTCGGTCTCTGGTTTTTCAGCCCACCACAGTTTGCACGTGGATTATAATTCCTGCTGCAAAAATTAAAGCTTGGATCTACGGATTTATATGTTATTAAAAGACGTTTTGCTCAAATCTGTAGAAATAAACATACATGTCGTTGATTTTTGCTCAGGGGCTGAGAGTTGTTGTTGCAGGTGTGTTACATGTCATTCACAAAACATTTCGTTCCTTTCTCCTATTTATCTTTGCAGTATTTATAATTTGTTCTGCCGACAAATTCTATACAGACTCCAAACAGTATTAAAACGAATAAAAAACGTCCAGTTTAATTTGACGGCACCTTGGAATAAAAGCAGGTGCCTTTGGACAGACGTACCTGCTGCTCTCCTCGGCGTCCAAATCACCTCCGTTTTCTCTTTCTTAAATCGCCTTCAGTTAAACTTCACATTTTCCATCTTCGGGCTCTGAACCACAGCGCGGCGTCAACTTCATTAGCCGCTTATTTCACACTGCACTCTGAGTTTTGCCTGCAAAGGCCATAGGCACGGGATATTTAAAAGGACTATTTAAATGCCACACACACACACACACACATATACTGTTTGGGATCAAGTGGACTTTTTAATAAACTTCCAATCAGAACCGCAAATATGCTATTTGGTTATTTTAAGGCCTGGTGCGCACATTATCTCCATGCGTAATTACGCACCAAATTCACTCTACGTGCATATCAGGGCTGGAGACAATTGTTGGCTCGGTGGGCTCACAATTTCCATAATGCAAAGATGCTGGTGGCAGTATTTTAATGGCCACCAACTCTCCCTTTCTAGAAGAACAGACCAGCAGAGGGAAACAGATGCCTAAACATTTCACGGCAACAGACTCCTCCTATTCCCCACGTCCAATTAGTTATTATGGTCCGGCCCTTTAAGACGCAGCAGCGGGTCAGCAAGTAGTGTAGTGTTTCTCTAATTGAACTTCGCCCAATCAACAATAACTCGTTAGCAGCCGCTTTCTTTTTCTTACTGCTTCACACGGCTTTTTCCCCTTGCAGGGATTCACCCCCCTCCAGTCTGTTACTTTCTAAAGATCTACATGGAGCTCGGCAGAGGAACCGCAACTCTCTGAGGGGAATACAGTCCGGCTGCATTTCCAACTACGCCCGAAGCATGGTTATTTTGGAGGAAAGCTCTCAGGCGAGCTAAGTTGCGGCTTTCAGCTTTAAGTGTCAAAATATATCGCGGTCTGCAAGAACGTCGAGCACCAGAGGAGCCACTTTTGGACGATCAAAACTGCCATTTGAATGAAATAACCAACTTTTCTGGAAGCAGCGATTCTTCGGGACTGCGATGACCTCCAGTAAAGACATGAAGGCAGGTTCTGTGTTGCAGTCCAGCGGCGAGGAGAGGAGACGGGCTCCCTTGGACCAGTTGCCGCCACCGGCCAACTCCAACAAGCCTTTAACGCCGTTCAGCATTGAGGACATCCTGAACAAACCCTCGGTAAAGAAGTCAGTCGCCAGTATCTGTCCGCCGCGAGTGCTGGAAAAAGTCACGGGCTCCAACTCAGCGAGGAACGGAATCACCGCTCCCTCCTCGCCGCTGTGCGCGCTGGAGGAGCTGGCCAGCAAAACCTTTAAGGGCCTGGAAGTCAGCGTCATCCAGGCAGCAGAAGGTAAAAGCTGACATCTTGTGTTTTTCCTCTAAAATAATATTCACAGGGGCAAAGTAACTGTGAAGCGGAATTTGAGGCCAGCGAGCGCATTATGATCAGATCCACGGCTCGTTGCTAGCTGGGTTTGTTTTGACTTTCTAAGTGTGGACATGCTGGGACAGCTATATCGGAATGTGTATAAAATCTAAGACATAAACGAGGACATGCAACATTTACGCACTGGTGTGTGCGCGCTGTGCATTCATAAACAGCTAAAAGTGCTCCATTTACTGGGTGGCCTACTGTCAAACAGTCAATCGGCCACAATTCAACAGGCCCCTGCTGTGTGGAGACATGTTGAATAAAAAATGGCATTTGAAATTCTGATCCACTGCAAAAAACAAAAAAGCAATGAACAATTGTAATATTTAGTTTTGATGTTGTTCAGATCAAATTATGCTGGTGAAGTGGGGGGATTGTATCCAGGAAGAGCTTCAGCAAACTTCTGAACTTATCTGTCATCGCTAATAAACAAGAAGTGAAATAACTATAATTTTTAGCTTTGGACAAAAAGACAAACCGAGGAGCCTTGTGTAGCTGCTGAGGCGGAGTGAGCCGTGCGGCTGTTTTACTCCTGTTTGATGTTTTTCTTCTCCCCCCCTCTTTAGGTCGTGAGCATCTAAACGCTTTTGGACAGAGGCAGACGTCCAAAAAGAGGAGAAAGTCACGGACGGCCTTCACGAACCACCAGATTTACGAGCTGGAGAAGAGGTTTTTGTATCAGAAGTACCTTTCTCCGGCCGACCGCGACCAGATTGCGCAGCAGCTGGGGCTCTCCAACGCGCAGGTCATCACCTGGTTTCAGAACCGCAGGGCCAAGCTCAAGCGGGACCTGGAGGAGATGAAAGCGGACGTGGAGTCCCTAAAGAAAATTACACCACAGACCCTGCAGAAGCTAGTCACCATGGACAACATTGAGGAAACACAGGGTGGAGGCCCCGAGGGCCGATCGCCCAGTATCTCCCCGACCTCTCAAGGACACCGGGCCTTCCCACAGTCCCCCTCCTCATCCAGAGACCAAACTACGGATGAATTCTCGGAGGACGACGAAGAAATCGAGGTGGACGATTGACAGTCAGGGGGGGGGGGGGCTGTGATTTTCATAAGCACACGAGAATTAAAAAGGGGGCATTTTTCTTCCCAAACTTTTGCACGGATATTGACAAAAACGGAGAGTATACACGTATATAAACATTTCAGTTTTTACTCCCCCTTTTGCTCCCATTTTAATTTATTAATCGGTCTTGTAAAGCAGACGGTCTGTCCTTTAGGTTTTTCACAACAACATTTGAGGAATATCTAGTTCCTTTACCGACAGACACATCCTTTCAAGCTGTTATGGTACAGGAAGACTGAAAATTGTGTAAACGTTTGATTATTCATTTTTTTATTTTTTTATTTTTTTTGAGGAGGGAGGGAAAAACGTTGTGCAATTATTTCTGCCTGACTTGTATTTGCATTCTTTTGTTGAAGGATCGGATGTGCCAAATATTTAAATCAACCCCCTTCTTGTCGTTGTTTTTCTTACATGCACAGTCGGGGGTTGACGTGTCAGTCCATCTCACCTTAAGTGTAAAATTATCTTTTTTATTATTATTATTATTATTATTTTAATTTCATTCTTTTTTTTGGGGGGGGGGGTCCTGAGCGAAAACTTTTTCTGCAAGCATGCAGGCCCGTTCGCTGCGCAGAGGAGGCATTAGTATTAATATCGACTACAAACTTTTACAGTGCTGTATATAAATCAAACATCTAATGCGATAATTGTATTGTAACATTCTATTTAATCAGCATCGATGTAAATAAAGGTTATATGATATTTCAAGAAGCTTTCGGCGGATGTGTGATTGTGCATCAAATCATACAGGAACGTATTAAAATTTGTAGGATGACACAGTCATGTGGGTCGTGGTTCATATTTTGAAGAAAAGGGAAGCACGTGTGCTGCTGAAAACGCACATGGACATTATAAGAAAGCAATAGATGTTAAGCAGACCTGAAAGCTGCTGAGCCTGACACAACGCTGATTTCTTAAAGGTGCAAGAAACGATTAAAGAAGTTACATTTTCAAAAAAAATAAAAAATCTGCTCTGCTTGGTTGAACTGGGCCCTTTGAATATCTGACCTCTGCTTTCAGCCTTTAAGTGCCATGACTTCAATTAGCAGACGTCCACCGCCTTTATTCCCATTCTTTCGCTCGGCTTTGAATGCGTCTTGTCGCAAGAAGGTCTCAGTGTGGCTGCGGTGTTAAGAAAAGCTTGCCTCCACCCCTGCGCCATATGTTTTCTTCCTCCTTCCACGAATCGTCCTTAACACAACTAGTCGACGTGATTGATTAGGTTAACCCGCCTTTGCCTTACATAAAACAGCTTCCAGCGAGCCGTGGGCAATAATGGCACGCATCTGCCACTCTTAACTCGGGTTTGTTTGGAGAGAGAGAGACAGGGGAGAAAACCTGTCTCCCATGAATAGCAAATGGGTTCGTGTGAGGATCCTAATGAATAAACCTCAATGGGAGGCAGTGGAAATGTGATGTTGCTGCTGCTGCTGCTGCTGATGCTTCTGACCATTTGCAACAGTTTTGCAAATGGATCAAGACCCAGCGAGTGTGTGCGTGTGTGGATGTGATGAAGGGGAGACTGGTGGTACTGTAATTATATGGTGATAAAATGGTATTTGTCCTAAAATAAGACTGCGTATTAGACCTCCCCCAGGTTCAAAAGCGTAGATACGAGTTGCAGTCGCGACTCTCAGTGGTTTTCTTCTATTCTCCCTTTAGTGATAAAGATGTTATTTAAAATGGTATTTTAGATTTTATTAAACATTTATTAACTGAAGCAGTTATGGTTATTCGAGAAAATCAAAATCAATTTTTTTCAAAGAAAGAATAAAATTCTTCAAAAAAAAAAAAAAACAGAAAACACAATAAAATATTAATAAAGGTAAAATGCCTTTTGCGACACGAACAAACCCGGTTTTAAAATGAACAGTTTTAACACAACTTGCTTGAAGACGCAACGAAAACAAACGAAATCCGGCAACAATAACAATACTAATACTAATAATAATGTGTCCAGGTCCACGCCGTCTCTCGCCCAATGACAGCTGGGACAGGCTCCAGCTTATCCCGAGCAGGATAAGCGGTTACAGATAATGGATGGATGGATAATAATAATGAGTGAAAATGAGAATGTGAGAGTAAAAGGAAACTACTTGTTAGGGCCAGTTTCTTTCTTTCTTTTCCTTTTTTTGGGGGGGGGACAGAGCAGACTGGCATTCACAATAGAAGTAATCGGCTGGAATCGTGGAGGTTGAAAAGTCAAGTAGGCCTTTTATTATAGAGCCAGTCTGGACTGGGAGAAGGACCAACATAGTGGATCGAGCTTTAAATGAAAGTCAGTGCACAAACGGGTTAATGCGTGAGCCTGGATTAACCTCTTGGTCTACATGTGGCCATTTATTTAGATATAATATAGCTGAAGAACATCCATCTGCAGGACTACAAATTACCTGGTTGTACATGGTATCAATATACTTGTTTTATCCAAAGATAAATCGTATTCTTTTATTTTGAAAAGTTTATCCAAAGGTAAAATACAGATACACTCTGTTGTGGAAATTCGATTACTAACAGGATTATATTTAATGCATTAAATTACTTTATTATGAAATCCTATTTTCACAGCAGCAGTCCCGTTAACAAAAAAGCTAAAACCTTAAATTGTGCCTCTCACATGTGGATTTCACACACGAGCAGCCAGTGGGAGCCACATTTCAGATGCACATTTTTTTCCCTGTGTATTCTAATTAGAAAAAGCAATGTGTCCATCGAACTGAGCGGTCCAACGGGAACCTGGGAACCTGGGAAGCCCGAAGGTCACAGCTTTAGGGGACTATCGTTTTCTGAGCACGAGAGTGGCCTGGAGGGACATGCTCAGGCTTTGTAACAGTGGCTGGGGGGTGTGTTTGTGTGTATGTGCTGCCTCTTGCCTAGAGTGCTGCGTTTCCACGTGCTCATTTTATTCTACGTTGGGAAATATGGCCACGAGGTTAATATTGTTAGAAAAATATTAAAACATCCGAGCTAAGCCCTAAATGGGTTTGGGTGGGGGGGGGAATTATTAAAAATAAATAAATAAAAAAGATGTCTCTTGTCTCAGTCCTGAACGAGAGGAAACTGTAAATCTGCTCTCACAGTTCATCTCATCACAGTTACATTAGTGCAGGTTTTTGACCTCTGTAGTACAGTGGGAAATTATTGTGCCCTTGATTAATACGAGATCTTCACCCATATGAAACCAAACTTACATTTCTAACCTTTGACCTTAATCACGTGATCGCCCATGTTGTCTTCATATAGCAGTGAAACAAAATCCTGT
This sequence comes from Channa argus, assembly GCF_033026475.1. Taxonomy (NCBI): domain Eukaryota; kingdom Metazoa; phylum Chordata; class Actinopteri; order Anabantiformes; family Channidae; genus Channa; species Channa argus. The sequence goes on from NC_090206.1 coordinate 23,094,536, forward strand.
TTTACTGATAAAATGTTGTTGAAATGTCTACAATGAAGTGCATTCACCGCTTCTCTGTACTTTAGTTATTTCTCCATAGGATCCCACCTCAGAAAAGTGTTGTGACTGCTGCCGCTCACTCTACTTAGGCAGGGTAGGCGCAGAATAAGATACAAGGCTTGTATGTTATCAGCCAGTGTCAGGTTATCAGAGTTTTTCCGTTCATTCTGGGCAAGATCACACACACATCAAAGCTCAGCTCCTGCAGCTGGTGACTTAAGGAGCCCAGGGGGCGCCACCTAGTGCTGATCAGGGAGGGTTGTCTTTACAGTCAGTGCAAAACTGAATACACCAGAATTGTTAATTGCATCTACAACCTGCGACACAATAACACTACAGCAGTTAGTGTGTCACATAAAGATTTAAAATATTAAGTAAATTGCCAGTTGGCTTAGAGGTGCTTTTTCATCACTCCAACACCGATTTACACACGAATCTGAATTTACTCATCATAAAGGATTACTGCTGTGGTGTCTCCTGTGGCTGTGATGGGCTCTGTAAAGTCTGAAAGAATAAAATCTGATAAGGATTACTTCCCACGGGATTTATCAGGTTATCATAAATTATAATAATCAGGGTTGGTGGAAACTATGTGTCATCAGATTGATTCAAGACCATCACAGAAATGTGTACTAATGAGCACTCATGAGGGAGGGAAACTCAGATCCCGTGAATTTCATACGAAACCTACACCACCATGGCTCTGCAGTAGGGTCCATAAGGCCCAGGGATGTAGAACACAAAATCAGAGCAGGGAAATATTGGATATTCCAAAAGTGTGACTTGCTAGAATTCTTTCAAACATTTATGGCTGAATCATAATCCAGAAGTTGTGGCATAATCTTAAAACTACAGACGATACATCAAATGAAGTGATCCAGTGTCCAGATGTGTAAGGGTGTTACAGAAATACCCACATGGTCAAGACTGTAACCACTGGCAGAAATGCTCCTACTTTTACCTTGAAGATGATTAATGCTTATGCTATTAGTTTTGTCTTTTCCATTTGCATCAATATTTGTTGCTTGGTGATGAGGTGCAACTACATCTGCCGAGATTCAGTGATGAAACAATAAAATGACAGGACATAACGTCACTGCACTGACCAGTGGCTGATACAATAATTTACAATTTTGCCGTTTTCATTTTGTTGTGAAATGCATATTTTCTTATGCTTATCTTAACCACATTCTGTTAACGCAGCTAAAACATGCTTGTACCAAAAATATTCTTGAAATTCTTTGTACAACTTAACATTTAGATAACAACAACAACAAAAAAAAAAGTCTAGAAAATACCTGAGTTATGAAAAATGAGCCTACTAAAACTGCAATGGACAGCAAGGTGAATATGTATGAATATGAATATGTATTCACAGGTGTGGAGAGCCTAGTTTCAGGCATCACTACAAAAGTATTCATTTTGATTTTAAATTTTATTTTCAAAAATACAAAACAAGGAAAAATAACTATATGTACACAAACACTATTAAAATAGAATATGTATTGTACAAAATATGTACAGTCGTCCTCAGACTGGAAACCAATTCTATCTGGTTCTTGTGTCCTTGATGGTGTAGTGAAGAACTAATGGTTGGGCCTAGAGGGGAAAAGATTAAAAAAAATATTATTGTGCATCCGACACATTTCAACACGTGAAGTAGTAATGTTGAAATGTTAACTTATGTAAAATATTAATGCAATTTAGCAATTTCCATTTCCAGTGTCCACACATTTTATCCCGATTTTCAAATTGAAATACAGTGAAATGAAAATCTATGGGATTTGTTGGCACACGTTGACAGTGGTTATACTGTACCTTGCCAAACCAGTGCGAGAGCCATAACCGTTTCATGGTCATGTGATCGGGCAGAGACTCGTTATTGAACAACATCTGGACCTACAGGAAGGAGACCACACAAACAGATGTGAGGGCGACTCTGAAGGGGACGGCGGCAATTATTCTTATTTGTGAAACCTGCTTGCTGTTAGTAAAATGTGTCTATTTATAAAGGTTAGCACATGATCCTTATTCGTTGCATTACTTTCGTACTTACTGGTCAATTTCCAAAAGCTAAGGTTGCTTCCGATTGTTCAACAATTTTAGAAATTATGTAAGTTGTTGGCATAAGACAGCAAGTCCTCATACCGGAATTCAGTACAGTTTAAAATGATCTCATTTACAGCTTATAAATCCTCATCAAACAAAAAGTCTTCCTTGAACGGACAGTGCAAAACCTACAATACACTGCTCCCAAGCCAATTGATGTCTTAGCAACAAATAATACACAAAAAACTGCAACTAAAAGATAGCAAATATACAACAGGTTAAGTAATTTTTATTGGAAAATTACACATTTTCCTTTCATAACCTTCTATTAAAGCACCACAAATGTCTTATGAAGACAGTGGATGATGCAGTTCATTAGCGTTTTCACAAAAATGTCGTGTATTGTCATGTCGACCCTTGTGTCTTTTATTGACTCCGTGACGATTACCAACTAACCTGGTGTTTTTCCACATTTAGCCGGTGACAAAGAACTTTCCGTAGGTGTCTCACTTCTGCTCGGACAGAACAGCGAACAAACTTCTGCTGCAGAGACAAGGTCAAACATATGCACGGTAAATCGGCAGACATGCAACATGGCGAGTCGATGGCACAGTTAAACCTAGAAGGTAGTGCACATAAATCAAGACGAGCTGGGCTCCTAACTATACGGCTCCAACACTTAAGGTCATCGGGAAGATGGTTAGGGAGATGTCTTATTTTCTTGTTGCCTCGGTTTCTTGTTTGTACGACAGGTTCAGATGCCTGGTTAACCCCAGCGTTTAACAGGCGACTGTGCCGCGTAAACATCAATCATTTTAGTGTTAACAGCATCACCTGGCGAGTGTCAACTTACATTGTTGGTTTCGTCTGACTGGTATAAGCGTCTCTTTAGGGTTCTATGCAACACTACAAGAGGCCGCTGCTGTTTTACATTTTAACAGCATTGTAAAGTGTTTTTAAAATGTCTATCCCACCCTAATAAAAAGACCACGGAAACCAAACCGATAATGAGAAAACAAAGCGTTGACGGGCCGTGGCATAATCCTGTCATTATTTAGATTTAAAGCTAAGAAAATCTCAAGTTACTGCATCCACAGAGCTACATGTCTTTATCCGATTCGCCGCGCAATCCCAATCACGAGAGAGCGGCCTGTAACAAAAGGTTAAGAGTCAAAATTCAAATCCAGAACACTGCAAGGACACAGCTGCCATTGGCAAAGCGATCTGATGTTACAGTCAGCCAAGAGTGTGTTTACACTTGTTTTTAGATTTTAATAGGCAGAGTTCTCATCATCGGCTAATTTTATAAGTTCACACTGACGTTAGAGTAAAACACAAGCACATTTTAAGAGCCAGAAAAGAAACCAATAAAACTGCGTTCCCGTTACTTATATTACAATGTGACATTGGATACAACAAACATCTTGGCTACACAGGATGCTCAAAGAGGGCATGGGTGGATGATAAAGACCTACTCAGATAACAGATGTAAAATTTCCTAAATCCTGCTTTGTGACTTTGCCTTTGTGTTTTCCCTGTACAACCACATTGAAATCTCAAAATACAAGGTCACAAGTTAAAAAAAATCTCTCTCTGCACTGGAAATACCTAGCTGCTAATTGTGACTTTAGCAACAGGAAAATCAATATTTAAACCTAAATATAAATAAAACAATCCAGATTTAAGCGCCAAATTGGAATAAAGACCATTAGCTCAACAAAGGGACCTGTTAAACAATGGCGCCCTCTGCTGGCTGCCTGAAGTCTCTGCAGTAACAACCACGGTTGGGAAAGGTGGGAAACGTATGCTCTGAGTTTTAAATCGGTTTTTTCCTCACTGATCAGTGAGGTTTTCTCTGATCTCGCTTTCCTTAATGTACAAGCCTGTCCCTCGGCAAACGGACCTGCCAAGTGGATCTGGCCACAGCTGAACACCAACGAACAGCCTTTCCAGCTGCTTGTTTGCATTGTCAGGTCATTCTCATTTAGAAACCGACAAATAATGCAACGGTTTTCTTAACAGCTCGAAGTTTGAGACCAGGGCTGCACAATGACTTGATTAACTTCATTAATCATTCTATAATGTCTGGAACGAGCATGAGTGGGTGGCAGATTAACAGTTGTTCAGTGGTAACAGGATACAAACGTCCTGAAGTGGGGATGTAATGTTTTCAAAACCGAGTGCTCTCGCCATTTGTGGAGGAGCCATGGAAAGTAAAAACTTGCAGTTTTCTTTTATCAACAAACCAACCAATCAACAATTTGAACATTGTAGTGCCCATCTCCCAAGTATTGCTGAAACGATTGATCGTTCAGGCCTATTCAAGGCCTACTTAAAGATGAAAAATGTGTTTGATGTAGTTCAAAAACGTTTGAGCGTTTTCCGGCTGGGTTGGAATTTTTTATTATTATTTTTTTACCCCACTGATGGACTTGTCTCAATTATCCCTGTCTCTATGTGAGCGTACAACTGCAGCCAGACTAAGTGCTGATGTCTTCAGTTGCTGCATATGTCACTGTGTCATGTATTTGCCTACAAGTTAAGGGTAGAGTACTTGTTAAAACTTCAAAGTGAGCCCTGGGAAAGATACGTTGCACAACTATGCAAATCCCAGAGGCAAATCGCTTTGAAAGCATCCAGAATCCCCTCAGCTGTTACTTACAAGCTAAAACCGAAATGCAACACTTAACTAGGACAGTTTACTGATTTAGATAACTTACCTGAAGAGTAAGTTTTGTCTTATCTTTTCCAGCAAGTGATGAACTGTAAAGAAATTAAAGGTTGGGTAAGTTTTTCTGGATGCTTAGAAACACACAACGTACAGTTGGGTGCAGAGGTTTGTACGGCCTCATTTTAAAAAGGCAAAATGAATATTTAATGCACGTTCAGCTACTTCAAATGTTTCTTCTGCAGAAAGTCAAATTTGAATTCATTTAGCAAGGTGTACTAATATAATTTACTTTTGTAATACATCCGTGAGCATTTTTGTTACTTCTGATAAAAGACGTTTGTACTGGCTGAATGTGCATTGTTAGTATGATTAGGTTAGATAAAGGTAAAATAAATTCAAGAAAGACAAAAGTTTACCTTAGCCTTTCTAAACAAAGTGATACTTGCTCGTCATATCTGTAGAAGTGGGCTTTTGAATGGTCAAAGCTAGTGTATGGTAAACCTGTAGCATCCGATACGGTGTCTAGAAGAGAAGAGAATTAACATTTACAAATGAAGGACACGTGTATCACTATGTTGACTTGACAGGTTTCTGCAACTTATTATCCATTCAAACACTCAGAAGAAAATCTCTTATTATTTGAGTGTCATCCATATAGAGACATCTTCATTTTACATTCGTGGTGCTGCTTTCTTTGAGTAGAGCTCCACCCGATACAGCCAATTTCCCTAACATTACCGTTACCATCAATCAGCAACACTGAACATCAAAATAAGAAGGCTTACAAGGCCAAATATGGTTTGCATTTTCATATGAACATGAGCTAAAGAAAAGATCATCTACCAAAAAAAAAAAAAAAAGAAAGAAAAAAAAGAAATAAGTTTAATTTCAACAGAAAATTAAATGAAGCTGGTTAAAAATATTGAGCGCTCGTCTGAGATATAGTGTAACAAAGACTTACCATCTCCAGTAGGTTGGATGACTCTCTCTAACCCACGTGACTGATAAAATTCCTTTATTCTTTTGTCTTCACCTGTTTATACAGGGACATGGACATTATTACACAAAAGCCAAAAGCTCAGCAAAGCTTGCTGTATGAAAGAACAACTTGCTGACTGCATCTGGTTATCATCATACACATTGCAGAAGACTAAATCAGATGTGTGGGACAGAAAACAGGTCGATGACAAATTAAGTATTTTGTGTTTAACAAGCGTCACTGAATCTTCCCCATACTTTCTTGAAGTCCAGGCACCAGTTTGTAGACAATGTCTTGCATCACTCGATCCAGTTTGAGGTTGAGTAAGGGCTGAGTTTCGTGGATTTTGATGTTGCACATCGGACAATACTTGCTGGTTTGCAGGTATTTCACAATACAACTTTTACAGACTGTAGAGCACAAAGGAAAAAGCCATTTCATTATTACATCCCGCTGGACATTACAGTTAAATACAATAAAGACTATTTACAAGATACATTTGTCGGCTCGAACTCACATGTGTGCAAACATTCTGTAATTGTTGTGGCGTCTATGAAGTAGCCTGCACAGAGGTAGCAGACAATGTGTTCGTTCAGGTCTTTAATCTTCAACTTGACTTCCTCCTGTCAGGACAAAGAAAAACCTTTTTTACCCAACCAAAGTTTGATGTGCACAACTCCTCAGCAGTCCCACGTTTTGTTATATTACAGCATTTGTGTGAGATTTTACTTAATTATGTTAAACTGCATCGAGCATTTAAGCACTACACCTTCCGATTGTCTGGGGACATCAATTTATTCATCTTTCTCGACCTCCCTCAGCGATTTTAGTAGAGAAATACACTTAGTGGCCGCTTTCATTGGTAAACCTGTGTAAGCCTATGCAAACCAATACATCAAGTCTGCCATAAATTCAACTCCATCAAGTTTATAATGTTCAGATGTTGGGGACGTTGTTGAAAATGTGTAACAGTTGTAGTGAACTGGAATATTTTTAAATACTTCCCAACCATTTCACCACCACTACGACCTTTATACTAATACACATAACTTACTTCCAGTAAGAAGTAAGAAGGATCAGGGTTAGAACCTGCCGGGCGATGGGTAAACATGCAGGACATACAGGTTAAGAAAAGCGGTGGCTCTAAATTGCCTAAATGGCTTGAGTTTGTCTCTCTGTGACAGACAATGATGGCTGTGACTGGGTCCAGATGGCACCTGACTGCAGACAAAGATCACACAGTGCGGACAAGATAGTTTGCTTTTAACCTCGGCCGTTAGATAAAATTTTCCCAAACGTTAGTGTTTTGTTGACTGTATATGGGGTTGATCATCCAGACCACTGCCGTTTCCTAACCATAATCACTCGACCCCATTGGCAAACCACTGTCAACCTTCACGGTCCATCGGCTGCAGGAACGACCGATTTCTGAGTAATACCTACTAATCCCAACTAAGTTTGTCTTTGTCCGCAACCTAAACGTTAGGATAAGCGAGATCGATAGAGGGATAATTACCAGCCAACCTTTACCACTGTCTAAACATGGAACACTATAAAAGTCGGTTACACTTTGTGGCGCGGCTCCTGTTTTGAATATTATTAGATAGAACAGATGTAGCTTTTAAGGGTCACTCCAGCTTTCTACCTGGTGGTTGGGGGGACATGGCCCTCAGGTTACCTCCGTCTCATTCCTTAGACAAATCGAGCAACACTCTGCACAGTGTGTAAACCACCTAGTTGTTGTCACTTGAAGCCCAAAATGTTGCTTTTGCCACTACACACAACTCCCACCAGCTCCAGGGTGCTTTACTGCAGATGACCCTGACCTTTGACCTCCGAGTGTAAAAAAAAAAAAAAAAACACCAGCAAAAACTAAATTCAGCACTTTCCAACCAGGAGAATGTAAACACTGGCACTTCAAAACTACGCTAAACGTGAACGGACAGGAAGTTAAACCAGTCTTTAAGTTTGTTTTCCGACTAACGGAGCTGGTTTAAACCAACAGTACATTCAACTATAATGAACAAACTATCCAGTGCAGTTACTGCCGTCAAACACAGACCGACAGCAGGCAGTTAGAAACGACCCGCCGTTACTTCGGCAGCGTTAGAGAAGACGAGAAGGAACCGCGGAGCTCCGCGGCTGTTACGCTCCCGTCCCGTCCTACGTTTGTGTTACTTTAACAAGTAAAGTCTCGCTTGATTTAATGGGGAAAAAAACAAGGTTTTTGTCGTGAATGAGCGGAATACCAGTTCGGTGACGGGATTTCGGCACGCTGGAGCAGAACAACACGGGTGGACTCCCAGCGTGCACGCATGCTCAAAAACGTCTCTCTTCAGCATCGCTCTGCTTCTCTCCATCAGCGCCGCGGAGGCGACAACGATCTCCCATAAAATGCGCGCTTTTAACGGGTCTTTGCTGCAGTTCGTCCCCCCGTGCGTTTCGACACAGGTGCGGACGGGCTCGAACAACACGGCCACTCACCTCGTTCCTCAGTGGGTCCAGTTTGTAGACGGACTGTAGCTGATTTCGTAGCCGCATCGCTATGGCCATCGGACCTTGCTCCGCCATCTTTGGGAATTATGCTTACTTCCGGGTAAACCGGATGTGGCATTTTCAGCAAGCCGAGGAAGGCGGGTATTTACGAAAGAAAAGCATAAAAAAGAATAATAAATAAATAATGACTATTTAACAAATCACAAGATGCTAAAGCACCAACACAAAATAAAAAAGTTTTAATTAAATGCATGCGTTTTCCTATTTTTTAAATTGTAATTGCATTATCAATTTCTCAGACAAGTGTTATCGTTAACAATTGATTAGCATAATTGTTTAGTTTTTAAGATGTCACATAACAGCGAAAAATGCCGACCAGTTTTGCTTGAAGAACACTATATCATATTATTATATATTACTGGAACTATATTGGCAATATTCGGACTGCTTTGGTTTTTAGACCAAAAGTCAAAACCCGATTTAGAGTTTAAGCTCAAAGTGAACTGGGAAGTTATCAAATATGTAAAAGTGAGAAATTGATTGCACTGATGCACTTTTTAAAACAACAATTATTAAAGTGATGTTTATTGACAATTTAATTAATAATTTCTGCCAAATGTTTACTGGTTGGTTTCTGGGTGCCTGGGGGGAAAAATGAAATAATAGCGTATATATTAAGGGCCATACAACAAATAATTCCCCTAAAGAGGTTAATCCAGCAATCACATGAAAAAATACCAAGCACGATGCATTAATGGAAAGGAAATAAAAGAAGAAACATTACAAGGGCAATCGTATCACAGCAACAGCCTCAAGGTTTCTTAAGATCTAGTGTTTAGAAAGTCCTGTAAGATAAGCTGTTCCATGCTTATGGTACTGAACATAATCTTCTATGATTTAAAGACGTAAGGATTGAAGTCTTGTGGCTGAAGAGGCTGCTTCTGCACAGTAATTTGTTCTTCCCTCTGGGAAGTGTGGGGTGACCACTTGTTAGTCTTTATTCTCAGCAATAGAGGGCACTGCAGGCATTGGCTACGCTTTAGTTTCCAGCTTTTGACATCTGTGGATGTTTTGAATCACATAAGGAAATTGTATCCAGTCAATCATCCAAGCAGACATTTCATGTAGTTTTCATTCAAACATATTCATTCAACTTCTTCCTCATTTCACCAGACCTTTGAGTTGAATTTGTCCACATGTGCATATACATTCTTTATATTCATGTTTACCTGCTTGTACATGCAAACCAACTTATGATGACCTCTACTGTTGTATAAAAGACTCCTATCTCAGAAGCCTGCTAACAAACTGTCTTCCAAAATAAACTGTGGTAGTCCAGGGGGCCACATAGCTCAGATGGTATAGCAGTCATCCACGAACCCAGGACAAGACAGTGAATCCCAAAGTTGTCCCCAGTGTCTGCCTCTAATTCACTTCGGTTAAACCTGTCTGCTAAATGACTAATTGTTATTGTAAAAGTTAAAGTGTGGAGGGGGAAATAAACACTGGTAAACCACAATCTTCAGCAACTCAGAGAAAGTGGTGGGTCCTATAAACTGAGGTGTTTTTGTCACAGAGAACAATAAATGCAACTGACTGGCGTTCAGTTTTTAGAATATATCCCCCTAAAGAGCTGCTGTAGATAAAAATATTTTAATCTACCTTTTCCGACTAATATATAAATCTATGAGTTTGACAAATGTTCGTTAAATTGAAAAACTTTTTGGCTTTGCATGTCTTTGCAGGAGTATATCTTTTTACTTAGAGGAGCTTGTGACTGGAGTGTTTGAATTCCCAGACCATTTTGTGTGTGCGTGTGTGTGTGTGTGTGTGGTGGTTGGGGGGTGGGGGGGTTGAATGGGAGTTCCACTCCCCTCCCTCAACAATAAACCATGAAGGGGCTCTTGAGAAAAGCACTGGACCACAGTCAGCCCAGTGGCTCGCAGTAGAAGACTGTGGTTGTCCAGGGCAGCTCCCAGACTTAAATGTGTGTCAATATGAAGCAGGGTGCTGAAATGAAGGGACATGTGGGCTCAGCTAACATTTCTTTAGATAATTATGGGGCCTGTGTATTTGGGACAAGATTATTTAAATCAACAGTTTGTATTGTGTTGTGCTGTATTTTTGGTATTTCTTTAGGTTTTTTGCAGTTTATGCTTTTTTCTACATGTAATATATCTGGGGTCCTTACTCAGACGTGGGCTAAAACCAGTTTATTTTTCCGAAAGATGCATGTAATTATTTGATTGTGGGAAAAAAAGAAAAGCCATAGCTCTGTGGAAAAATTAATTTTCAAAAATGTAGAAGAAACTTTATTCTTGGTAATGGTTGAATTGCGACAGAATTAGCATCTACCCTGTTTCAACAGGTCGTCATATTGGTATTATACATGGAGGTCTTCTTGATCCCTCCCGGAGGGCTTACAACCTATGGACCACCCAAAAGCTGCTGTTCTAAACAAAGACTCGACCCTCATTCATTCTTTTGTGATTTCCCAGTGTAACGGAATGACTGGCAAGTTTGTCTTATTCCAACCACCTCACTGTCTGTCGCAGCAGAGATGTACAAGCCGTTCATTAAGATTGTTAAATTTGGCATGAATGCTTTGTTTTGCAGTGTCTACCAGACTTGTAAAACATGCAGAAAAATGACTCAGAACTTCCAGCACCTCCTGTAACCCTGGATTTCCAAATGTATGTGCAGCACAGAATTCTACAAAGCTTCATTTATTTTTGAACGCTGTCCCTTTTCCCTTCTTACTATTATTAGAGAAAACTTGCAACACCTTGCACACTGGGCATTTTTTCCTTCAGTTGAAGAGACAAGCAATTGCCACGAGGTCCAAATGAGATTTAGTCAATAGAAAATTGGGAGTCAGAAAAGGTACAGGCAATGTATTTTCATTCTTGGCATCCTTCTTAACTTTGAAGAGCTGTTGTGATCAGTCTCGCTTCACTGAGCCTTCATAGTCGGGCCTTGTGTCCCCTGCTGTCTGCTATTTCCTATTGCCATGTAACGTCTTATATGCTACGTCTGCTAGGTCACTGCTTATCTGAGTGACAGGGCTTTGACTCCACACAAAATCCAAATAACCTGAGGGCCTGGAGGTGCAGGAGGATCCCAGCATGGCAAAATCCACTCGTTGGAAAAGCCAGAGAGAGGGAGTGAAAAGGCAAAAGAGCCGGCGAGAAGTGAGAGGCTCAAGACAGATCCAAGCCTCTCGTTTATTATCATTGCTTCATGTCAGAATCATGCATTTTAAAGCACCTATTTTCTTGCAGTGTTTGCAAATCTGCCAGGTATTTGTCCCGTCCTTCACTTTAATTGAAAATGATTAGGTTTATCTGATGGATCAAACACCTGCAAAGACAACAAAGCTGGTGCTATTATGCAGAGTTTAGCGATTACTTTTCATTGAGTGAAAATGACAGATGTGAAAAAAAAAAGAAAAGAAGAACTGCCTGTCCTTGGTTGGATTTAAACTTTTACTTCGCCTGATAAAATCCTGCATGAGAAAACTCCTTTAAACTGCAGGGCTATGAATCAACTGCAAACTCACAGACCCCATTTACCTCTCTCCTGGACATCCAGTGCCAAAAACAACCAAACAACCACTCTGCTACTAGAATCTGCATTCTAGCATGCCAAAGAGGAGGGCCCCATCCCCTCTCTCTCTCTCTCTCGCTCGCTCGCTCTCTCTCTCTTTCTCAGAACAATCAGAGCATGCAGGGGTGGACTGCAGCTTTTGTCTACTATGCTCCAGCAATTGGCCGCCAAGTGGCAAGCTAATGATGAGAGCCCTCTTGAAATGACTCCAGAGCAGTGCAGCTTGTGCTGCTTGATGTGCAAAGGCATAATAAATGATGTAGGGCAAGCCCCTACGCCTCCCCCCCTGCCAGAAAACCCAACCTCCGAATTGTACAATCTGGATCACTTCAAAATCTGAAAAAAAAAAAAAAAAACATGCCCAGGAATTCATTCAACCTAACGTGTTAAAGTGCACAAAGTGAGCAAAGAATTGGTAAAGACAGTCAGGACAAAACCATCTGCAAAATGAAAAATACATGGCAGGCACATTAAAATGTTTGAAACCTGCCCAAGAACTGGAATCACTAGAGGTACCAGTAACATCTGGTATAGTGTGACAGAGATCTTCAGATCCCTCATCTTCAGCGCAAAGGTGTGTGCAGCTCACAGAATTTAGTTGATCTGTCTGAGGAGGTTGATTTCTTTGTGTGCTTATCTGTTTGTTGTTGTAATCTGAGCATCTTTAGAGACACTTGATAATGTAAAAGGTATCAAGTCATCAGCAGAGGTTGAATGTCTCTGTTGCGATGGGGTGAACATAAATAACAGCGAACATACCAGCGAGTGGATTTAAAGCTTTTACATTCACATCAAACGCTCCTTTTTTTTGTCTTGTACTATGCATTACATTTAGCTTTTGACATAGATCTGTGACTTACCACATTTCCCTTGCTGTGAGAGGCAGAATATCTGAAAAACTGCAACCCTGAACTTCGAAGGGCCAGAGGCCAAATAATGACTGACACATTTTAAAGATGCTGAGATAAGACCAGATTGCCAATAAGAACAAATTGGACTTCTAGTGTCAAATAAGAAGAAAGCCTCACCTTAAATCTTATTAATGTGGCACAATAGAGCTTTGTCTGTCACATATTGACTTTTTTTATCTCCCACGTGTGTGCAGCTTTGTGCAGTGTATGTGTGCTCAGACCTGCTTGACATGTGCTTGTCAATTGTACAAATGCACACGTAAAATGCAGTGAACCGTGACAGCTTTGAGGTGCCTTGGTTATTTTAAGAGTTTGAACTTCAACTAGAAATATTGTCCTGGTAAAGATGAAAAAGTAAGACAATCTCCATCCTTTGAGGATGGATAGTCTTAAAGTACTTTATTTATGTAATTGTGGCAGCACCGTGTTGGAGTGGAAGCTAAAAATTCCTCGCTTTGAATCCCCGGCCGTCTTAATGTGTGGAGTTTGCATGTTCTCCTTGTGCTTGCGTGGGCTTCCTCCCACACTCCAAAGACATGCATGTTAGTGAGTGTGAATGGTCTGTGTATGTCTCATACTGCACATCACATGACTTCTTATAACTAAGCAATTAACAGTTGTTTCATACTGGATTCAACCTCAGTCTGCGGTGGGAAAGTCCTCTTCTTTATTGACCCATCCACCCACCTCAACCGCCTCCTGGCAAAGTTTTCTGAGTCTATGTGTCATCCCACTTAGTTGTATTTTACAGAACAATGTGATATGTGCATAAGTACAACAATGTTTCAGAACTGTAGATAATTTTAAGATATTAAAGGTAATATATTCAGAATTCAGGATGAATCTAACTGCGAAGCAACTCATAAGCTTCTGGATTGTGGGATTTTACTTAATTCATTGATTAATTTGTAACAATGAAACTGTTCACTGGAGTCACTTTACTCGTGAGTACCTTTGAATCATATCACTTCCGATTATGAATGTGTTGTGTAAACACAGCAGTCATCATCTCATCCTGTGTATGTGAGTGAGAGTGAACGCCGAGCGTCATCGAGACGGCTTGTGCAGATAGACTGCTTCCTCCAAAAGTGAGAGGTGGTGGCTCAGTCGCAGCAGTTGCATGCTATGGAAGAAGATGGCAAAGATAGATGAAAGGGTGCCTGCATGTGAGGCTGGAAGAGAAGATGAGACAGGCGGAGGCTCCAAAACAATTGCTGACACAGTAAGTGCAGGCAATAAGGGCCGTCTATCCTCATCAAAGTTCTTTTGAGGGGGTCGAAAGGGAAATCACGCACCAGAAAGCTTGAACCAAATCACTCTTGGTCATCAAAGGGCTGCCAGTATCTCACATAAATACACAAAAACACACACATAAGCTCACGGTATTCTCTGCATCTTGGAGCAGCACTGTGCTTTGATGTGCATTTATCTGCACGTTGTGAGCTGGTGTTACAGGGCCACCGTGTTTGAAGCAGTCGACCGAGCTACAAGCAGGTTGAATAGGACCGATACCGATATTTGTGTAGACAGCATAAAAAGAAGGAAATCACTAATAAGGGGGAAAACACCCATCTACAGATATCATCTGTATTCCAGAGTGGACTTGTGCTTTTGTTCCCATTCTTGTGCTTCTGCACACAGCTGGATGGCATTGTTTTCTTCTCTTAATAATTCGGTATTTAAGCTCCTAATTTGGATGAATTCCTGTACCGTGCTGGTTTAAGAGCCTATTGTTTTTAAACAAATGTTCAATTCATCTTGATTATATAGGAAATCACGTAAAAAATAATCTCATGACACCTTTTATCATAAGGCTGAGTTGTTCTAAATTTGTAGCGATGGACCCAACAAGTCTACTCTCAGCAAACTGTAGGAGGGTGGAGAGAGACAAGAAACGCAGCAAGCACATTGAAAACACACAGCTCCAAAGCCGGGGACACCTGCAGAAAGGTACAGCCAGAGGGAGACAAAGAGGGACAAACACAACTCCACGTTTATAATTTGCAACTGTGGGATGTAAATGCATAAAGAGGAGAGGAGAGCAAAGGTGCTCAGTGCATCAAGACAGAGTTCCAGCAGCGGTCAAAGTCTACATCAGCATGATGAAGAAAGGAAAGGACCTCTGGGTTTTACTGGGAGTCAATGGAGAAAAGCTAATGAAGGAGAAATATTTTATACGATCACAATATCCCTGGTTCGAAGCCAGCTAGGGCTGTTTTTCATCCCCCATTTCTTTTCCTTTATTTCCCGTGTGCTCTCTGCTTTCACTAAGGCTAAAAAAAAAAAAACACTGTAATAACTATTGAGCCAATCTTATACACAGATTCTTTATCGATTCACCATTTTTGCTTAATATTGTAGTTTTCATAAGATAAAAGCGTCCAAAAAAGCATTTTGACCACTTCTGGAAAATAAAACTCCAAGTGATAAAGCCAGAATTAGCAGTTAGCAATTAAGGGTTTAAGCAGAGTGAACCATCTCACTGTTTCCGTTACATACGTTTACATTGGCTGCATCATTTGAGGCCTGTGGTGTTTTAATATGTTTCTACCACCAGGAGGAAAACAACAGGGACAAAATATTGCTCTAAATCACTGCTAGTGGTCAAAACTTCATGAGCTACCTTTAAATAGCAGAATATACACGTAAATAACAAACATGTCAGATTTATTACAATTGCAATATTGAAAGAAATACATATATATCGGTCTAACTCTGACAGAGACAAATGGTAACGGCAGCACTCACCTAACCTGCATCCCTCTTTGGGATTTGGGCGACGCTTCCTCTCTGCCGAGATTGTTATGCCTTCACCCTTATTCTCTTAAATGGCCATGAAGATAAGATGGTGTGATAAGTGAGCGTGCACCTCCTGGCACACAGCAGATACCGCCGATGACAAGAGGAGCAAGTGTGCCTCATCTCGCTGTTGGTCTTAAATTTCAAAGAGAGACCAGTGTGGGCAGGATGAGGGGATGTTGCATGAATGGCGTGCTGGAGGTCCCTGTAACGTTTTAGCCACATCACGTGAGAGATGAACAATCGTGAAAATCTGAAGAGGACTTCTGTTTATGGAAATGTGTCTCTTCACAAAAGCTACTGTAATTGAGTGTTATGAAACCTGCCCTGATCCACGATTAACATGATTTGCTTTTTGTTATTGCCTTATCTTAACGTGACTTGATGTGCACGTGAGACAGACAGAACAAGTCTAAGCCAGAGGCCAGTGCGGATTATGCAATAAATATTAGTACTGGAACAAATCCGTGTTCTCTGCATTGATTAAGTACATAGGTGTTAAAGTTGGAAAATATGTATTTTTAATATTAGTGCATTATACTTGAAAAGACACTTAACCAAGAAATGCAGTAAAATGTTTAATAGTCACATGAGCTATTTTTCATTTTAGGTAATAAAAACATATTTGAGAAGATTTTAATGCAACAACATAATAAAGCAACTGTATTTTCACTGCTTGTTTGGAAGAGAGTTCAGCCTGATTGTCTTTGGCCACTGAGAGGCAACGAAAACGAGTTGTGAAGTCAACACTGACGGATGATTACCTTTCATGTTTCTGTGAGTATTGTTTGTGAACAAATTATCCACAGAGCTGCAGACTTAGGTGGTGATTCTGTCACCTGCCACATTGGTTTCACATCGTCATCTGTCACACTGGTGTTATAAAAACAAAGCCGATCAAATCCCGTCTTTTGCTCCTAATGTCACCTTAGTTCCTGGTCACCCAAACCAGAGTCCCAACCCTAATTCCCCTCAAACTTAAAAAAATTGTTAAAGGCCATACATCATTTTTCAGGCCCTGCTGAAGAAAGCAACTGCTTCAAGTAATTACAGGGAATCAGAGACTAAGTGGTGCGAGATCAAAGGAAGGCATTCTTCTATAATCCTGGGGTGTTGCAAATCTTTTGTAATCTGGTTGCTGTGTTCCACCACTGTTTGACATCTATTTACTGTATAAAAAGGAACGGTGCCATCAATTATGGGCCTGCTAGTGCTGTTGTTTACTTTTGCCAAGCCCTGAGTGCCGGGGCCCGCTTTGTGAAATATAGACCCCCCCCCCCGCCACCCCCCTCCCCTGTTTGCTCTCCGCAGTCGAAGGTGCGCTCTCTTGCTTGCCCTTGGCTTTGGGTTGGGGGTTGTCTGGCAGCTTCCTGATACGTGATGTAGGCTGAGAGATTATGGGGGATAGAGTTTTGGCGGCTCTCAGTTTTTGCATTGTTTGTTCAGTGTTAAGATGTGGAAACTGATGTGTCCCCCGACTATCACTGCATGATTCGCAGTTATTACTGACACATTCTGCTGCTGTACTAGAAAATACCAGGTTTCGTCATGTAATCCACTTCCTCTTACGTGCGTAAGGCATTTTACAAGAAAGAGGTAACTTATTTTGGTTTGCTTTTGTGTCAGTTATCTTTTGACCGTGCAAGTTTCTCTTCAAATCAATCATTTAAGATGTGCACAGAATCTCTCCCTTGATTTTCAATATCCAGTGTCCATTCAGAGTGTATCACACTTGCTGTACTTTTGTCCTTTTCTCCGTAGATGCACCTGCGGAAGTGCTGTGCAGTTTGACCCCCAGTGTACTGTAGATGCACATCAGGTGGAAAAGTTGAACTGAGGTTTAAATCGTTCCCTTGCGGAAGTCACAATCAGCAGACTCGTATCTTGTTGAAGTGTCTTTGAGGGCTGTGGGATCCTTGTCACATCATCTGCATCTCTTATCTCCACGAGCACAAATTCCATAAAACCAATCTTTTAAAAAAGTGCACTTGTGTCTGTTGGCTGAAACGCGATCGCATAATCACAACATCCTGCGTTCGGGCTTTGTGTCTGATCCTTGTTGCATGTCATCTGTGTCTCTTTAAATGATCAAATAAACTCTTTCCTTTATTTGATATAAAATCTTGTTTGTCACAGGAAGATATGGAGATCAAAAGAGGCCAAATTGTGAACCCAGCCTCAGACCTGGAGTCAGACTGGCTGTACCTATTGTCTCGTCATATGCCTCTGTTGCAAGGCTTGGCCACAGCTGCTAAATGTAGAGGTTTAGTGAGGACAAACCAGTCCAGTGCACACATTTCCCAGCTAATGGAGAATTTGTGAGTTAGAGCCTTTAATTTCCTGATAGGTAGGTGGATCAAAGATTTGATGTGATTAAAGGAGAAGTAAAGCACGCTTTAAAATAAGTGGACAAACATTCTTTTAGAGGCTTCTGTTACTTTTTTGAAAATTCGGGTCTTTTGGGGGAGATTTACTTTCTATTCTATCTTCTGGTTGTTACTAAAGCTGAGACTGCACAGCCTGTTAACCTCCCATAGTGTTTGCATGGACTCAATGGATTAAGAATATTATTATTTGACTATAATAATTAATATTTTTAATAAAACTGCCAGTTGTGTTGTGCAAATAAACAATAAAATTCATAAAAAGAATTAGGAGTTAATGCTTTTAAATACTGAGAGGAGAAAACAACACATTGTAAGCAATTAGAACGTAATTCTAAATAATTAGAGAAGCATCCCCTCGGGCTTCCGGTGAAACCTGCAGAGGAAGTGAGAGAGACAGGGCAAAGAAAGTTCAAGACACAAACCACGTTTAGATCTGGTGCTGCGACAGTAGCCGTGCAGAAACATACGCTGATGTTGACGACAAAGGACGACAGTGTCAAAGTGAAACAGTGTCATCGATCTTGTGCATCTACATGTCGGCATTGGGGGAGGATGAAGGGCAGAAAGAAGTGTTGCGCTGAATGCGGTTGAGGCATCGACCGAATAAAGTAACGCCACAAATCTCCCGCGGCAGAGTTTGACCGTCCTGTGAAACTGCAAAAATGCATCTGCTGATGCAGCCTCCACTTTTACCTGGATCCACTCAGCCAACAGGCATCGCTGAGCAAAGTGAGCATTAGCATCCCTCCACATGAAGCTGGATCATCAGGATAAATCCATTCAAAGCTCACTGTGTGTGTGTGTGTGTGTGTGTGTGTGTGTGTAGAACATCACTGTTCCTGACCCTGACTAGTCAGCTGGGACCTTGAGGGCTGTTTGCATCTTGCCATTGGCACATTTTTCCAGTCTTTTACTCACTAACTAACTTTGATGGAGACGGAGAGAGAAAAACAGAGAATACTGACAGAAAAGATAAAAGCCGGCCAACGAGTAAGAAGTGACTTCGTGCAATGTTGCTTGTATACAGTGACTAATAGAAAAGGAAAGTAGTCTTCTGCTCTAAAAAAAATTCTAGGTCAGATATTTTCCCATATCAGTTTGTTAAATAATTCATCAGTGACCACTAAAATCTCCTGCTATCGCATGTGGACCTCTTCTCAGCAAACCATCTCATGATCCCTATAGTTCACGTTCCTCTCTGATTTCTAGCCTGGGGTAAAAGGTGGTCATATTTCAAAGCAGTGGACTACACAGACATTGAGAATGTTATGTACATTTACTCACGCTAAATTAACTAAACTTACATCAAGCCAAATTCCTGTTTAATCAGGGGGCCTTAATCAGCACTCCTACTGCAGGAACCTTGATAAGACAGAATGGCCTGTCCACTGAAAATTGAGTAAATCTCCCCGACTGGGCACAGACTCATCTGTAGGTGGTCTAATCATCTCAGCTCCTCACCCACACTCATCCTCACCCATCCATCATAGTGACTTCATTTGAGTCTATATCACACACACACACACACACACACACACACACACACACACGCACATCACATATGTGGTGCTGCTGACCCAAGAAGACAAATCAGTAGAGCCTCAGGGCTCGGCTTGCCCAACCAAAGAGATGAGGTCATCCGATAGAACCTCATTTTCTTTCAAATTGCACCTCTGATCAGCGCAGTGTTTCCTGCAACAATTACACTGACCCCAAGTTCTCATTAGCAAATAGTGTGGAGGAGAAGAAAAAACAAAAAGGACTCAGAGGATGTTCGGAGAGGGCTGTTTTTCTATTCCTCCACTTTATCTTGTCATGTCTCGAGGCTTCTTCTCGACATCACTTTCTGATTAGCGAATACTGGGTTCTGCATCATTTGCTGGAAGTTTAAAGATCAGAGCACTCACAGTAATGTAGAGGTCATAGTCCCACAACACTCACAAGAAGCCAGATTCAGTCTCTAACAAACGACTGATTCCAAAAGGAGATTTCTGCCATTCACTACAACACCCAACATTAGGAACTGATTTGCAGACATGAAAGCTTTTTAAAGGCGTGCGTTTAGGTCGTTGCCTATTTTGAGTCTTTAATTGTACGAACTGTGTTTTTTCCACTGGATGAAATGTGAGCCCACATCGCAATGAAACCACAGCTCTAAAAACATGTTAAAAGAGTTTTGAATCCAATTAGGAGTCTCATTTTTCTCCTCAATATGGTGCACGCACAGCCACACACAAACACACACACACACACACACACACACACGCAGGCAGGCTTTGAAAAGAGAACATGCACCTGGCATGTTTGAGGTCAGATACTGGATAACTGCAATACTGTGTTTATTGTTTTGTAGCATTAGCAACATGGCTCCATGGAAAGCAACATTGGTAGGTCATTCCACTGTCCAGATGGAGCCTAGGGGATGAATCCTTCTTATTATCCACAGCACCACCATGACATTTGACTCATACAGTACAAGTCCTGCAGACTTTTGTTTCGCTACTGGAGTTTTGACTGCTGTTAAATGTTGTTTTACTGCCTAAAATGATCTCTCCAGTTCTGCAGCTCTGTTTAAATGGCATTGCAGCTCATCAAGCTGCAAAGTAATTCAACAGAGTTGCCTTTTCAGCTCTGTGCAGGGCTTCCTTTCCCGTGAAATAATATTACCTGATTAACCCAACACTTTGTAAAGCACGATTGCTATTTATTTTCTCAAAAATTAATACATCTGAACCCGTTTGTTACCTGTTGTTACACAGCAGGTACAACAAATGAGGGCCGTAATTTAAAGTGGAGGCCCTCACCCTCTTCTCATCTGTAGTTACACAGTAGTTACACCGTAAGTTTTTGTAAGTACTCAGTAAGTTCATGTTACTTACCCAGTAACGTCCCACCAAGCACAACAGCACTGTGTTTAGGCCTCATCTATTAGTGTTTGGGATTGAACAAAATGATGATTATACATTTATCTGAGACAGAATATTTGTGTGTATTGTCATCTTAAAATAACCATTCACGAGGTTCAAATGTCACCTCATCTACTTCTTGTTGCAGAAATATATGATTTGGGGGATGAGCACAGGGGCATTATTTAGGATCGGCGGTTTGGCGATGTAGAACGCTGGTTCATCCCTAAAACACGGGGGCCCTCCAAGTGAGAGCTGGAAACTATTATAATTCATTCACGTTGCTCCAGGCCAAACAGCTCCCACTTGAGTCAGGATGATGTACGAGTGTCCATGAGCCCCAGACATACGTAAATGTACACCAAACTAATTGGTGCAGCACCAGTCAAGGGGTTTTAAATCAGCAGTCATTTCAGCAGTTATTTCAAACCAGAAGGAGGCAGAGAAGAGAAACACCTGAGATTGTTTTATGACTTGCTTCACTTTCTCAGTTACACGTGCTCTTGACTGAGTCTGCTCCTTTATATTTACTCAGCATTTAAAGATACATGTTAGAGTCAATACTCTCTTATAGCTTAAGGTTTTAAATGGGTTTCTTGGGCCTTTTCTTACCACATTCTTTTCCTTTGGAATAATTATCCCTGCTTATATCAGCCAGTCTGCCGAGGCTTTTAAATGCTGATCATAAATTTATCTGTTGCTTCTTGCTGCTCTTCTTTTCCTTTCCCTCTCCGCTCTCCACTCATCAGTCGAGCAAGACAGCCGCCCACCCTGAGCCTGGTTCTGCGGAACTGTTGGGTTTTCTCTATAATTCTGTAAGTTCTTAACCATATCATTTAAAGTGCCTTGAGGTGATGTGTTGGGATTTGGTGCTATAGAACGATGTACTTACTGTTAAGCGCTGAACAGAAGCACTGTTAAACTCTAAACTTCAAACAATTGTTTATGCAAAATATATGGCAGCGTGATCAGTTATTGGAATCAATAAAGTGCCTTGTTTGAACGTGGGATCCACTTCCCTAAAAAGTTTAATGGTTCCAGTGGACAAAACTGACACAGTTGTTCATTGGGAGGTGAGTTAGTCTCAGTGGCTTTAAAATGTGAAGTTGACGTCCTTATGTGTTCACTGTTGAGGGAAGCAGGCGCCATCTTGTGAGATTTCTCCTGTTGAGATAGAAGCTGTGTTTTGACTTTCTGCCATAGTAGGTGAGTAAAAGAGTGCTGCCTTATTTTTGCAAGTTCAACTGCTGCTTTTTAGCCAAGCAAAACATAGGCAGGTAACCCATTCTAACCACTGCAGCTGGCACAGATAAACATGACATGTTTATGACATGACCCCCCCACTCCGTTTTGGCCCCCTAGAGAACTGTCCTTCTAAAGAGTGGGAAGAGTCTCAACCTGATCACCCACCTCTTCTGCTTTTTCATGTGTTCAGCTTGTTCCTTCATCTTCTTCAACAATTTTGCCACACTCTCCATCCTTAACTCAAAATTCCATGTGTTTTGTGACAGGCACCCACCTTCCAGCACTGATGAAACACTTTAAATATTGAAAATATTTTGCGGGCCCCATTGGTCATGTCTTACAACATCACAGAATCTCACCCGAGAGCCTGTCAAACACAGTATGCTTTCATTTATCTTCAGTGTACAAACTTGACACTGTACCTCAACTGTCATATCAAAAATGGGTGGAGATAGATCAAATATTTGACCTTTGCTAGAGAAAACATTTACATATTACTATATTGATGTTGTGCTGGCTGCTGGGTTCATCAATGGAAATTCAAGAATCTCACCGTGTGTTTGGATGACGTGGAATCTAATATTCTGGCAGTGCTCTTTGAAGTCCACAGATTGGGTTAGCTTGCAAAAAATAGCTAATGCAGGCCATACCTGAGCTATACCTAAATGACAAAACATGTTGGAGAAGCTGTCCAGACTGAAATCATCATAAGGAAAGTGAATCTTTAAAAACTCCCTGGGTCGTGTTCCTTGGTTGAGCATATAAGCACTGTGCTCAGGTGCTCTGAACTTTTCCACTCTGCGACACCGACTTATGTACTTATTAATATGCATACATTAACTGGCATGCTGAGTGATCCATCAGATTTGATAAAAACCTGGTGGCTCAGGGGGTAGAGCTGGGATGCAGAAGTCTGCAGGATCAAATTACAGCCCGTGCACCAGGTGTGTCCTTGACACATGGGTCAAATGTGGAGGATGAATTTCATGGTAACATGTATGTGTGCATGTGCTCAATGATGACAATAAGGCTTCTAAATTCTTCCAAAAAGTCTCGAAGTCCAAGAAAAGTTTGGTACAATAAGTAAAGCTGACATTGATGCCAACAGTTTACCTATTTGATGAGATTAGTGATTTGTCTTTCGCAAATCACTTTTCGTTTGCATGACTGTACAAAATGCTACAATGAGTCACTTCTAGACACAAAGTTTTCAGTGGCAGCTTGGCAGGATGCTGGTTAGTGTGCTACCAATACCTTCACCTTTTAAAACAAAACCCTGCGACTTGTGCACCTTTTACGTAAAGGTGTGGCTCCTGCCCAGGCCCCACCTCTGGCCTAGACCACAACAACAACACATCAACTGTAGACCATGTCTGGACCTAATTCTCAGGAGTTCTTATAAGAAACTGGCTTTAGACACGATCTTCCTATTCTGAAAGATTCTGTTAAAGTCTCAACTGTGGACCAGCAAGTTATTCCCCGTCCCATTCGGGACACAGGGGTCACAACTCCAGAAAATGAATACAGACAGTGTTTATAAAAGTGGAATAAAAATCAATTCTCTTTAAAAAAAAAAAAAAGATAATTTTGGGTGAAATTCAGACAAACCTCTGTTGATTTGATCTTCATCAAATTTGAATGATTGAAACACTTTTTAGCCAAACAAAACAAGGGGTACGCTTGGAACCCACTGTAACAGGTAGAGCACACACCTCACAAGATGGCGCCCCTGTCCCCCAACAGCTGGCAGAGCTTTACATAACTTAACTATCTCCATAGGCGCAACATTTCACGCAGGAACACATCAAACTATGTATGTAAATGATGATCGCACAGCCATTTCAGGGCACTTACAAAGGATTAAAAGATAGACCTAGAATTTCTAAGTCATTATGTCTGAAGCCATGAACTCTTCCGTTACTCGCTCTGTTTTTGTAAGCTCTCCTCGCTGTTCAAACATACCTGGCTGTTACCAAAGATACGCTGGCAAATGTTTGACAACTCTTAGCAAGTTTTTGTTTCCTGCAGTGCTTTTTGACAGTACAAATGCTCTTTGAGACAAACAATACAAATGTCCAAATGAATTGTCATAGTCAAATGCACATGCCATGTTTCAGTCACTCAACAATCCAATACGTAACCTTAGCCCTACGTGGCAAGCTGACACCACTTTTGTGTTCTTTCAAATAGTTTTTGTCCTTTTCTGTACAACTGACACGTCGCTTGACTGGTTCGCTGATCAGGTGCCTCGCACATGCTCGTGCTTGCATCCTGATACGCGTCGAAGCGGAGTTTCCAGCAGAGACAGCGGTGCTGTCACTGCAGACACCTGAATAGAAAATGTTGCAAACACTTTGCAAGCAAATATGTGCTGGCTCGAGTTGTGGGGCTTTTATGGTTCAACAAGAGGCAACTGACTCCAGTGAGTGTGCAGACAAAGAGTAAAATGCTTCTATGTTATGATAGACAGAAAAATGCATGTACACACACACACACACACAAACACAAAGTTGTACATGCATGTGTGTCTGACACATCTGAATGACTCTCAATAAAGGAGGGGATTTAGTAAAAGTAAGTATTTCAGGAAATATAACCTTACACAGTCAGGTTTGATCTTGCAATCATTCAGTATGTTACATGATTTGTGAATCATACATTATTTATTTTAGAAGTGCTTATTTTATTGAGGATGAATTTCACTTGTTTGTGCTCATGAGTGATGACTGAATTCCCGTGTGATATCACTGCTCACGCTAAGTTTATTTTTACCTCATTCCTGACAAACACTGTTGGGTAAGGTTTATGAGGAATATGATCAAACATATTATTAATTGGATGAGTGATTACAACATTTTAGTACTTAAAGCTGCAGTGTTTTATTAAACGGGATCTGTGCAATAACTCATCTTAACATCGAGAGGTTCGGTTGCCGTGGCACAGACTCACAGAGCAGCGATGTGGAGAGAGACCCTCTTCCAAAGGTCTTTGAGAAAGGCTTGCTCTTTTCAAAAATCCAAAGGCCAAAACCTGTTCATCAGATGCTGATGCAAAAAGCAACCCTGCACATATCTATGGGACGCCACAGGCATCTGTATTTGACTTCCTTATTAGATTTATAGGCTACAGCCAACAAGATTCCCAATGGGGCATATTGATGACTTTCTGTTGTGTTTTGTGATGATTTAACAATTCCTGATCCATCCGGTTCACTTTATTCACTATATTTTAGGATTCTGTAACTCTTTGAAGACCACACAGGATTGTTTTAGTGACTCACTCTCCCCACTCGGTTGACTCCCAAGCGGTGCCAGCTCAAATCTAGAGGCCACTGCCTCTACAAAAGAACTGGGCCTACACCCAGCTCTTGTTCAGGTGCCTTTCAACAACTCCAAATTTGTCCTTCCAACCTGCTGGAGCTCTATGTTTAACATGTAGAAAACAGAAATTTAAAGTTTGCTTAAACACTAAGTAACCGGGTGTTCACACACACTGCTACAACAGTCTGGGCCAGCAAAAGGCTGCCCATTCATTGTCAATGCAAATCCAGCTGTGCTGCTGTGAAACACTCACTGTGCCCATAAGATGCTGCAGGAGCCCAGCTATGCAACAGAGAAAGTTGGAAAAAGCTGAACTTACATTTATATGTAGTCATTTGGCAGACGCTTTTATCCAGAGCGACAAGCGAGGGAGGTACAGGCAGCAAAAACCTAAGTCAAGGAGAAAATATCAAAGCAACGTGCTATCAGAGGGAGTGTTTCCCGTTTCATGAGATGCAAGTGAGGGATTTCCGTTTCCAGCAGCTTTTTGAATATTGGGAGTGAGGTCGCTGGTCATGCAGGGTGCAGAGTTTGATAGCTCCTTCCACCATCGCAGGATCACTTTGGGCAATTATGCTCTAAATTAGTTCAGCTACGACCGGGCCGGAGCCAAGAGAGGATATGAGCACAGCTACATGCCAATACATTGCAACCATATGCGTGAATGCCGAGTAAGACAGTGGTCTGGAGGTCTTTGCTGGCCATAAACACCTGGCCTCGATGTCTCCCTGAACTCTGAACCAAAGCCAGGTTGTTTCTTTAGGTAAAAACGGGCAGTTTATAGCAACTAAATAAAAAAGATAACTTTTTTTGGGAGTTACCAAAAGGCACTTTTTTTGTGTTTTGCTATTAGCTTTGCAGAGGTTGCTATTCCCAGCTCCAGGCCGTGCAGCAACATGACAAAGCCGTCACACATGTTAAGGCAGCAAAAAAAAAAAACGAGCCCCCGGATTATAAATTTGAATATAATGTTTGAACTCTTACTAAAAATAGTAGTCACATTCCTATACACTTAAATATGTTATGCTTTACTGCGGCTCATTATTGTATATAGAAGTTCAATTTTCTTTCTTCCTTAAAAACACAAACTGATTTGATTTTATTCATGCAATTAATTGATTCATTTGGCAAAGTTTGTCATGGTTTCATCTGTGTCCATCTGTTCTACAAGTACAACAAGCCTTGCCATGCCACTGTAAATTAAAATTACAATTGCCTTATAATTAAATGGTACAAGACAAAGAAGAACTGTTTCCCAGCTTTGTTGTGACTACGGCTTCCCTGTTGTTCTCTGCTACGATGGGGGAAAAAAAGGCCGCAGCCTGTTTCAAGGGAAATGATACTCTTGCAACCTGGCGGGCCAAACAAAGGGTAATGGTCTAACATCTACTTTGTCATTCCAAAGAACAAATATTTGCAGGATGCTCGTCAAGATGATATCCAATGCCACCCAAGGACCGTAACAAATGACTCAGTATTTCTGAGCGTCAAAGCCTCGGTGTGCAATGTGGCGTCTGACCTGCTAGGTCGCTGGACTCCATGACATCAGGCCGAGTATCACGTCATGGTCAACCTCAGCCCTTGAGTGCTAATTAACACCAGACAGAGAGATCAGGGACAAAGCTCAGGGCATTACCATTCATTACCGAGCAGCTTAGTTTGTTTATTTGCAGATGTAGAAGAAGAGAATAATAACAGATTGTAGAAATTCGAGTAAAGAAAAAACCCAGGGGAAATATAAATTAAAAAAATAGAAAGGTGGGTGAAAGTAGTTTAGGAGGTTTCCCTGTCTGCTTCGTCCCTGCCACAGTCTTCTCAGTTAATTGCACTGCAGCACCACACTCCAGGCCTTTTTTTCATGTAACCCAGTGGTCCGTGAAGTGTCATCAACCTTTATGAGATGGAAAGGCCAAAAACAGAGGTGAGCTCTAAAAGCTTGTACATGAAAGAGACTGTGTTTGCTTTGCTGCCTTAAGCCAAGAGCTGTAGAGAGAAGAAGAAACAGTGAAAAACAGATGCAAGTGTTTCATGGAGGATCTTTCTCTAAACAGGGAGCAACAAATCCTCCCTGTGCTATTAAACATGAATTAATGTAGATTCCAGGCGTATTTTCAGTCTGTCTGTGACGCCTTGACTCACCGGCATGGTGGAATTTCGTAGGGGTGCTAGGATCTTGCTGTAATGGGCATTCCAGAGCGCCAACATTACTACTAGTTCCCAACAATCAATCATGCACAGTCAGTGTATTCAGGGGGAGTTAAATAGAACAGCAAGTCAGTTTTGTGTTTGTATCTATATCTGTGTGTGTGTGTGTGTAAGTGGTATTTACCAGGTAAAATTGTATATGTCATGTAAATTAAGTTCTCAATCATATAAATCGTGTCCACTAAATAAACTACCACATTATTTAAGGCAGGCCTGAGAGGCGTAGCAATGGAGAAAGGCAACATATTTGTACATGGGTTGTCTTATACTGTCATGTCGGAGGTGTGTAGCTCCCTGTGTGGTCACTTACTTTCAACGGAATATGCAATGAATACATATACAGTAAGTGGACCTTCCTCTTGTTGTACTAGTAATCAGAGCTACTGATGGTCTGCAGTTTTCCTGTTGGTAGGAGTAAGTGGGGCAAGTGTCTTGACATTTTTTTTATAGTGAGGTGGCCAGATTGGGGCCCACGCTCAAAAGAATTCAGTCAAATGTTTTTGAATTTTAAAATCTTTTGGAAACTGTATATTTATAGGCTGATAGCTTTTTTCACTCCGAATAGTCACAAACAAACAACAATAAATAGTTGGAGAGAGGTCAAAATCCATCCGTTGCCTGGGTGCAACTGCTAGAAAAATTCTACTGTGGCAAAATCTATGAAACAACTTTAAATGTGCATAATAACATACTTATTTCTACTTATAATGATAGTGATTATTTTCAGCTTCAGATATGGTCACTTCTCCTTGTGCTGACAGCTGGCAACTATCCCCTTTTAATTCTGGTAGGTGGCAAATGTGATTTTGGGGCCTGTGCCACCCCAGCCCCCCCCCTATGGCTCCACCCCTGGTCTTGGGGAGTATCATTTGTGTGTGCAGGGAGGCTTTATTGTATTGAGGTCAGGTTAAAACTGCAACTAAAAAACAACATATAGTGACATTTGATGTGGCAAAAACTCTAAAAGAATTCGACCATTAACGGACTTATTACTCAATAATAATCCCCCATGCAACTGTAAAGGTTAAGCCTTGTTCTCCAGCCATAAAAGGAACCCACATGTCCTTTTTGTTCTCACTGGCTAACCAATTCATCTCAGTGATCTAAAGGTGACTTCACTGTTTGTCTCATGCAGAAACCATCCTAAGCTTCTCATATTGCTACAGTCTCTACCGGGTAAAAAAAAGATCTATTTGAGGCGTTATTTTGTCTTTATGTACAACTAGCTGGCAACCATCAATTTAATTAAATATGCAATATGCACTCACTGTCCTGTTGTCTATCAAAAGAGTTCAGCTTCAGCTTGGAAATGACTTATGTTACCAAAAACAAAATGTGACTCCACTTTACTTTCTTTTTCTATTTTTTTCAGCTGTCCCCATCAAAATTGGCTTTTGATATTAAAGCAAATGTAGTGGATCTTTTAGACTGTATCTCAAAGACTCCATCCTCCGAAAGTATGTAATTAAAGGTGACGGCAAAAATGAATCCGAGCAGCGGCCGACTGTTTGACAGTGACATTGTACATACACACCGTCTGACACCAGTGACGACCAGCACATGTGCTCCACTTGCCGTCAGATCACGTTAAGCCCAGACGGAGTAGGGAGGCGGATGACGTTGTGAAGCAAAACAATAGGGTGTTCACCACCATGTTCTTCATACACACACCCACACAGGCCTAATCAGGAATCGCCCCGCTTGGAGACACACTGGAGTCCAGTGAAAAGCAGCATGCAATGATAAGGTCTCTAAATTAACTAAAGCTGGAATAAAGAATTTGAAGCTTTTGCCTAATCCGTGACCAACAAGATTAGAGGTTTCATACTCAGATGGGTTGCTGGAGGAGTCGCTCGGGACCCGGTTTTTACCGGACACAGAGAGGAGTCACATTCTATCAAATGTATTAATTCCCAAATCACAAATTTGCTGACGATTGAGAGCTACAGACGAGGAATTCCTCTTCCAAGATGAACAGCAGGTCAGCCAGTGATGGAAAAGGTGTTATATTCAGCTGACAGCGCATCAAAATATCTGCAGTGTAAGAAGCACAGGTTTAAATAAAAATGCTCATGGAATTTTTTTTGTTGTTGTTGTTGCTTTCAGGGATGCTTTTAAAAGTGAACAGAAATTCAAGATGTTATGAAAATGTGTCATCTGCACAGCAACAACAACAGAGACAATGGGGAGGATGTTGTTTTTCTGTTAAAATCGGAACAATATGCAAATCAAGCGTGTTTTCCCAAAGTCAGCTGCATCTCCGAAAAGGCTCCGTACATGGCCAGGAGAAAGTCACACGGGCTAAAAAAGATGAACTGGGGCTAAGGTGGTGGATACGCTTTCCCTCGCCCCCTCCTCGCTCAGTGATCCAGTGCACAAATCACCGGAGCTACAGTTTGCCAGTGTGATGCAGAATCGCACCAGTGAGGAGGAAGCTGAAAAATAAAAATGAATTTCTTAATAAACACACACCAGGATTATGTGACTATTGTAGGGAAAATGATTAAAATGTTCCAGCGGCACAATTCACATAAACATTGAAACAATTAGCTTTTTTGAGCTTTTTTCATGTTTGCACATTTAAGGAAAATCAAAAACAAACTTTTATATTTTGCAATTTATACCTCTATCAGCAGAGATTAAAAAATTGAGTTTTGTTCCCGGTGGAAAGTTTTTAAATCTCAAAAACTCAAAAGTAACTCCTCTCAGTGTTTGTCTCGTCTTTTTGACGCTTTGAACACATTAAACAAAATCCATTTCACATACTTTGATAACCACTGACACACTGGATTAGTCTTCATAAATTTGCACAAAGCTGCTGTATACTGGAATGATTGAAATGAATCTTTCAAATGCAAACATAAACTTAGACTTAAATAAATTCTCAGAGTAATAACTTTATGTTACAATATCAATATTAATAATGATATTTGCTAAAACTTTGTCCACAAACAACTTGTTACAATGCTACTTATGTTGTCAGCGTTGTCAGCAAAAATTGATTTGAAGTCCACCAAAAACCGTATCGTAATCAACACTTGTGACTATGGAGCCCTGCACACTTATGGTCCCTGCAAAAGTGTATTGCTTTCTATAAAGTAATTTCCCAAATATAAAAAAGTTTTCCCTTTTATGAAATTGTGCTTCACTGAATGAGTGGATGCAGTCAATCCAGCCCATGCAGTTTTCTTCCTCTATGGGAGTGTGTGTGTTGAGAGTCACACACATCAGTGATTTCTCCTGCTTTTAGAGGAGAATAAATATCACTATTTTACAAGTAGCAATATATTGATTTATTTATTTTTTTATCACCCAGTGCTAATACGAACACATCATCAGTTGACAAATTTCACATGAAACCAGTGGATGACATTTATCTTGAGATTTATGAATCTAACTATCAACCAGATTAGTGATTATACAGTTGGAGGTCATGTAAACACTCTTTCATTTATTTAAATAATAACAGATATATGGCATTTCAGTGGAGACGTTGGCTGAATTTAATTTTTCACCTGTAGCAACTGTCTCCCTTGTGTTTTATGCATGCATTCCAAATGGACCACATTGGGAGAAAGGTTTAACATACCTGTCATACTTTCGGAGCTATTCCCCCCACCACCCCCCACCCACCCACCTGCCCCCCCCCATGAAGCCTAATATGCTCAGTCAGAGTCCCAGGATGAGACCACACAGCTTCTCGTACAACAGATAGCTGCAGCCAAGCCGCCGCATTGGTTGCTGATGCGTTCCAGCCGTGCCGATAATCCCGCAGCGCATCGGCTGCATGTTCTGTGTGAAAAGTGGAAATGGTTTTAATACTAACTCATAGTAACCAGGGAGCTTGAAGATGATCTCTCTTGCTCCTGCCACTGTATCAGTCAGTTTTATTTTTTTTTCATGGTATGAAGCCAAGAAACTGTACACATGTCATTGGGTTTTATTGCTGTAATGAAGAGAATGTGCCTACAAATTTCCACTGGACTCTTTTGTTGTCTTGTACGCATGTTGTCACTGCGCGGCGTGTTTTCCCGCGTTATTTTTATAATGAGGTTTTCTTTTCTTTCTTTTTTTTTTTTTTGTTCCTCTTCAATCTGGGAGGAGTAGAAATGTAATTTTCTGAATTCTTGTCTGTCAGGACCAAACCTGCAACTAGAATATTAACATCTCTCTCTTTTTTTTATATCTGTCTAATGAGTACTTGTTATGTTTTTAATGTCAATGTCATCCAACGGCAGCTTAATCTA
Organism: Channa argus; assembly: GCF_033026475.1. NCBI lineage: Eukaryota > Metazoa > Chordata > Actinopteri > Anabantiformes > Channidae > Channa > Channa argus. The sequence goes on from NC_090206.1 coordinate 23,126,396, forward strand.
TTGCTAATCTGCACTCAGAACGTGTGTGTTCTTGATGTGCACATCGATGCAAAGATTATGTCATTCAGACAGGTCTGGATCCAATGCTGATAAATTAAACCATTCACACACCAATCCAGCAAAAAGAAATCTGAAATCCAGCTCAACAATATGCCCTTCATTTTGGATCACAGCATTCTGCTTATGAAAATATTTTGCTCCACCTTTCAGCAAAATACCTCTGTAACCTTGGAATCTGTCAAAACATTTTGGGTGCATGGAGTTTGCCTGATGGCATCCACCAGACGAGTTGTCTAAATTATTGCAGCATCACAGATTAGCGGATGCTTTTTTAAACAAAGGCGGGTTTGATTCCGAGCAGAGTTTGGCACCTCAGCTCCCAGTTACATAAAGTGTGAGCCTCGACTTGGCATTGTCCGTCCGTAATGACACTCCATGAGGACATGACTAAGCAATGCTAAATCCCTGACCCCACTTGTACCCCACATCACCCTGCCACTCTTGTCTACAGCTCATTCTCACCATGTCCTCCCTCCTCTCATTTCTCTCTCTAATGGCTCATCGTGCACTGGATATTAAACAGTTGGTAACATTGATGTGTAAGAATGCAACAAAGTCTTCATTATTATCAGCAGTGGTAGGAGCATCCGTATTTGAAGTGGTGTTACTGCTGCAGTGGCAGTGGCAATGTTCCATGTGTTAAAGTAAAAAATAAAACTAATACCACAGACGGAGTCTCTGTAACTTTAGTAGTAGTAAAATAAATGGCCAGTACTAATACTTTGGGGGTGACAACACAGCAAAGCAAAGTATGAGCAAAGGTAGTAGCAGTAATACAAGAAGCCATGGATGCATTAGCACCAACTGTTGCAGAAGCTCCAGTCTATGTAGTGTTAGGTCTGGTAGAAGCAGCCCTGTAGTCATATACACTCGCCTGCCACTTTATTAGTTACACCTCCTGACTTCTACACCTCCTCGCACAAACCAACAACTACATCCCCTCGTTTCCTTTTTCAATCAGGTACTTGGCTTTAATATAGTTATGGCAGTCAGTCATTTAACACCTTAATTTGCATAAGGCATGGATGACACAGGTAAACTAGCAGTCACAACCAAAATGATCATAGATGTTAGAGTATGTGGAAGTAATGGTAATAGCAACATTTTCATTTTGATCACTTTCCCTTGTTGTCTCAGCATCTGGCTTCCTCTCAGCCTCCTTCCTGCTAAGACTTGTGGAACTGCAGGTCTAGCTGGTATATTTTCTACAATAATCAATGACTGTGGCTTCAAATCTGCCTAATCTCATTTGTTCTGTGGCTCACTCTCACTCGTACATTGCCTCACATCCTTCATCTCACTCATTTAACACATCAAAAAGTCGCTATGCTTAATCACATTCAATTGAATCACTTTAATATTTCGTCGCCGTCACCAGCCCTGTTGTTTTGTAGAATGATGACATCCTGGTCTTTAGTCTATGTTCTTGTTTATATTTTTCTGTACTTGTTGAAGACAGAGCACAAAGAAAGGGCACTAGTGATCTGTAGTGAGAGCAGGGAGCAACGGAGAGTGTGGAAAGGAGGTGAAGAGGTGAATGCAAGCAGGTTGGAACGAGTGTCAGGTGTGTTGTGCGATAAAAGAGTATCAGCGAGAATGAAAGGAAAGGTGTTCAAGAGGGTGGTGAGACCAGAGATGTTGTTCGGCTTAGAGACAGTGGCACTGAACAAAAGACAGGAGGCAGAGCTGGAGGTAGCAGAGCTTAAGATGTTGAGGTTCTCTTTGAACTTTTTGAGTGACGAGGATGGACAGGATCAGGAATGAGGACATCAGAGGGACAGCTCATGTTAGATGTGTTGGAGATAAAGTAAGAGAGACCAGATTGAGGTGGTTTGGACATGTTCAGAGGAGAAACTGTGAATATATCGGTAGAAGGATGCTGAGGTTGGAGCTGCCAGGCAGGAGGTCTAGAGGAAGACCAAAGAGGAGATTTATGGATGTAGTGAGGGAGGACATGAAGTTAATTGGTGTGAGTGAAGAGGATGCAGAGGACAGGGTTAGATGGAGGCACATGATTCGCTGTGGAGACCCCTGAAAGGGAACAACAGGTCTTTTAAATCCAGTACAAACTAAAGGCAGCACATTTCTAATCGCCTACTGTGGCGATGCTTTTCAGAATCATGTCAGGAAGTCAGAACACAGCCTCAGGGGCCCCGGCTTGAAATCTCACATGCTGCTTAACCCCACAATGAACACGGCATGATGTCAACTTAACTATTACTTAGGAAGAGATTGCGTGGCTCGACACAAACGTGTCTTTCCCAGCAGTGTTGTATTTTATACCCATGCAGTTTCTGTTGGGACCCCTGACGTCAACATTCACAGAATAAACTTCTTAACTTATCCATAATTTTCTGCAGTGTAGCATTTTAGGGCCTCGCCCATCTCTGACTGAGGCAGAACAGGAGTCTGTTAAGCTTTTTCTTCAGCTCAAATCAATACCTGAGTCCATCCGACCATCCCCCCGTTCAGCGCCCCACTCAGTGACAGACTGATCATTGTCTCTCAAGCTCTGCAGCAGCCGAGGATTCTTTGGGGACTGAATAAACACAGGTGAGTTGCAAGTTTGACAGGGAAGAGAAATATTCCTATATTATATAAACATTACATCACCCTTTCTATAAGCTGTAACTGGCAATTGTCCATAAGTTATTAGATAGAGGATCCCAATGCTTTGTCTCTACTGAAAGCAAAAGACAAGTTCCAATGAAATATATATAGTTAGAAGGTGCATTAGAAATATTATCATCTACAGGATACACACTGTTGAGAACTAGCCATTTTCTTTTATTACCTCGTGGCACTTTTAAGACTTTCCACTTATCTGATCACTTCTCAACTCATCCATAAAAATGCGATATAACAAGCAAACTTGAGCACTTTGATAGCGGCCGAGCATCTTTCATTTTCAGATGCAAATCAAAGCGCACATGGCTCTTCCTTACTTGAGCGGGGCCCTCTTCAGCATAAACAAGGCATTTATTAGTTTAAGTAGATCTGCGGGAAAAGAAAAAGACAGAGCACAAGACCATGTTCTCGCAAATCTGCGCTGCCATTTGCGTGTTTTCCCTCCCCGGACGAAAGGAGCTGACACAGGCACAGATCTGCAGAGCCGTCCTGACACTGTCAAGTGATAACGCCGTTATCTTTATATTTACGCTGTGAAATCTGTGAAAAAGTGTTTTAACGTGCATTCTCGTGACAGGAGGAGCACTCAGGAAGTCGCCTTCATTTTGATTGTGGATGAGATTTTATACTGTACCTATACATTCAGAGTTCAATGCACTGTGACTTTTATACATTAACATCTCTGCGTCCGTTTGTCTGTCCACATAATTAGGACCAGCAAAGCATAAATATGGATGTTGCTCCTGAAAAGTGAATAACCATTTGTAATGGTAAATGGCCACTTATATAGCGCTTTTATCCAAAGCGCTTTACAATGTTGCTTCTCATTCACCCGTTCACACACAGCAATGGCAGTGGCTTCCATGCAAGGGGCCCACTTGACCCACCAGGACCAACTTGGGGTTCGGTGTCTTGCCCTGGGACAATTCAACACGTAGCCGGGACTGGGGATCGAACCACTGACCCTGTGGTCCATGGATGACTGCCTTACCAACTGAGCTGCGAACATCACTATTTTTTATTTCCACAGATTATCAGCCTGACTCCACTAGCAGGCAGGTTAGTACTTGCTCCCTGTGCATGACTTTGTGATGAAAATCCTATTGTGCGTTGCTCTGCATTTTCTGCTGGGTGAGAATATATCTGTCAGTAATAATGCAAAAGTGTGATGCGTGTCTAAAAGGTGAATAAATGCTCTGCTTAGGGTGAGTTACTCGGCTTCTAGTGAGTAAGAAATACGCTCCAAGTAGCCAGTTTAAGATGCTCACTGCCAAATTATTACTGCTTCTGTGGAAACTGTTGCAGTTTTTAACGACCTTTGCATGTAGAACAGTGGCATTATCAAAAAGGACACTGCAGCATGTCATTCAACCTGGGGACACTGAAGACTGTGTTTTCTGAATTTGCTTGAAAATTGCATTGCCGTGGGCTCTCAGGGAAAAAAAAAAAAAAGAAACGTGCACAAACTAAACCAATTTTAACGGGTAGTGTCTAAATGTTTCTATAAGCAACAATACAATTATTTGTCAGATAAGTACTAATGAATAAAACTTTCAACACATTTTTTTTGGGGGGGGGGGGGGGGGAAATAACCACTTTAACTGCCACACTGTCAGGTCACTACTTGCATTGAAAACAATTACTCATCTTCACCATTGGTCTCCATGTCTACTGCACATGTTTATCATTTTTCTCAGTTCAGTCAGATCTTTTGGAGTAGAGGGTTCCTCATTTCTAACCACTGATGGATCAGCAGGAGCTGTTGTCAGTTGATCACAGATAATCAGAGGATAATCTGCAGGCTCATACATCACAGCCGTATGAAAACAGTATCAGTTCTGAACTCCTCTAACTCCCTGCATAATAGTGAACTCTGTGCAAACAAAAATCCTCTGACGGGCAATCCGTCACTATCTGTGCAACCTATACATGACAAAGCAACAAATTGACTTTGAATTGCTTGTTGTGGGTGAAATCCCAGCTTCGGGGAAGAGTTTTTCTCCCGTCTCAAAGCAATGAATCATAAAAATGTGACAAATGTGGTCTGACATTGCTTTTTGGGGCTGATTAATGAGTGTAGCTATAGTCACGGTGGAAAGTCCCACACAGACAGGTTTGAAGATTTCTCTTTTGCGCTGGAGCAGTGAAGAAAAGCCTCTTCATGTGCGTCCTGGCGTTGAACACAGCTTGGCTGTGTGACATGCGATCAGGCTGTTCCCCTGATGTGAACCTTAAAATTGACTTTAAGGCTTGCTGTGGTTTAACCGATGCCTACAGTAACGGCAAAATGGTTCGATTTATCGTTTACTGGTGTTGTTTCTCTATCGGCAGCAGTTTCGTAGCTGCAATGGGGCTGACGCAGTGTTAATAAGAGTAATGGTTCAGTCACAACAGTCTGCAACATTACCCAGCACGGAGAAAGGAATCCACTACTGTCATGGGTCAGGAATCGTTAAAGTAGTTAAGAAATATTCATAGACCTTCAACAAGCTAAAAAAAAAAAAAATCAAAGCTTCAGAATGTGAACTGATGTTGCACAATAGCGATGACACAATCCTGGAAAAATGACTCCTCATTTTTTAAACAGAAGGTGCATTAAGATAGAACACTCTGTGAAATACCACTTGTTATACAACCAACTCAGTGTGTTAAAAGAATATTTACACAAGCATTCTGGTGGGTGATGATTTATTTTTAATTTTGCTGTGATGTGAATTCTGCTTTCATCAGCAACCCTCGATTTCTCTGCGTGGATTTTATTCTTTCGGCTGACCCACCTTTGCAAACTCACGGCTCAGAGAAATCAAACGAACATTAATGTAAAAAGAATCCGAAACACCATTGGAGTAACATTACAGCCTGGTGGTTGTGTGCCTGCTGCAACCAGCCAAGTTGCAGTTTGCATGCAACAATTCATGTGTCCGGGCTGTTACAATAAATGTAGTGTCTTTGAGACTCTGAAGGAGGTTTACAAAGGATATTTCTCTTATTGCTGCACCTCATGTATGACAATAGTGTATTCGGTGAAAAAAAAACGAACCGTCCGACTCTATGGTCGGTGGGTGGGCACTTCACCAACTGAGCTCTGCCCCCCCTCGCTAGACACATACATTAAACATGTACTGATAATTTCTTGCTGTGACAAGATGTCTCCTTTGTGACCTCCTTCTTCTGCAGGTTGCTACCTCATCCAGCCACTCGACTAAAAACACAGATATCAACCAGCTGTTGAAAGTATTGGCACCTTACTGTATATCTCAAATGTAAATATTAAATTACATGTTGACCAAAAAAAATAATATGCCCCTGCTTCCACTGAACCATTAGCTGAAATAGTCCTGCCATGTAGTATGTTTGGTGACAAAGTTCCAGATAGTCTTGCTTCTAATATTGGTAAAATAACTAAAATAATAATAAGTTTCCAGTTTCACACTACTTTTTTGTTCTGATCACCTTAAAATGCGAGATTAAAACTATTTTTTGGGTTAAGGCACAAACAAATGGAGGTTAGATGGAGGCAGTAAAAAAAATTATGGTTGGGTTTTTTTTTTTCTTTTTTTTTTTCAAAAGCCACAATTTGTTTTATAAATCACTGCTTGAAGACTAAGGTCCTTGTGTTGTTTCACAGCTTCATCACGCAGAGAGAGACACTTTTCATGCTTAGCGGACATCTTAGGGTTGAGGAGTTACAGCAGTTAAAAATGAAATCATCATCTTCAACCTTAAAAAGTTGCTGGTATTTCTGATGTCAGTGCCTGTGATAGTAACCATGACTTCATACAGAACTGTTTGGAAACAAGCTTTTCATATTCACTAAACTCTCACCGGTTTATTTTATTTGTCACCTGTAGCAACATGTTCGTCTGTGTTTTATTTAGACGTGCATTCCAGCTGAACTACATTTAGAGAAAGGTTTATCATACCTGTCATACTTTCAGAGCCATTTTCCTCCCTTATGAAGCCTAATATGCTCAGTCAGACCACACAGCTTATTATACAACTCCCAAGAGAAGTGATTGATCAAGCGTGCGTTCCAGCCGTGCTGGTAATTCTCACTATGCACTGGGTAGCTGTGCTTAATAAAAAATGCACGGGAAATGAATCCCGTGATAACTAATGGCAACAAGGTAAAATGTCGGAATTGTACGAATGTACAACTCTGTTGGGGAAACATATATGGTTTTGTATCATACTCATGCTAAAAAATGTTTTATATATGATATGCCATCATTTCACATCTTCACTGCATATATTATGTTCTATTTACTGAATATAGTCATGTCAACTGCCTCAACACAACTGGGTTGAGTAGCTAAATTTTATAAAAGCATATATTTAGTAAATCCTACAAAGTTAAATTGTATGGAGTAATGACAAGGGATTTGTTTTTGTTTTGTTTTGTTTTTTGTATTTTTGGATCTTCAGACTTTAGAATATTTTTTTTTTATTTGTTGATTTGTTGAACGAGAGCCAAGTGTAAACCACATGTTCAAATTTGTCATATTTTGTGTCTTTAAAACAGTGATAAAGTGACACCACTGTTAAGATTCTTCTGATTATTTATTCATTAAATATCATCAGATGACGACTGAAACAAAAATAAGATAAAATTGAGATTGCGAACATTTAAACAGCATGGTTACCTTTTTTAATGATTTGTTCTTGGTGTGATGAGCAGCTCAGGCAGGTACAGTGTCCACGTTCTGACACAGGTGATGGAAATGAATCTTGTACGTTAAAGGCTGCTTCAGACTTCCCACATCGTTGTGTCCACATCTGTTTATGTGACATAAATTTTGTCCTCTCGCAAGTTTTTTAGGTTTTGGACGGACTCTCTATGGACAACCAACCGACCGACTGCACACAAAAAGTAGCCAGAAATCTGAACTAGCTTCTGGTTTCAAACATGACAGGTCAGCTATGAATCATTTACTTCATCCTTCACACCATTTAGTTCTCACACAGACTGAGTTACTTTTTCATATTGTTCAATCAAATAAAACACAAGCGCGTCTTCTCGCTGCTGGTACTCTGCAGAGTTGCCATCGTGGTTACTGAACATGTGTGGAATGTGTCCGTGCAAGTATCTCCATTAGTAGTTTGAACTGAAGCGTGTTTTTTGTCTATAGTGTGAGTATTGAGTATGAATTACAGTTCAGGTAAGACATCAATACACCACACAGAAGACGGGGTTCAGAATGTCCATTTGTATTCAACTAAATAAACTAAATATATAGTTACATTAGTAACTGTAAACTGCAAAATATTAAATAAAGAGGCTCCACGGGCAATTAAATCAAAGGTAAAGGTGAATGACAAAGCTGAAATAAATGTTAAATCTTTGCTCAGCAGCCAGGTCTACGCAAAGGAGCGAGGGCACTTTCCAATGAAACTATTGGTTGTAGGAAAAAACAAAACAAAACAAACAAAAAAAAACATCTACTACAATCTACAGTTTTTGTTGAGTGAAAATTAACGCACTGCGTGATTTTTGGATTCTCTGCGCCGTTGACACCCATTAAAACACAAATTCCCGGCTGCCAATAATAAGAAAAAAATAAAAATAAAAAACATTTATGTTTCTTTGTGGGCTTGTGCCACAGTTGCAAAATGGCTTTAATAACTCTAGTCCCCTTACAACACACTGTGTGATTTCAGTATTGTTTGGGAATTTCCCTGAAGAAGCTTAATATTGCAGAATATTATTAAGCCACAAGACTTCTCGTAGACGTCGGTTTTGGAATGGGTAGAGACAATTTTTCACATGTTTCAGCTGCTACAATAATAAACATTGACATTCCTTTCTTTATCTTGATATCTAATGTTACACACAGGCTGCCAAAATGAGCAAGGTGTTCTTTCAATGTGTGATATATGTGATTATACACGGGAATTTTTTTGTCATATATCCTATCGGGACCTCTCATGTGACCTTGACCCTCCCTCCCTTTAATAGTGTTTGTGTGTAAACCGCTAAGCAGTAAATGCTTTAGACATTTAGCTTTTTTTTTTTTCCCCTTCAGACATTTCTCAGCAAACAAAATATTTAAAATGCTCATATTGAATTTATCTGCCCAACATTCACAGCATTCATTCGCAGCTTTGCTCTTGGCAACCGAAACCCACTAAATGTATGATTAAGGTATGGTAACTAAAACAATTTGTTTAACCGAGTCCATCTGCTGTAATTATGGGCTTTTAGTGATATACTCCCGCTTTGATGAGTGGCCTGTGGCTAGTGCTGTGTGCACATTCTCTCACTAATGAGGAGTAACACAGGTGATTGAAATTAATCTCATTTAACTTAGTCCAGGACACCATAGTTAAGACATCACCGCTCAAACCTTAAAGTAGGTTTCAGGAAGGATTAAGTGTTGTACAGTAAATCCTCAACACAGTTTAATTTAATTTACATCCCTTCTGGGAAACGTCTAACCGGTCGGCACGACTAGTTCTTCTCGCTCCAGTTTTATCTGTTCAAGGTAAAAACAGCTAACAGAGTTGAAAGGGGAGCTAAAATTAGAAACACACCTGCAGTGGTTGCTAATGTTGCTTCATGTCTGCTAGATGTGTAAATACAGTTGCACAAGCAACCTTCACAAAGTGAAACAAAACTACAAAGACCGGGCCTCTGTAGGTAAGACATCACTGCTCAGGTTTCAGGAAGGTACAATTTAAACAGGATTAACTGTTGTAGAGTAAAGTCTACATCTGGGAAGCTGGCCTGAATGCTGAGTTCAAGTACCGGCTCCTTTTTTTTCTTTTTTTTTTTTATTGGAACAAAATCTACTTGCCCTCCAAAACAAAAAAACAATATCAAATAGCCTCAATGACTTGCTCAAATAAATGTATAATGAATAATGGAGCGGGGTTTTTTTTTTGTGTGTGTGTGTGTGTGTGTGTGTGTGTGTGTGTGTGTGTGAGTTCTTCACTATGTTTAACTTCATTTGCTTCTTGTAATGTCTATGCACATTAAAGCAGATTTTAATTAATAGAATAACAGCAATTCACACACTCATAGCTCCCCGGTGTTTTACATTTTTTGCTGTTTTAGCCAGTTAAAGACATTAAGCCTTATCCAGTCCGGGGGCCAGTACTGTGTGTTGGAAGTAGCCAATTGTCCCCAAGTCACCCCCACCCCCATTTTTGGCTTTTTGGCAGATTTTATTAATCACCATCACAATCATTCATTCATTAATCCAAATAATAAAAAAACCAATTAGAATTACATTTAAATGATTGAAGATTATGTGTGAGGTGGCCAGATTTTAGCCAGGGGTATTTTCATCACTATCTTTGTGCAAATGAACTCTTCATCCTCAGATGTTTGTATTTCTCTGGTTTTGTGCCAGTTGCAAGATAGAAACATCATTAAGCCGCCCGCTCACTCTCTGTGAATTCTCTGGACAATGACCTGCTCTGTTCACACATGGGCTCAGTTGGACATTACACAGACTTTGTACCAGGGGGCTGGCAGGATAGAGTTCATTTAATGTCGGGTCCAACTGATTTGGATGTCATATGAAGCTCCTCCGGGTAGTTTTGGGGTTGCAAAGCATGTCTGAAGACAACTTACATGTTTTTGGCTTGTTGTAATTCCGATGTTATTGGCACCTGCCTATGTGAATACCAAGACACTACAGTCTGTTGTGTTGCAGACCTTCATTCAAAGGCTCCGAGAATTCGATCAGTCGTGGCAAAGCGTGATTGGTTGTGTTGATACGTTTCATTAGGAGGTAAATCTAGCTGCTCATGTCTCTGTTTCATCCTCACAAAGAATCCTGAGAGCGCCCTGGAAAACAAAGGCTGCAGGGCCCTTTGTGTGGTACACTTAGCACTGGTTCAGTTTACAGTAAACACACTGTCAGGGGCATCGCAGAGGTCACATACGAGTGTTTGTGTGAGTGTGTTTGGGGGCTTTTGTCACGCTGCTTTCATAGAGTTCGGTTGCAGTTTGCCACGGAAAGATGGGAAAAGCACTTTTACAAAGGAGGAGAATACATTTTTTGTCTTTTGCATGCTGTTTGTCCACACTTTTTTCTTGGACACAATCCAAGGTGTGTGTGATAAAGACTGGATGTGGACCAGTTTAGCATGTAATCTTCCAAAGTGGGGCCTTAGAGAAATTGTCACTTTTGTTAATAGCACGTTTTTGACCAGCAGTTGTATAAGCACTTCAAACTGTTGATTTTACTTCGATGTGTATCAACACACTTAAAGATGAAAAAAAAGTAAAAAAAAAAAAAAAGTCCCGAAACCGTTGTCAGCTCGAGCAGTGACCCGGGACTTATCCAAAAGACGAAGGTTAATTGTTGGCCGGCTAGTTAGCAGGGGATCACCTTAGACGAGTTTTTTTGTGTTTGCAATTTATCACCTTGACCCTCAGCCGGTCTACAAACACGCTGAGGTACCAGCTCTGATGGGGCTCTTTGTGTGTGTGTGTGTGTGTGTGTGTGTGTGTGTGTGTGTTCATACACACTTATGCCTTTTCTCACACAGAGGTCAAGCAGTCAACTAGGTGCTGAGGGAACAATTTCTCACAGGCTTTGATTTGCCTGTGAGTAAGTTGGCAAGTATGCTTTCAAAGTCCAGTAGTTTGTGGTCCCAGCATACCACCACAAAGGAGCTAATCCCCCGCTATCTCACCCAGCGCAAACACATTAGCCACACAACATCAACACTGCACTCAAGAGCCCCATTGACAAATCCTCCCTGCTTTCTCAATGACATTCAGAGCAGGAGCCACGATGTTCCTTTCCCAGCAAATCAAGGAGCTCACGTGGTGAAATTTAAGATGCTGTGAGGAATAATTCAACGACAGCGGGGAAGCTTTTCGACTTAAATAACAAAACTGAAACAGATCAGCAATCAGCACGTAAGGAGATAACAGCTATAAGTGAGATATAACGGCATAGCACAAAGGTACAGTGGCCTTATTAAAATATTCCCAGTGCTTAACTTTTTTTTTTTTTTTTACAATTTTTGTTATGTTACAGCCTTATTTCAAAATTGATTACATTCATTATTTTACTCAAAGTTCTACAAACAATACCCCATAATGACAATGTGAAAAAATCTTGTTTGAAATCTTAGTAAATTTATTAAAAATAAATAAAGTGTACATAAGTATTTGCTGCTTTGTTGAAGCCAAGTCATTTTGAGTATGATGCTAGAAGCTTTCGTACAGGAGATAGTTGTTGTTGTTTTTTCATTATGGGGTATTGTTTGTAGACTTTTGAGGAAAATAATGAATTTGATCCATTTTGAAATAAGGCTGTAACATAACAAAATGGGGGAAAAGTTAAGAGCTGAGAATACTTTCTGGATGCACTGAAGATGACGTCGACTTGGAAAGAATAAAAACTGAAAACCTTCCTTTAACATTTGTGGTTGTGTGTTATTGTCGCTGTCTGTCTACAGGCTTTACATTTGCAGGTTGGCTGAGCCTCAGGCTAGATTTTGTTATAGGGCAGACAGGTCATCAAGATGACATGACAAGGGGCATGAACTTCAGCAGTGTGGAGATTAAAATCAACTTCCTGCCTGAAGTGTAAAGCTACAGCTCGCAATGTGCTACTGAAGCAACAGAAAATTCAACCATAGACAGATCGTGAGAAACTGGCCACTGTGCAGACACAAATGGGACCCTCATCCCACCTACCAGAGCATCCTTCATGTCAGAAAGTTGTATCACATCTTCTCCGTGGTACTTTTCTGATTTTAATTTACATTTTGTTGAAAACTGTTCATACAACGGGAGACGAACAAAAGCTGCAAAACCTTTTAAAAGTCTCAGATCTGCAGCAACTATCCACAAATCACAAAATTACATCTCAAACTATATGAAATATTACGAGACATTATCAAACAAAAGTCTATACGCTTACTTTGCTCTATGCAACCGTCATATGTTGGGAAAAAAAAAAAAAAAAAACGTTCTCAGAGGATAAAGACTGAGCACACCAGTCAGAAACAGGCCTCTTTTCCAACAATCTCATTTCCTGCCAGCAGAAAATTACCCTTTTATTGTAGTTGGAGCACCGCTCGTATGCACAACACTGTTCCCTTCTCCTTGTGTGACAGCACATTTTGGGAGACTTCCACTTCAGCAGCCATTCACCTACAACTAGAGCCCGATGATCCGCCTCTTTGTGCGACTCTGTTGGTCCCACACCTTGTATTGGGGCCGCTGAAAAGTAGAACGCCCATGTAGCTGCCAGTGGTGTGAACAGGGAATTAGTGTCGAGCTCCTGGGAGGACGTCATCACAGGCACAATGTGGAGTAGGCACTGGGCCCTTGGGCCCCATGGGGGTTGCAGGCTCCCGAGTGAGAACCTCGTGGACTCCCAGCTGTTCTATGCAACATGCTGAACAGTAGGGGGTCGCCTTGTGTTTGTTTAAAACTAACAGGAGTCCCATTAAAGCCCTGACTCCCCTCATTTAGAACTGCCATGGGGACACAAAGGACAGCCATGGGAAGCGGCACGTTGCAAGGGATACCAATTATTGAGGCGAGGACACAGGCCAGCTTGTTCCTGCTCAGGGACATGTCAACTTGTTGGACGACCCCCTTCGTCAAACCCATTGACCATAGCACATGGAGAGGCATCTTAATTGGTGTTGGGCAAACAGATTTTGTCACAAAGTTGCAAAGGAAGCTAAGTAGCTGAATGTTCACATTGTTCAACCCCTGACCCGATCTCCAGGGGCCATTCCGAGACATCATTATGCTCCATTACTTTGAGTAATCGTCTCAGACTCGTCCTATACCGCACTGGGGAATTCGGGACATCAATTAAAAGCAATATTCTGGCAATAACGGCAGCGTAAATAAAAAGTGAACCCTTTTCTCTGGGTACACTGATATGATAGTGGCGAGGGGTAATTTTGGCAGAGGAACGAGTTGGAAGTGTCTTTGAGCTTCACTATGGTGGTTTTTGTTAATATGGGAGTTGTCTAAGACTTATTCTTTGCCTCGACCTGTCCTCCCCTTCTCTTCAACTCCATCCTCTCACTGGACCACCACAGCCCCCACACTTCCCTCCCTCTCTGCTTCTTTTATTCTGTTTTTAGAAGGATTTTGTTAGAGGGAATCACTTGACATCATTAGGTTTGGAGTGTGGCCACCATGGCAGGGTTGCTTGTCTTGGCTCACGAACACATGTCAGATTAGCAGCAGAGGACCTGTGTTTTAACCTCAGATGAAAGGTCTGTATGTAGTAGTTTTTGTGTCCTTCCGTTCTTCTCTCTCTGAATTATTTTTGACATTTGTTGTAACATTATTAGAGAACTAGTTGTCACTGTTTTTTTCTTTTTTTTTTTCACTTCTTGGTAATGACTCAGGACTTTTATGTGGCCACGCTAACACATCGGGAAGCCTCAGGACAAATGAAGTTAGGAGCCCACCATCATAATACTAATAATTGTATGGCTGTGTCCAAAATCACCCCTCATCACTATACAGTGTGTTCACCATAGTAAAAATGTTGAAATCTAACATGAGCAACGCAGCAACATGATAACAATTAGCAAGTGTCCAAAATGTCAATTGCTTGCTCACAACTGAGTGAACTACTTGGTTTAGATTATATGAGGAGTAGGGAACGGGTGAGTACATCTGATCACATGGCTCTGGTGGAAAATGAAAAAGCTGTCGCCTCAGGGTCCCTGTGAAATTAAGTGTAAGATGTGGAACTTTGGAAAGTTGGATGTGCCATTGGTGGTCACCAGTATAACACAGTATCTTGAATAGAAAATGGTTCATTGGTTGGTTGACAGACAAGGAAGCTCAATCGAGCCCAGAAACAGGTAAGACTTCTAAGTGTGGAGGTTGGTGATGTCTCTTCTAAATGTGAAGCTGTGAGTCAAGGCTGAACAGATAAGAAAGGGTCAATTACTTACAGTATGTTTGGCCTGAGACTGAGTGGTTCTTTCTGTGAAAAACACATTTTGTTTCATCACATACTGTAAACCCTCCTACACATCTATGTCATAAGGGTGTTGTTTGAGTCTCTGGAAGGTAATAATATTAAGAAAAACACTGTAAAATTAGACAATACATGTATAAATAAATAAATAATGCTATACAAATGGCAACAAAACACCACCTCCACCAAAATACCCCAGTAGCCCCATTTTCATTCAGGAGCCCATAGAACTTTCTGTTGCATGATGTTCAAGCTACTCTGCAGGGAGTGTCCACTTTGGAAGATGAGCAATATTGTAAAAATGAGGATCATGCCTCTGTAAAAAGGGGGGAGTCTGACAGTGAGCCCAGACGCAGACAGTCTCAGAACCAGGCCTGACGACAGTCCCAGAGCCAGCCCAAACACAGACAGCCCCAGAGCTGCAGCCTGGAGGTGGACAAATACAGATGATGAAAACTGGGGAAACCGAATAGAGGTCTTGCCCAAGACATGAGAAAATTCTTGAAACTTTTTTCAACGTTCTAGGCTCCAGAGAACGGCTGCAAGAGGAGACCAGGAGAGCTAAGTGTCCAAAAGAAAGCCAGAGAGACAACATACAGATGCGTCAAGTGCAGCAGACATGCAGACAATGTCAGTCTCTCATGTGGTGTGTATAGCTGTGTGTCTATGAGGTGTATTCATAGGATGCACGGTGTATATGAGACTGTGTCCTGTCCAGTACTGTATGTCTTTCCCTTTTCATTCTAGTCACAGAAAAACAAAGTAAACAAAAAATCAATAGTGATGGCAAAGTCTACTTCAAACGTAAGATGCTTAAGTGTCTTGACTAAGTCTTTTGCTAGGTTTAATGGAGACACGGCTGAACTCATGAGTTTCCTTACAAATGAAATCGTAACTCTTTTCATCAGATCCTCCCCACGACTGTCACAGATCTGCTTCTTTCAGACAGGCCACTACATATCGTATCGTTTGCAGTTGAGATGAAATGTTTGGTGTTTTTAAAAATTAAAATACCTTAATCTGATTAAGGACCAAACTTTCAGCCACTCACAGCTTTGCAGAATATGGTGCTAAAATATGCTAGATTTAAACAAGCCATAATATGTACTTCCAAGAATATGTGAATATGATTCAAATGGTAAAAAAAACGTCCATTCGGGCCTCATCTCTCAACTGTAGCATCTATTCCTAAAGATCATGTACCCTGATATTTTCATTACTGGAAAAAGGCGTCACAACTTAAAAGTTTGGCCTTGATAGAATCAAGCGGCCATTGCCCATTGGTGGGAAAGTGCTGATTAATTGTGTCATAGCCCTGTGAGAAAGTACGCCCAGCGCAAAGCACTAATTATGGGCCCTGCCTGGCCGAGAGAAAAGGGGGCAAAACTCTCAACAAAGGCTCATCTCATATCTCAAGACAATGAGGAGCCAAAAGAATAGGAGAAAGGAGAAGTTAATGAGGTGCGTCACCTGGCATCTGTTGATGCTGGGACAAGGCCTGACTGGGGTCTGTGTGTTTGCACACATGTGAGAAAAAGTTTAAAAATGTGATAGTTGTTAGGTTTACATGTGTTTTTGTGGTACATCACCATGTCGGGGTTTTTTTCTTTTTTCTTTTTCCTCTTATATTACCCAACAAATAGGAAGATGCAGAGTGTCAGTGAAGATAGGGGTTTTAATTTGCCCCAAACTTTGGTGACAATTAATCAGTAATTAAGCATATTTAATTACAGAAATGTGTTGTCTGTATCTTGGGTCAACCTTTCTAATTGTTGCCATTTGCGAGGAAAAACACATCTCCTGTGCAGAAATCTGATTTTACCTTAGGACCGGATGCATATAAACGTGATTGGCCGAAGCGGTGAGTTTATTCAAGACTTAATGCAAAAGTATGTAACTGCTGTTGTTGTGTTTGCTAGGGATGTTACGTCTTTTGCTGCAAGACTTTCTCATTTGGCGTCACTTCAGCCAACGTCTAAACCGGTGCAGGTACGAGCAACACCTTCATATGGTTTAACCAGCGGCTGTAAACTAAAGATTTTGATGATGTGACCAAACGTTTTACTATATTTATTAATGTGGCACTCAGGTGATTTAACATCGCATAAAATGTGGAGGATTTTTAAGAGAATGCTGTAAATAAAACAATAACTTGGGCCTCCCTGGTTTGTCTTTTAAATTTCGGTAATGCACAATAGTTCGGAGATTACCCAGACTGACATTATTGGGGTGTTTTCTCGGAAGGGGAAATACTTGAGAGCCACTAAAGACAAAATGATGCTCTAAAAGTTGTGTAGTAGTTCCTAATGGCAAATAAAATGATCTTTACGTGTGAATTTGGTGGAAATGCCTCATTAAATTGGAATTTGCAGCACTGAAGCTCTGTCCCGTCAGGCAGGTTTTTAACTTACTGTTTCCAATGCGTCAAAATTGAATACAGAATATTTACTATAAGTCAAACTTTTAAGAAGGTGAGTACACATTATATTTTGGAAATCTATCTAATTGTGGATTAGAAATTAACTTCTGGCTCCAAAGAAGTTAAAAAAAAAAAAAAACTATTATTTTACACCAAGGTAGAAAAAGATGGAATTAGACTGACCTTTATTTTTGACTCTCTGCATAACAGAGTGGCCACATGTTTTGAGGAGAACACACAAGAGGCCTGGTTTTCCAGAAACTGCATGTACAGTAAGCACATTTGTAATCCTGTAAAAACACAACTCAGCCATGTGTTCAAAAATACTTTGGGAATCACAGAGTGTTTACCCTGTGGATTTCACAGTCATAAAGGGGGACCAGTCAACTGTGGTTTAGCGTTTAACATGAGTTAGATGGGCGGCAGCAGCAGTCCTGTTTTGACAGTAAATTACGTGACGTGAAAGTGCGTTTAACGGCACGACGTATAATATAGCTTGAATTCTGTTATGCTTGGCATTAGCGATTTGTTTTTCACTGACCTTGAGACAATTTCGGTAATATTCAGCGAGACAAAGCTTGTTTCATGTCTCAAACAGAAGACATTTCAGTTGACATGGCTAATTGTTAAGTGTGTGGTTGCTGATCTCAAGGCCAGAGAACCACTTTTGGTTGTTCCACTAAACTTTGTATAACTTATTCAGAACCACAAAGACTTGCTCTACATTGACACGGTGTTCTGGTCATACTGTATCCATTGTGCGCAGTTTCAGTGTGCTGAGATTTTCTAATAATAGAATATAAACTACTTGGCAAGCGGGATTGCATTTAAAGACTCCACCTCCTTTGAAAAGGGGCCGGGCTTTGCAAAAGGGAATTCTATGTTTCATTTTGTGGAGTTATTGGTCCAGTTCCAAGAGCATCCAGCCTCCAACGATCAAAGGCTGAGTCAGAGAAAGGCCTAGCGGGAGGGCTTATGCAAAAATGTCGTCTCCTTATTGCGAATCGGCCAGCACGTTGGAAACCATCAGTGCTCGTTTAAATGTCAATGTACCCAGACGCAGTTCGGCTGTGCTTGGTCAAGTTTGAAGTATGTGCATGGGAACAGAAGAAGAAAAGCTTCCTGCTCTCATATATAGAAATTGGAGGGTTTCGATTGAATTCCTAGCTTGTAAAAGGCCGGTTTTGAACACAAATGTCTGTAGTCAGTGACGCACAGGGGGAGAAAAAAAAGGCAACTTCATATGGAATGTTGCACCTTTGCAGTTTTTACTTCTAAAAATCACTATTTTTCCCCCTCTCAATCATGCTTTCATTCCTATAACTTAGGAAATAATAAGCAGTGAAAAGAGATGAAGGCAAGGTGAACCGCTGCACAATGCACCCCCCCACCCCCCACCCCCACCCCCACCCCAACCAGACAAGTGACAAGATCCATTATGTTAATGGCGAACCACTGGGTCACGCATCAAGCCCTGTGTTTTCCACTTTTAAAAGCAGGCCAGACGCCCAAATCCCTTGACGGAAAGGGGGACTTCTGGATCTGTTGGAGGTAACCACCAGAGTGAAGTGAAAGGGGGGTGGGGGGGGGGATAAGAGGATGGGATGGGGTGGCCTGATAGCATCGCTAGGAATTTAAACAAAAGTATTTTTTCTCCCTCAAAGCCGCCATCTTTCAGTCTGACGGTTACTGTAAACATCATTCCAGCACACAGCATTATAAGACATGCTACTCGACATTCCTTTAACGCTTTAAAAGAAGATGGGAAAAGCTCTGAAATATTGTGTTTACTGCTCTGCACAACGGAACATTTCCATCAAAGTACACTTAGCTTTAAGTGCTCAGAGGTTAAAAATACATGTCTTTGATTGTGTTCTTCACACTCAGCAAAAATTATGAATTGTGGCTTTTCAGTACAATTCTGATAGAACAGTTTTACAAATGTTTTTTGACAATGAAAAAATAAAAATACACATACGAAGACAAAATATTACTTCCTTTGCCAAAAATACAGCATTTCAAAAGAACCTCTCTAAACTCTCGTTGCCCTTCACAGCCGTACTAAAAGCCTTCAGGCAGGTTGCAATTGGCATTTGTCGATTTAAAAGCCACTGACCTTAAAAGCAGCCCTCACGCTTTGGCTTTGTATATAAAAATACATACCTTGGCAATATGCAGAGAGAAGGGAATGTACTCTATGTCCAACTCATCGCTACCTGCAGCATTTCTCTTTTAGGCAGTATCATATTCAATGTGCACATAATCAAGTTCCAGCCTAAACCAGTACGTCGACGCTCCACAAGGCAATAAAGACATTAAATGGATCTTTTTTTTAAAATATAGTCCTCAATTTATTAACAGAGGCCCAATAAAACTCATCACATTTTATGTACAAAGGGAGGCAATAAATATCTTAATAATAATCATAAAATTATTCTTGCTTACATTTGTTTAAAAAAAAAAAATCATAAATGGGTCATGTTGTTAGTAGCAACTCATACAGAAACCTGCCAGCGGACAGGTGGATACATACTAATGGTGAAAAGAGGCCATAGTTTGTCGTCAGTGACAGAAGGAGCGTTTTTTTTTTGTTTTGTTTTTTTTTCCCTTTAGGATTCAGACAGAAACTCTACCACATGTTGGAGGAAATGTTCCCTGAAGCCTGGACAAGATGGTCATGTGGGTGTCTGAGAAGAAGTCTTAAACTGACATGTGGATTTATGAAGTGATCAGGCATGAAAGACCTAGATTATTCTTGTCTGGGGATCATGGGGGACCTCGCAAACAACCACAGGGCCCACAGTTCAAGCTCAGCATCCACTGAGAGGCTCTTGAAATTAACGGCACACACAGGTAAAAAGATAAACAAAAACCCACAAGGAGGTAGAGGAAGTCTTCATCCCCAAAGTAGTAGCTAGCTAACTCTCGAAGAATCAAGGCCTTTCTGGAACAACATTAACACCTGTGACGAAGAGCTGTTAGAAAGGGAGTCCAAAGAGAGACCGAAGGGAGTGACATCCGTCTCCCGAACGTGACAAGGCTGGAAGACTTTGTTGAATTAGGAATTACACCAGTGTGTGTGTGTGTGTATATATAAATATATAGATATATATATATTTATTTTTTGTGTGTGTTTAAACAATATTAAAGCCATGGCTGGTGCCTGGCTAGTCGAAGCATGTTGTGTTTTATCTGAATCACAGGCTGCATGGAAATGTCAAGGAAGTCGCACACAGCACTCAGAGGGTTCAGCGCATTCCAGGAGCCAAACATGAAGCTGAGGGTTGGGAGACATATCAATAAAAAAAAAAAACAAATAAAAAAGAAGAGAAGAGAGAGAGACCTGTAAAATATTGCACTCAAAGCTACACAGTTATCCCGGCAGCCCAGTGTCACCTGCGACTGCCACTTCTCCCTGTTTTCATCTCCATGGTGTCTGATTCCAGTGGAAAGTATGGGATCCACGTTGTCAGGGGCAACACAAACAAAAACGGACAGGTATTCCAATAAATCTCTAGCTGGCTGATTTTTATAACATCGCAGCAGCAATGCTCCTGCTCCTGCTTCAAGCTCAAACGTAGCGGAGAACGACGGCAACAGGAATTCTCTCAGAGGTCCTTTAGTTTATCCAGTATAAATAACATGACAGACGCGTTAGCACATTGATATCAACCCAGAGGAATCCAAGAGTTAGGAAATAGTCATCCTGAAATACAAAAATAGAACATCTTTGACTCTTTTTGTTCTTTACGTGTGTCTGTTTATACAGGTCTTTTTAAGGTGATTCTTTTAAGACGAGAGACTTGAACTTTTCAGTTTGATTTATTATTCTCCCGCAGGGGGAACACTTTTGCGCAGTCCCATCAGTCCCTCTTGGGGTTGGATTTTAACCGCCGAGCCCTTCGTGTCCGCTTAGTTACTGTGGTGAAACGAAACTCCTCCAGTGGGTCCACCCGGCCCTTCGGTTGGCGCTTCATGAAGTGGACTTCCTGTTGCCTCTGCGTGGTCCGCGGGCCTTTCTTAGGCCGCCCCCTCCGGTTGAAACCGAGGTACCATCCTTTGTACTTGGCTGACACCAGGGCCGTGTAGTTGTTCTCCAGGAATTCCTCGACAAAGACACACTCCTGTTTCCTTCCATCGGGCTGGAAGAAGGAAAAACATTGGGCGTTTAATTTATTAGCAAAGCAGCATGACTTCTTTTCCATGTGAGATTCTGGCTTATTTCCATTACATCTGCGTACTCTGACTCAGAACGGTTTGCCTTTCTGCTGGGCTTTTTTATTTCCCAGTTTGCTGAAGTGTTGAGCACTTTTGATTTTCCTTCACTGTAATTATGAAGTAAATATCAATTGTAACGAGGCTAACAGACACTTGTAGGCAAGAGAAATGCCACGGAAGGACGGCATGAGGATTCAAACCATTGACAAAACCATACTAAGATGAAATATTAAGTCGAGTATTGTAATATGACACTACTTCCTATCGAGACGAGCGGCGTATATTTAAGAAAAATATTTTCTTGGGAAATACTGCAGTTGAATTTTAATAGAATAGTGTGACAGTTTTTTTCTTCCTTGTTGTTAGAAAAGTTGCATATGTTTTAGAATAAAAATGTAGGGAAACCTTCTGCATAAAGACAGAAACAGCTAACTTGGCTCACTCTGCACGTGACAAATCTAGCTATCAGCACCTCTGAACTTCACCATATATCTTGTTTGTTTAAACCAAAGTGTAAAAAGTTGTCTTCTCGGCCAGAAGAAGTGAGCTGTTAGAGCAGCTACTAGGTCCCTGGCAAGACATAGGAAGGTTCCTTTTTACCTTTAGAGTGAACCATGCAAGTGGTTTCCCACTGCTTCCGGTCCTAATCGTACTTTCTCGCGCTGTAGAGCTTAAGTAGATTTCCCAAAATGTCTAAATATGGTATTAAGATATTAGCCTATAGATACATGAAACTCTGTAACCGTCTTTATATTTGTTTTCAAAAACATGCTGTTGGGCTTTATGAGATATCAAAGTGATTAAAAGATGCAAAGTGAAATACTAGTGGAAATCTAGAGGATTCTGATACTGTACTATACTCGTACTGGGGTCACAGCTTAGTGTTTTGCAGAAAAGAAACGCAGATCATCCAAAAGGACTGGTCTTTGTTGAGATCACCACTCAGAGCAATGTATTCTAGGTAATGAAGTATTTCCATTTCAAATCGTTTGCTAAACTAAATCATAGTAGGGAACATGTGCTTAGCACCAGGTGTTAATCAGAAAGTGTTTAATTTGTGCAAGAGGGCACTTTGAAAGTCCTTCATGCCATTGCTGAAGAGTTTAACTCACTGAAATTAAATACAAATTTCAGTGACTGACTTTTTTGGACTTTTTAAAAACACATTAATTCTACAACGGTTTAAAGTAGGAAGTGAAAGAGCTTTTTTTTTTTTTTTTTAAACAGGCCCCTGCAACTACACGTTCAAATGCATGTTTCTAACAGATGACCACGATGAGAGAGTGAAAACGTGTGTGAATTACTGCAGCCCCACTGATGCTGACAGCATGACTTATTAATGCAACCAAATCGCACATGGGCCTCCACAGTATACATTTTCAAATATTAACTTCTTTTCCATATCGACGCAGTCGTCCACAGAGTCACATGCAGTCATCCTGCACTTGTGGCCACCTGGTGTGACTAAGTGATATAATTGCAATGGCATTCCTCCTAAGTGACCATTAGTCTCTCAATGCATTGTGGTGATTGCAGTCTGTAATTGACTGATCGAGTGTCAAAGGAGTGGGCCGATTACGTAATGGAAGAATGGCTGGGAGTTATCAAAGGGGTTTTGTTAGGGTGTACAAAAACAGCAGGAGAAAGCAGATCTGAGGTTGCATTCAATTCAACCTAGATTAAGAGCTCCGTGTATAACATTCACTTTGATATCGGCAATTTCATATTTCCTGTAGAAACGTTGAGCTGTCCCTGAAGGGTTTTCGCTCGCTTTTTAGCATATTCCCACAATGAAAACCTTAACATACTCACCCGTCCGACTATTTTGCCCTTCTCGTTCATGCAAATGTAATGTTCGGTCTCCTTCCCTTTTATTCGAATGTGGCTCCCGAAGGTTTCTGTCTCAACAACAAGAAGAGCTGGAAAAAAGAAAACGGTGGACTCCCGTCAAGGACATGTGGAATATTTCGCAAACTCGCAAAAATATGGTTTGAGGATTCTGATACATTTACACAGTTTTTTTTTTGAAGAGTTGCAACACTGCTCAATCATTTGAGAAATTCCTGAGCGAGACCTAAAATAAAAATATGTACTTCAACTTTCAGTGTTGTAAAGAAACCCTGCAAACTCAAATGTTAACAAAGGGCTTGTGGTCAAGCACTGACTCTTAAACAGATGACATAAATAATGCACTAATTAAACTATTCACATTATTGTTGTGGTCACTAATTGATACTTCATTGATACTGCATCTCAATTGCAGCGGTTAACTGATTTCAATGATTATAAATCAGTGACGGACAATATTCTGCAAGATCCTAAGAATATGGCATTAGTACGGTGTTTCAGCCCATTTTCCAACAAAAATCTAAATTATGGGTCTCCAGAGCAAACAATCTCATTTGTGCAACATCACTTAAACATCCTTTATGTACTGCCACATATGCACCAAAACAACAATGCCCCATCACTTCAGCCTGACACAGCAGTAATCCACTCTAAAGACGTGTCCCAGCGGCTCTTTTATTTTTTCGAACCCCCCACCCACCCATCCCAAATGTTAACCCCTGCGAGGTCACCTTTGTCTCCTCTTCGCCCCTCAACCAGCAAAGATATCTGCCAAACATTTGTGCAGCAGTTATGTGCCCCTCGGGATTAGGTTTCAAGCTCCCTTTAGTCTGTGCTCACTCAATCAAAAAGTTAAGATGATCCATTTGTTTAACACACAGGGCCATTCAGTAGCGCTCAAGGGAGCAGAGGAAGAATAGGCAAAGGGAACGGGATGGGCTCGGGGGCAGAAGTACACCCCCCCCCCCCCCCCCCCCCCCGCCTTTAAATCCAATCCTGCTAAGAAAGTGGGAAGTAGGTGACCTGTCTTCGAGGTGAAACTTAGACAAGGTACAGTATGAGCAGTTTCATCTTTTTTGGAGTGACTTCTGTGTGTAGGTCTTACTTTAGGAGCCCCCCCCCCCCCCCCCCAAAAAAAAAAAACATTTCTGATTTAGTTTTATGTCTGGGAGGATCAATCTGAAACGTCCTGTGGCCTTTGAGAAACAGAAAACCCAACAGACTGTGTGTGTAGAGATCGAATGCTTTAAAGGAGACCTCTCCTCTGCAAGTCAAATCAGGAGTCATTCGACAACACTTCTCACTGTGAGCACGGAGACCCAAAAATTCAACCTCAGGTATGAAGCCTCGACCCAGAGCATCAGATAAAACAATATTTTCCTCCTCACTCCAAGTTCCCCTTTGTCTGTGACTGCGTATTGGAGTAAACCTCTCGTGGTTTGATTTCCAACAAAAAACTGCAGGCTTCAGCACAATGCTCAGAGGGATCATCAACAGCTGCTAACGAGTGGCATGTACTTTACAAAGGACTGAAGGTGTTACTTGTATTTACAGTGTACACTTTCAAAAAGAAATCTCTAAATGTATGAACACCGCACTCTGACAGCAGAAATCTCAGAGGCCGCCCTGTGGTGATGGTAATGTAACAAAAATGGCATCTGGAACATGAAAAATGTGAAGTGAGTTTCTCAGCACAGAACGCTGACTCTGATGCTGAAGTCTATGAGTGACCACTGTAATATTAGTCATATTATATTTGAGTATTCGGGGTATTTGTCTAACTGACCTCAGACTTCTGACTTCACAGGTGGCCATGGGGCTTACACAGAAGCACCAGGGGAAAAAAAACTTTTAGAATATTTGACCTTTTGTGTGCTTTTCTGCTTGTTCCTCCTTTTGAGCAACATGTGCTTTGGTGAACCGGCACAATTATGAACAATGTGGAGCCACGGGCATTTATTGACCTCAGCATGGGGGTCACCTGTCAAAGAAGTTGCTTTAATTCTAAATTGCCGCTTTTATCAGTTTAAAAGCCTTTGCAGTGACCCACCATCTGCTCTTGAGTGGCAACACGTATCAGGTATGAAGCACCGTTCGGAAAAAGCACCGTTCCAGTCTCTTAAAAATAATAAATATGCTGCACTAATACCCAAGAAGAATTACTGTGCCCCCCACTTCAGCTGCACAGATATGGACTTGAAGTGATTTATTTCTTCTCTGGCGGTTTGTGGCCTTTCTTTGTGAAGCTGCAGTGACTGAGAGTGGATTAGAGCAAGGAGAATATCTTCCTGAGCGTTATTAGTGAGTGCAAAGGAGTTCACAGGTGCCAGGTACTGCAGCTGGATGGGGAGGAGGAGGAGACGAGGGGCGGGTGGAGGGCAAAATTGGCAAGGCCTCATGGGAAAAATTGGATCTGCTTCCACTCAAGCTCTAACAAGCAGTGAGGAAACTTCGCCTCGGCGCATCTGTGACTGAAAACACTCATTCAGAGGCATTCAAGACCAGCAATTTTAGAGCCGTGAGTCAGCTGTTATGAGCAAAATATCTGCAGGAAAGCACAACGCACACAAGCTGGGTTTTTTTTTTTGTACCACTGCATCAAAGAGTGCTTCAGTGACCAATTTAATTATCTTTCATATTTGTTTTGATCTGGTGAACAATATTTAAGCATGACAGAGGGAGAAAATTGTGTCTGAAAACGTTCGATTCGCTGCTAAAAACTCAATCTGTGGCAAATGATTTTGTCAACTTCATGCTTAATACTTAACATTTTCAAAATTACAGGATGCAGTTTCACACTGTTTGACTGAACCAAAGAAACACAGTTGACCATATCTAATGTTAAATGTGACAATAGTGAAGCATGTAGAATATTGTTCAGAATAATTTTGAAAATTCATGGATAATCAGCATTAATCTGCACTTTCCTACTTAGAAAGTCACATGATTTCATTTATTCCTCATAGACAACAGCATTCAGTGTCGAGGCTGCATTTCGTCCCGCATGACCTTGAAAGCTCATAACCACAAACTCCAGCAGAAGAGAATATTTTGGAAGAACGGCAGACCAACACAAAGGGTTTGAAATGTTTTAAACATCCTAGCAAACAATTAGAGCATTGGCATCGTAATCTATCCAGATTCTTGCTCTGGATACTCAAATGTTGCAGTAAACTTCCACTTGCAGGGTCAGCAACGTCTACAAAGTTTGACCAAGTGGAACAAAGAACAAACAATGAGGAACTGTAAAGTAACTGGAGAAGCGACAACAAACTTCAAGGAGCACCAAAACTCAGTCGGTTGCTGGTGGTGATTCCCCATCTTGCAGACTAGCTAAAGTGTCAGGTGAGATGCACAGGAGTTCCTTCATACCATACTTGCCCCCATCATCGCCGTTGGCATTGACTTTCTTCCCCAAGATCTGGACGTGTTTCCCCGTGGTTCGGCTGTATAGCTGGTAGATCCGAACCTGCTTCCGGCTCAGGTCGTCTGGGTTCCTCGTGTGGTTTTCGATGTAAAACCTGAAATCAGCAGAGCTCTGCTGCGATTCCTGCATGGTGGTGTGAGACAGGAGCAAACAGAGAAAGAGAGAGACGGTGACAGATCGTCACAATAAGGGTGTTGACAGTAATGTGTAAGTTTCTTTTATGGGCCCTACATCAAAAAAAGGCGCTTTAGGGGCTGAAAAAGTTGTGGCATTTTAATGTTTTTCTTTCTTCGCTTTCTAGCTCCACATTTTATATGCGTGGCATTTACAAGCTGCTAACTATCCTACAAGATGTGTCAATGAAGTCAACGTTTGAATAAAAAAAATCCCACAGAACAAGTGCAAAGTCTAGTGCAGCCTTCGGTTGCTCGGTGTTGACACAGCAGTGTACTATGCGCCTCCAGCAATATTGAGAAACCTGTACTCCATTTCCACAAGCAAGCAAGCCACTAGCAATTATACACCTGAAGCATCCAGACCTGTTGCACTATCATCAAACAAATATCTGCCTGCAGGCCAAGTAAGGTCCATAAATTAGGCTACGCAGCAGATGGGAGGACTCAGATGGCAAGAGGCACCTTCAACTACAAAACACTCTCGTAGAAGACATTTTTAATCAAATCTGCCTCTCAGGATTCACTGGCCCGATGTTTATGAGTCTGCTTCGACCTGACATAAAAACAGGAAATCGCAGACGTTATGTGGAAGAGCAAGAAGAAACTTATACTTTCAGAGGCCCTGGAATCTCAGTTCACGCCAAGATCCCACTTCCTTAGCAGGATGGTGTGGTAATTGCACGGTAATGGCTTTTTATGTGGCGGTTCTCAGGTGGCTAATTATAGACACATTACATAGCCCGAGTCCTTGTTATTCTAACTTTAGTAAATTAATGACACGTGGCAAACAAAATGAGAAATTGTGACAACAGTAGAACAAATCCTTAGGGGAAAAAAAACCAAAAACAACAACTGTAAATCTGAGGGCAAATCCTGCAGAGGCTACTGAAGAAGGCTCTTCTGAGCCAGGCGGCATACAAGTTGTTCGCGGTCCACAATTACGGGTCATGACCTGAAGCACTGTTTCCAACCCACGGCTTTCGCTTGAATCTGACAGAAACCAAAAATAAATTGTGTGCTCGTGCATCAGCTCGAGTCGTAATGTTTTTGACAGACACCTCCCCCCAAATCCCGAAGGATGGGGCATTTGTTGTCCTTGGGCAATACACTGAAGCCTAAGTCGCCCATGCTGTGTGCTCCATGAGTGGCTTTGGATCACAAGCCTCTGCCAAATGACTACATGCAATTGTGACGGTGAGCTGCAGCATTAGGCAGCATTTCTCATTTGGAAGAGCCTCTGAAGGAGGAAGGACTTGTTGGCTCGTTATGATGTATTTCGTCTAGAAATGTGGCCCTCGGAGAATCCAGCCCCCGAACTGGGAAATGGCTTCTGTATCTTGACATTTAGGAAACACACCCGTAATGTTACTTTTGGCACCAGACGGTGCAGCAAATGAAAAGCTGCACAGCAAAAAGCAAAATCTACAGATGCAACAATTCCGTGGCGTAAACACAGTCGACTCAAGGCATCACAATCTGCTCAAATGGGACTTTTTATTAGAGAAATCTTTTTCCTATTACCAGCACCTTCTGGGAGTAACAGAGTAATCCAATTTATCTCCACAGTTCTGAGCTCAACAAGTTGCTTTTCAAGACTCAAGGCTGTAAGTGGACAAATACGAAACTCAACAACGACTTCACTGACAGATCAGTGAACTGCTAACTAGACGAGGATTGGTCGCCTTCTGCACAATAGGGGGCAAAGCCTCGCGCGTTTGTGGTTGTACACGATCATTTAGTAGGTTTTTCTTGAGGGAAACTCCAAAACATTAGGCACCGTAGAACTGCACAGCATGAAAGAAAAAAAGCCTCAACTACAGGACCTCTGCAAGTGAGATCTGCGTTAGCAAAATATATATTAATAAATAACAGACACTTTAACACTAAATGCGGACTGGTTTCAAATGAAGCATGCATGCATCTGCCACGGGTTATTTCCCACTAGAGAAAAGTAGAATGAAAATGCTGCCTCCATTTGCAAAGTCAAACATCAGCATCACCACGTTGTCAACTCTCTCTGTCTCTCTCAAAATCAACTTCAAAGCTGAGGAGCAAGCGCTCAACAAACCGTGGCCTAACTGGGCTGCCGAGGGATTTATCCCAAATCTCCCCATCTCTAAACAAACACGGAGGTGTGTTTGGTAGACAGCATTTCACG
Organism: Channa argus; assembly: GCF_033026475.1. NCBI lineage: Eukaryota > Metazoa > Chordata > Actinopteri > Anabantiformes > Channidae > Channa > Channa argus. Next base: position 23,155,257 of record NC_090206.1, read on the forward strand.
TCAAGGCGAAGGCAAGCCTAAGCACATGGTCGTGCTGAATGCAAGTGACAGGGGTTTTTTTTTTTTTCAAACGCGCTGTCTGCGTCCTTCAAAGACACGCCACGAAAACGGATATGGTTGAAACTTCAAAAGTCTTGTGCTTGTCAACAAGGAGGCTTAGCTTTCGAGTCCATCTGCGATGCACCTTTCTATCTGCCTGACACGCACACAGGGGTCAGACACAATCACAGTTAACTTCCAGCTGCGGTTGTTCCTTGTGTTTTTTTGCTCGTCACAACCACAACATGACATGTAGGATTCTTTAGCTGTTGGTATCAGTGCTGGGGGGCAGACGGTGGACAGGAGGATAAAGGGCTACTGCTGCATTTTTATTTCTCTTTCATATTGTTTTTAGTTTGATGGTTTTTCGTTTGATAGACTCTAAACACTCCAGCAGCCAAGAATCATTGTGTTACTTGATAAATGCCTCAATCTATCATTGGACTTTTTTCTCTACTTCATCAACGTGCAGTCCACATAATACAATAACTAGATCAATAGCAGGAAAGGTCAGGTCTTTGACTCTCTGATTTTCGTGGCAATGCTGAAATCCTGGAACAGAAGAGGCTCTTAAGTTGACCTACACCTATATAGAACCAACTGTTCTGTCTGTGAGAGCTAATGGTTTCCCGACTGGGACGAGATGAAGCAACAATAAGAGGAACTCAAATAGAACCGTGCAACCAATGTCATGAATTTTACAGACTTTGCTTCCTGCAGAGCTTCACTTTTAATGTTAACTCGCCGTTTTTCGTATGATCCACTGTTATATGACCTTTTTTGAAACGATCTGTTAAATATACAAGAAAAGCTACACCTAAATGTTTCCAACTGTGGGGGCTAACGTAAAAAAAAAAAAAAAAGAAACGGATGAGACCTGCTTGTTCTCTTGTTTAACCGTCTATGACTAAATTGAAAACAACATGCACTTGTACCCTGTCATGCCCATAAAGTGATCGGATGGCTTTCTGAGTGAGGCAGCGTCTTATCTGATTAGCGGCGCCTTCAATTAGGGAAGTGGATGCCTGCAAATCATTACTGTTCAAAGTGAGACGCAACTAATAAAAACCGAGGCTACAAGCGCCAAACGAGCCCATGAACAACTGTGCCAAGAACAACTTTTAAACGCGAGGGTGAAAACATTTATTACACTGTTCTGGTGTAAAATACCTAAAGTGCTACTTGAATACCAGATTTTCTTTTATTTTTCTTTCTTTTTTTTTTTTTTTTTTTTTGGACTGATAAAACTCGGGTGTTTAGAATTAGACTCTCTCCAATTGTTACACTTAATTGTCGATTATTTTTGTCGATCACAACATGTTAGTCTATATGCACTGGTTTTCTAATAATAATTTAATTGTGATCAGTATCGTGTTTGGTCACTTTTTAATACATTAAGACTATTTTTCACTCTGGTGCTGCTGCTCTTTTTTTATTTTTTATTTTTAAATAATTTAATTAGAGGTGCACGTAGCCTTTGAGGCCATATTTTATTAGTATCTTCCAAATGTAAAGTTAACAAAAGCAAGACTTTTAATAGTTTAGGAACCGCTCAACACAAAGCCTATATAATCATCATCAGCGTTATTTATACTGTAAAACTGCACAGTGCATACACACACGAAAAGCTGAACAAGGGAGTGAACATACCTGCAGCTGGAAATAGAACACCAGAAAATGTAAACACCTAAGTGGAGAGAGAAAGGAGACAAGGAAGGAGGGGAGTGAATCACACAGGGAATTACATGAGATATAAACGCAGCCTACCTGCAATGACAGCAAGGCCCAAATATGTAGCTTTTAGCGACTTCTATTGGTAAGAATGCAAGGTTCTGTTTGCGAAAGGCAAGCGGAGATGTGGAACACTTACAGGTATATGAACCTCGAAGGCAACAGAGACATCTTGACTTGCAGAAATACACCTGAAATACACCTGCTTGCACAGATTTGTAGCTCCGGGAAAGGTTGGCGAAGTCGCCCCCTTTCTCCCTCTCTCTCTATCTCGCTTTCGCTCCTCTGCGCGTCCTTTACGCACACAACTGCGGGGCCGAGCAGCAGACTGAATCCCCGTGTAAATATCGATAAGCGGAGAGCAACAGCAGAGTCGCCGAATGTAACATCAGATGCTTCCTTGTTAGGGGAATTATCCAGAAGATTTGTTTTTTTTTTTCTTGTCTTTTTCTCAGATCCCTTTCGCTCCCCGAAATCCGTAAACTGGTGCCAGGCGTGGAAAGGATTCAGAATTGGAGCTCTCCAACAAAAGTCCCTCTTTAAAAAAAAAAAAATATCCCTCGAGTTTTTCACCCACAGCCTTTACCAAGGCTGTCCTGCAATCCCAATCCCGCTGGTCCGGAGATCAGAAGCTCCTCAACCCCGTCCGTACCTGCGGGGGATTTCTACACCTTGCACGGGTCATTTTATTCTACCAAGCGCTGCGGAGGAGACACACACACACACACACACACACACAAAAAAAGGGAAAAGCGGTGTATAATAACACGCCCTTCCAAAAAAAAAAAAAAAAAAAACAAGTCGCTAAAAGTGAGGGAACAAACTTATCCAAGCATTAAGAAAAGTTGTGTTTTTCTGTGTGGAAATCGCTGCGACAGCAGCGAATCCCCGGAGAGGTTTGGGGGCTGGTGATGGCGCAGCAGTGCCTGTCAGTGGTGTTAGTGCGTCTGCGGCTTGAGATTTGGGCACGGAGAGGCTTTTTTGTTGTTGGTGGGTGGAAACATGTCAGCGGTTTGCACCTGATAGGGTAATCTTGGAAAGGCCATCAGCTTGCAGAGGGTTTCTCCTCTCGGTGGGCAAAGCAAAGCGCGCAGCAGCACGGGGAGACCGAGTGCTTTTTTTTTTTTTTCCTTCTTTTTTACTGGGTTTTTTCTTTTCTTTTTTGGAAGTAAGTTTGGGAGACGATCTAATTGGAAGCGGGATAGGGACAAAGGCTGCCTGAATTTATAAAATGTAATTGGACGCATGTGATGAAATGTACATTTTTTTTTATTTGCTCATTCGAGTTTCATTTTACTATTTGACTGTAGTGTTGTGCTTATGTTCTTATCTTTTAATTATGTTCGGACCCTCCACTATTATTATTATCACTATTATTATTATTATTATTGCATTAACACTTTCGGTCCAAACCAAACACGGGTGCTGTTTCGCAACGGTTACAGAAACTGAGTGTGTCTCGGTTTTACTCCTGCTGGTTTGTGGATTGCCCTGGCCTCTCCCAGACAGTGTTGAGATGCAGGTTGTAATCGACCTCGATTTCTTCAATAATGAGCAATAACTTGCCCTGCATTTCAATAAAAGAGAGATGTAAATGTGCTTAGAAGCGCTGCAAAGCTGACCGCATTCCGGCGAGCCCCTCATCCCTGCTGCCACTAAAATTAAAAGAAAGAAAGATTTGGTTTGGTTCACTGTCATTGTCCCACTCGAACTGGATCCCCTGCATTCCTGTCCCTTTGATATTGAAAGCACCTCTAAATTATTACATACATATTTCTGCATGTTAACGATTTCAAAGGAGCTGCTGCAGTGAAGAAACCACTGAAAGGAAGAGTTTAGGAGCAGCAGCTGCTGATCACCATGAGGCAAAACATCAAAAATAAGCAATATTATCAGCAAAATAATGAAATGTGGCTTTCATTTGGATTTGATTGACTTTGGATGACAGACTCTGTAGCTTTTGTGGGTACAAGTGTGGATAAAGTGGGTTCATGTGGGTTTACCCAGTGATTCATGGCTGCCTAACAAGCAGGCTTGATCCTGTCAACCACAGTGCACTTTCATAATCCCTGTAACACAACTGATGTATAAGGCCATTTGAAGCGTGACTAATTTGGCCTTGTCTGCCTCAAAATGGAGCAAATAGTAATTATCCACAAAGATAATTTGCTCATTTCTTCACAAATACAAGGCTGTGGGTATATCAGCTGCTGGTCTCTTGCTGCAAAAACTTTTCAAAGTCCAAAATAAAAGCAACCGAGAGCTGGTTTAAAGAAAGCAGGCAGATAAACAGCAATTAACACGGCGACTGTGATGGAGCCAGCATTGTGGAGTCACTCAGCAGCTCTTAAAGCACGTTTGTGAGCAACTTTTTCGGAGCGCGGCTGTAAATCCACAACTGAGAAGACAGAGCAGCAGCCGGCTTGTAAGTGGCCACCTGTGAGTCACAAGGAGGAGTTCATGTATCGGTGCTCGTGGTAAATGGAAAGACTTTTATCATTTTCATCAATCCCGAGTAAAGGAAATAAGTCATTGCTACAGCGGTTTTGATGACTCTGCCCTACAGCTGCCAGGCAACTCACCGGCAGTCAGAGGGAAATACTTGTGCTAAAAATGCTAAATAATGTGTGACAAATATTTTTGAGGATAAAAAAAGGAATTCAAACGGTGCCCTTCACTTGTCCTTTCACCATGTTTCCCATCTTTGGTTTAAAGCCATTAGGAAAACAACCAACAACACTGTTGCATCTGAAGAATAATGTGATACCAACTCCAAAACTGTTTTTTTTTACATTAAATAGACAAAGACATACATTTTATACCGGTCATACGGCTTCACGTCTCCTACAAATTTGAACGTGGAAGGAAATGCCTGATAAAATGGCGAGAATCAATTAAATGCAGGCTGCTGCTGTGAGCTTCATGAATGGGGAGAGCTGTTTCAGTTCAGTTTCTGAGGGGCAACCACTCAAGAGTTGGGATAAGGTTACCCACAGAGATTAGCTGAAAAGAGCGAGGGAGTGAGAAAAACAAGCAAGCGAGTTAAAGGCCTTGGTTTACCTGGCCTGCCGTGCTTGGCAGCCAATGAAAGTGCCTTCAAACCACAGATTCCAGTGAAGCCGGAAATGATTCTCCGGAGGCACATTCATCAATTTTATTTCGACTGTGAGGAAAACTAATTGGACTTTTAACTCGAGAAACTGCAAAGTTAGGTTATTCAAACAACTCCTAGATTCTTTTAAAGCCTTTGAATTAGAACCTCGCAGCATCTGTGCAGCTATGCGTGTCGGTTCGCTGCTGCGAGACTGTGGGAATGTCACTGAGGATATCTCATTGAAGCCAAAGGAGGAGGCATTTGAAGGCGGGCGAACGCTCTGCGGTTCAAAGGGACCTAGCAGCCATTTAAGACTTGACAAAAGAACTTGGCAGATCAGTAAGTGAAGCCCAATGTACTACATTAGTGTCAGGACCCCCTCTGCGTCCCTCCCACTTTGCACTTTCATCTCTGACATGGACATATTGACTTAAAGGAAAGGAGGGGTGCCAGGGCCACGAGGGAGGGGTAGGTAGTTGTGGTGGGTGTCAGGGTTGGGGGTGGGGGGGGGTGCGTGGCTCCCATTCAATTCACAAGGTGAGGCGATTGATGCCGAGGGGTGACCACTGACTCATATAAGCCACCCAGAAGCCTTTTTTAACTACAAGTCACAGGCCGACAAGCGTGTAAGGCCTCAACGGGACGGCCCTCTTCCTCTCATCTCACTGAAATCAGCCTCACCCCATTAGTACACGCTGACCCCGCCACCACCTCTCCAAGCACACATTCACGTCCCTTTTCACACTGCCGACCATGCCCTTCTTGCAAGCTACCGAAGTCCAGCGGTTATCTGGGGATCAGGTCGTAATGGGGTCGCGACACCTTCATATTGTGGCGGGTGACAGAGAGAGGAGCCAGAGGAGGGAGGGTGCAGCCAACTAGCTACTTCAGAAACCTTTCATGTATCACCTGAAGGAGAGGAGGAAAGGCGTTTTAGTAATTTGTCGCCCGTCACAGATTGTTTGCATGGAGTCATTAAGGAACATTTAGGTTTTGCCTTGAAGGGACGCGGCAGGAGAAGGCCGTAAGAGTGAAGGGTGAAAATCGAAGCGCCGCTCTTCCACAAGCATATCCAAGAACCGCAGTACATGTAGAACATGTTCCTGTTTGACATTAATGGTGATTTGCTCCATCAAGATCCTGCAGGGAGTCTGGGATCATCCAATAGCATAAAAAAAAAAAAAAAAAAAAAAAAAAAAGTATGGCCTCTCCTGTTGCTAGTTACTAACACATGCAATAACTTTATGTGACAACATACATTTTGAAGACATCGCTAAAATATTCTCGCTTGGATGAGCTCTTTGGCCATCGCTCAGTTCACAGAAAGTGCCAAAATATGTCACAGTGCTACAATTGACTAACAATCAGTCAACAGACCCCTCGTGTTTGAAGTTTTTGGCTCACGTTTGACAGATAAATGTCTACTCCCTTGGACAAGCAGAGGTAATCAAAATGTCTTGGGTATGTTCTCAGACTATTGCTGAACAATATGAGTGCCTTAATGACATAATAAGCTTAAAGAGCTGGGTGGACTAGTGGTGAAAGTTTGGAAAGTAAAATGATGTAAGTGTTTCTTGTCAGCTCTTTAATTTTTTCCTCCCTGAATTGAATGACCCCCAAACGGTTTTCCTGGATGGGCATAATTAATGGGCTGGTTGTTTGTAATGTGACATTAAATTGCTGTGAGACTCACAAACTGGCCAGAAAGTTTGACTCATTCATTCAATACACGTTGTTGTTTGACGGTTATTAAAAGACACTGTTGCCCTGCTGTATTTGAGCTTATCTCCAACCCTGTGATGGATGGCACTTTATAAATCTCATTAATGAGCCAAAGGCTCGAAGTAAATTAAAAATCCGCTCAAAAACAGCTTGGAGGAGGTGATGCTTTAGAAACAAATGGCTGCTGAAGCCCACCGAGCGCGCGACCCAGACTCGCCCACATTTGGTGAGGACTTTGATTTGACGTTAGGGGATGTGAGATGTACTAAGTAAGTGTTCAAAGCCAAAACCTGTCAGGCTCTGGTTTTCTGATGACCGTGCTGTCTTTAAAGCATTTCCTCGAGTGCAGCTGGACTGTTGTTCTTGCTGTTCTACCGAATAAGATTAGTCTCATCGTTCTAATGACAGTATATATTATTAATATTTGCAAACCCTATTATTCTTTGTAGGAAATTTAAACATTGGACATAATTCAACATGGCTATGCCTACGTTTAAGCCAGAGTTCACAAAGCAGTTTTAGGTTTCTAAAGCTAAACGCAGCAACTTTTACCATTACTGAAAAAAAAAAAAGAGAACCAGGGGGCAACTTTACATTTTCAGCATTTACCTTATACAACTACTGAAGCCTCACATGCAGCTTGCTGTAATTGATCATTACACTAGGAAAAAAGAGCACTGCCAAGGAATATAATTATGCAAAAAAAAGGACCCTTTGGCGCAGTCCCACCTACTGTTAAGGTGCACAGACGTGGGGGAACAAACTAAAAAAAAATCAACCGGCCGGCAACACTTACAGCTGTTAAATGACCAATGCGTGTCGGCCTATAGCCTTCACCAGGGTCTTACGTTTTAAGGAATATAATCAAAATGTAATTAGCAAAGGAAACATAAGTTCTGTCTTGAAAACAGGCTTGGAGGGAGGCAATTTCTAATTTGCTCTTAGAAAAGAAGTATTAAAACTTGAAAAGACAATTTCAGTAATATGAAAAGTGTATGGCATCACATTCAGACAGGATGATTATATATGTTACTGTTAGCCCAACCTCTGTAAGGCTTATAAATGCCGTTTAGCATTTGTGAATATTGTGTATTAAATAAGGATTATATCCTAACTCTAACCCACGTTCCACCGTTACCCTGGGGGACAGAGAAAATACCGGGATCCAGAGCTGGGTTAGTGATCAGTCATAAATTCTAATGCCCTCCCATGCAATTTTAGTTTGACTACTAGTTGCAATGAAGTGCGGCTTTGCTAAGTCCTCTTTTCGCAGTTATGAAAGGTCCCAAAGCAACTGGAGTGGAGTCCCTCCTTGAGCTGCTAAGCTAGCCTGAACCTGCAGTTTCACTCATCCTAATCGCTGAGCCCAATCCATACCTCTGTCTAGCACCTCTTCAGAGGCCGCTCACCCCTTTGTTCTGACAATACACAAACGGCCATTCAAATGGAGCCACTCTGTAATCAGTGAAATACTAGCCTCTGAGCTTTGGAGCACAAAAAAAAAAAAAAAAGAGGTAAGGATTGAGAGAGGAACGTAGAACGAGAAGAGAGAGAAAATCCGTCCATGACCAATCAACTCTAACTACCCGTCTGTGTCTTCAGCTGCAGATGTTTTTTTTTTTTTTTGGAAAAGGGGGGATAATGTGCCCATTCCAGATGTACAAAGGAGCGGCAGGCAGGTACGTCCACCCGACGTGGTTGTTTTGCTCTCGTCTATGCCATTTCTTTCAAACACAAAACGTGGCGCATTGCATCACTTGACACTAAAGTTAGACAGTATGAAAGACAAATTAAGATTTTTATTGACCCAGTCTCACTTAAACGGTATTGCATCATTTTATGCTGAACTTCACTTGGGAAATATTTGTGGAGGTGAAGAAAGTAAAAAAAAAGATGAGGTATGTGCGGTATTGTTTGCGTGCGTGTTGAGAGTTGCAACTCATCTACAGTTGCTTAAATTGGTTGAAAAAGTAGCTTCAAGTCTTCTGACACAGATTTTTTTTTTATTTTTTTTTTAGTCCTTTCAGCTTATCCCACCGCGGATCATTGTCCACATGTTGATGTGGCAGTTTTTACGCCGGGTGCCCTTCCTGACGCAACCCTCCCCACTTTCTACCGGGCTTGGACCCGGGGACCTGGGGATGGGAATGGGCTGTTGGGGGTTCGCTGTCTTGCCCAGGGACACTTCGACATATAGCCGGGACTGTGCCGGTGGTCCGTGGACGACTGCCTTACCAACGGAGCTACAGCCGCCCCTTCAGAATGAAAAGCCCCTGCAGCCCCTGTCCCTGGTTAAGGAATTAAACAGCATTAAAACAGGACTAGATGCCTACGTAGATTTGACACCTATGTCTATTTTGTGTCTATTTTATGTCCTGTGATTAAAATCATGGTAAAATCAGCATTTGCATTGGCAGGGAGAGAAAAGCCACCAATCACATTGTTTGTCACAGTTAAAATTTTGCTGATAATCTGCAAAGGTGAAGTCAAGTGAGACAACATGTAAGGTGCATAATGATTTTAAAGACCTTGAGGGCTAGGTCATTACAGATATAAGCTTTTGAAGTTTGGGGACTGACAAATTACCTTGTCAAACTGCACTGGCGTGAGTGAGGCATGTCTGTCAAACACCTGGTAAGAGCGCTGCCTAAGGCTGCTGTTGGGCCGAAGAAGTTTTGGACAAATAAGTGCAAAACAATCGTGTGTTCAGTTGTGTCTGAGTTGTGGTAGTAGCATGATTAGACAGGACACTGTCCTCTGCTATTTTGTAATAGCAGAGAAAAACTATTAAAAAAAAATACGAATTACTCTTTGGTGACATCTAGCAGCTTCGGTGAACATAACACAGCCAAGTAATTTAGACCCACAAAGCTCCTAAGGTTGGAGTGGATGGATGAGGTCAACAAAGAAAAGAAATGTTAGTATTTGCCTGAGAACAAGCTTCCTCTCCATCCTGACTCATCTTTAATTCCGGGAATTTAAGTTTCAAAACCTTCCGACTTCTTTCAGCAAACAGTTTTTACTTGTGTAACTTCATGCAGTTGAAACTCCACGACATAACAGACCTCGAAATTGTCCCCAGCCTCTTCTAGAACGGAGGTGAAGTCCTTCTCAACAAGGCCCTTAACCACATATAGAGGATGTTGCATAGCATCTTATTAGTCTCATGGGAAAACTTCACCACAACTTTAACTTAAGGTACACAACCAAATGCTACTACAACACAGCTCCTATGGTGATTATAGTTAACAGGATTAATTATCCAATTAACTAAATACATTTGGTGCTCACAACTCAAGTCAATGTGGACCAATGAGGTCCACTCAGGGACAATCTCAGACACACCTGCTCATGCTCTTATGCAGTCAACACCTGACAAACTGCCCATCAGAGAAAACTGCATCGGCTACTGCACAGTTGATCTTGGCAGGTGTTTACACGAGCCATTATTTATGGAGAGACTTAAAAATTAGCCTGTATTATGTTTGCTCGCATTTTTAATTGTAACTCATGCATGATAGGATCCATATTGAACAATGCCAACATTTGAAAATGTGAGCTTGAATTGAATTGAATGGTATATACAACACAGTTTTTACGGCGGATGCCCTTCCCGACGCAACCCTCCCCAATTTCTACCGGGCTTGGACCAGCACAGCACAGCTGGGGAGGGGAATGGGCTGTTGGGGGTTCAGTGTCTTGCCCAGAGACACTTTCACCAACAACATCAGTCCATAAAAGGGCCCATGATTTTGGGTTCACATGCCCACAGCATACACAGCTGCTCGGGTTAGTTAGAAAGTTTTTCCACCAGTCTGCTTGGGCCAATGGCAGGCTTCAGTAAGCGGGCCAGTCCGAACGGCAGAGAAGAGTGGGCTCGAGGGCTGAAGCAGAACTACTGCATAAGGGCTCATTATAAAAAAAAGCCGTTTTTGGAATTGTAAATAGTGCAAGATTTCAGCAGAGCCTCAGAATAAAAGTATAAACCCCAAATCTTGCATAATATGTTCACAATAAAATAGGTATGCGTATCAACATTTGTAGGGAAAGCTGGGGGGCAATAGCCAGTATAATCTCCTTGAAGACATAAGCTGGAATTGGGTTGGACTGACCCATTTTTTTAAGGTGATATCAAAGGTTTGTCACGAACTGTGTATTTTTTTTTCCTTTTTGATGGAGTATAACTTGTTACAAGATATCAGATAGTTTTGGTTTGGTTTAATATATCAAAACCTAAGTCAAGCCTTCAGTGCATGGCATATTGAAGAATTGCACCGAGTCTTGGTGATGCTTACACGCTGACGTGCTGCCATGCTTTTAAAAACAAGAATGAATTATTGGAGCCAACTGACAATTAAAGATATGTAGGTGGTTGCAGCAAAATTCCTGCCCCACTTAGCTCTTTCCAATATAAGCTCAACCCAAATGGAACTCAGGTATGAGCATTAAAAAAACATCTCGTGCTAATTATGCTGAGCTTGATGATGGGGAGATATGTCCAAAGGTTGTGAAAACAGACAAAATACTGCTCCATATAGAAGTTGGCAGCTCACTGGAAATCTCTGAGTAACAGATCAGCTTCTGGAAAAAATTAAAAAAATAAAGCGAGCTGCAAAATGCCACTATTACTGTAGATCGTCTGACCTCCACTGAAAGCTTTTCAGGTACTATCTGTTCATTGAGTTGCTGTCTCAATCACTATTTAGTGAAATGGCAACTAACAAATGAAAGTCTAATGTCTGAGAGGTTAACATGTTAGCGATAAAGCCCCAGAACAAAGTCTAAGAGAGCCGTCAAACTCCCCCGGATCTGAGAAACTCTCAGAAGCCTCTCCTCTGCATTACGGGGGGAAAAAAAAAAGCTCAGAGTTTGTGGGCAGAGGAATGTAACTCACATCTTTGCCATAGCAGCCGTAGAGGTAATGTGCTCGCGTGTTGGCGCTTGTCGAGGTGAGAGCACCTCCCTCTTCTGTATTAATAACCGCATGTCCTATTGCTGTACCAACTGGGCTGTGTTTTACTGGGCCAAGGTTTTTCTTACGGGAAGATAGATGATGAACTTCCCCACCTCTTCCTCTAATTTACACAATTACTTCCCTCGATGTCTGTTTCGCTGAAGCATTCCCAATCCCCGAATGAACAACCCCTGCACACCCCCGCCCTGTCATCTCCTACATATTCCCAAAGCCAGGAGCAGACTTCAGAAAGAAAAGCAGAACAGAGAGAGAGAGAGAGAGAGAGAGAGAGAGAGAGAGAGAGAGAGAGAGAGAGAGAGAGAGAGAGAGAGAGAGAGAGAGAGAGAGAGAGAGAGAGAGAGAGAGAGAGAGAGAGAGAGAGAGAGAGAGAGAGAGGACTTCATTTATCACTGAGAGCATTCAGAGACGATTGGAGTTTCACTGGAACTGGTAAAAATAGCTCTGTTTAGTATTCACAAAATTCATAATGCCACAGAGTTCACTAATCCTGACAGGAAAAGAGCTGACGAGAGCTTCGTGTGTGTGTGTGTGTGTGTGTGCGCGAGAAAGAAAAATGTTTACATAAGCGCATCATTCATGACAATTGCCTTATACATAGAAAGAATTGTTATTAAAATACAGTCAACTGTCAGAATCATGTCGTGAAAGAGAAAATCACTGGTGATGACAATGATGGCTTCCTTTCCGTCTAATATAAACATACCAGCATGATCACTTTTTCCCCTCGGGGCAAAGTCATTGTTCCATTTTGAAAGCTCTCTGTGAATGCTTGAAATGTTCTCTTGATATTTTTCCCCGTGCTCGTTTATTTGCTTGTAACCAGGTGATGTGCCAACCTGTCACATCAAGCACAGACGGCCTTATTTCCTCAGAGCAAAGGTCAAAACAATCGTCATGGGAGGGATGGGTGTGTATGCGCTTGGGGAAGTTGATAGACCACACTAAGTAGTTTTTGACATGCTAAGTGCAAACTATGCAGGGAAACAGATATTAACAACATGCTCACTCAAATGTCTGTGACAGAGATTTCGACATCTTGGAAGAAATGTTCTGAGGGATCCATGATTTCTGCACTCAAATACATTTTAGAAAACGGGAATTTGATCCCTTTATTATAGACTACGCTTTGGCAGATTTGTGGAGGGAATTGAGTTCACCTGGTTTTGTAATAGACCTGAAGAGTTTGATCGCATACTGCATGACTAACACATGACGAGGGCAACACAGTCCAAAGATTAAAGTTGCTTTCACTGCCACTCGAGGCCGCCAAAGTGCAAATATGACAGTGCCGCTTCAAGATGCCATAACGCCTGCATGTGCTGCCTTTCTGCCTGGCTTATCAGCAATACTGACCACGTCTCGACGGCTGAAGTAATGTATAGTTTTAAACGCGTTAACAACACCTGTGCAAACCCAAAGATGAGACGTGTACTGTTAAAGTCACACATCTCTTTGGGTTGTAGGGAAATGGAATGTAAAAATGCACATGCCTGCAGAAACACACACACACACACACACACACACACAAACGATTGAAATATTCTCGAAGGCAACATTAGTTTAAAAAAAAAACCCAAAAACCCCACATGCAATAATTGGAATAGTTGTACTTGCCATCTGTAATTGTAGCTATCAAAAGTAGAGTTGAAAAACTGCAGGCTGAGCCGTTGTGAGTATAGTGATATAGTCAGTTTGACAGCACTGTTAGCTTTCCCCAAGGACAGTTTAAAGAACAGTGTAGGATGAGGTTGCATAACCCGAGCCTCAGATTCAAGACTTTCAGAGAGCTATACTGACACTTCCAAGGCGTCTGAAGAGAAGCATGTGGAGTAATAATCTTGGCAGCAGCACGAGTGATTGTATCAAATAGAAATTTGTAGCTTAATTGATACTAGTTGCTACAAGCCATATGAACAAACAAGGCGATGAAGTTGTGACAACACACGTCAAAGTTTTCTATGTGGATTTGAGGCTTTGTTTCTTCAGGCCTATGTGAACAGATTTTTAGTAAATATGATCTTGTTACAAACGGCCAAACCACAGTGGATGCTTTTGATCGTTGGCAATTTCCACTTAATGTCAACAGTGAACTCAGTGGTACCGTGGGGAGTTTCTGATCACATGTAGTGCAATATTTCAGTGTTTTGGTTGTCGTCGTGCTTTCGGGATATAACATCTAATGCAGCGTAGAAGAAAACTAAGTGGGTGGAAAAAGATTTAAAAAAATGCAAAATACAGAGTCTTTTGTAGATACACGCATATACAAATGTTCATGCATAAGTATTCAGTGTTTTGCAATCATGTCATGGCTCATTGACCAGTTAAACCCAAGTGCAAGCTGTAACATGTTGTTGCTTGTAATAATTAAATCCACAAAAATTAGCACAAATGAACAAAAAAAAAAAAAAAACGGAAAAGGAAATGAGCACATGAGAGAAATGGCTCCTGTAAAACGGTGCAAATAAAATGGTGTAAAGAATCAAAACTTTAGGTTTTTGTGATAAGTTAGGAGGTGGCATGATGGTAGAGGGGTTAGAGCAGCCACCTTAAAGGTAGAAGTCCACTGGTTTGAATCCCTGACCATCTGTAGCCTTTCTGTGTGGACTATGCATGTTCCCCCTGTGCTTGTGAGGGTCTCCCACTCAAGTTTCCTTCCACAGTCCAACAACATGCATGTTGGGTTAATTGGTGACTCTGAATTGCCTGTAGGTTTGAGTGGGAGTGTCAGTGGTTGTCTGTCTGTGTATGTCTCTCTGTCTGTGTATGTCTCTCCGTGCTGGCCCTGAGGCAAACTGGAGACCTGTCCATGGTGCACCCGGCCTCTCACAAAATGTCAGCTTGGATAGGGGCAATATTTGCCTAACGGCCGCCTGAAGGGTGCTGACACCTGCCCTGTTTCCGTCTGGTTTAACGTTTTAATAAGGTACTAACAGAATAATGCTCAAAGTTCTCCCAATTCCTAAACAAACTATTTTAATTCACCTAATAGCTTAATATAGATATTTGTGGTTTTATGATGACATTTTAAAATGAAAATTTTTTTTTTAAAGGAATGTATGTGTGCCAATAGTGAACAAGTGCTAAGATGAACTGACAGGCATAAACCAAGTTACACCAGGTACGTTTCCCTTTGTTTGCAGCTTTCATGCTTCTTTTTTATGGCAACCACCGGAATGATCTTCATTTATAAGTACCGAATATTGGTTGTTCAAACTGTGCCAGTGTGAATGCAAGTCATTTCTCTCCACCAGGCCCGTCTTCCTTTACATGTGTGGAAGCTTTAGGATTTTGATGTGTTTGTGTGTGTCTCAATACCTTCAGGCTGGTTCAGTCAAACCCTGGACTGGAATTCAAGTTAACCACAAAGGGGGGGATTTCCACGTGCCTCTGTCATCTTGTCGGGAACATAAAAGTGTGCGTCATTGCCAGGCTGCATCCGCTTGTGCACCTCACTTCCTCGCAGCTACAGCAGAACAAAAACTGTTCAGCTGGCAGGAAAGTAATGCCTGACTTGCACTTAAAGGAAAAAGCTTAATCAATGATATAATTAAGAGTCTGGCTTTGAAGTAAACGCCTGGGCTTCAATGCCACCCAGTGGCGATTATTACAATAGGGATGGAAAAAAAAAAACAAAAAAAAAAGATACTGCAAAACTTGAATAACTGCTTTTATATCATATTCAATGACATGTGAGGTGATCGTGTTCTAAACATCTCCCCACTTAGTTTTCAAATTCTAATAAAACAGCACAAGTCAGTAAAAAAAAGACATTTGTACATTGGAGAGCAAATCAAAGTACATTTAAATAGTGAGTTAGGGACATACAGCATAGAACATATTGAAACATGTTTTTAAAAAAATCATCACTGAACATATACACTGAACTTATACATTTAGAGCTTGGACTAATGTTTGAGCTATACATTCTCCACATTAAAATAGATGTTGAACAATGTTGGGTGGACTTCAAAGACAGGTAACCAGGAAGCAATATGTCCCCCCCGTTCAACTTCTGTTGGTTGCGTTTGGATTTCACAAGTTAAAAATTCAAGTTAAAAAGAAAGAAAAACAAAAATGTGAGTGTGGCTCAAAATCAGCCTGGATTCACTTTATTAAGATAAAGGAGACAAGTAGGTGAAAACAAACAAGGTGAATAGGTTCATCTTAAACCATGGATTCATGAATATTCCCTTATCGGCAACCATGCAATAAGCACTCAACACATTTTACCTAAACAGATATGTTTCATTAAACGTGTGTTCAGTAAGACCACAATCTCCAGTACACTGTGTGTCACAATTTCATTGGCATTGACATTTGCAAAAACACAAGTTTGAGTCTTGTACGGTCGACTCTAATTTAGGACGCTGCTCACAGCGCGCTGATTTAACACTAGGTATTTCAGATCACAGACCAAAGGCAATTTTACACATAAAGGAGGATAAAATACAAAGGGGATCACTAGATCAGTTAGGTATTACTCATTGATAAACTTCAGAACTCGTTTTGTCTGGTCTAAACTCAACACATTTATAAAATAATTATAATGGTCATCAACCTAGATCTCAATCTCATTTCATTTGACTTGAACATATTTCGGCATGGGCTTTTTCCATGGTATGGAATTATTTGTACAAAAGTTAAGAAACAACGAAGACAAAGGTCAGCTTTAAAATTCAAAGGTAACAACAATTGGGCGGCGTTTCAAACTATGTATGAGGGGGTTTGGAATTAGCAAAAACACCTTTTTACCAAACTATAAAACAACATTTCAAATAAAGATCATGACAATAGATCCAAAACCAGCTACTTGCAAGGGCAGACTAAGCATTAAAAATATAATCGTACAGCTGCCATAACTGTAAATAAAAGCAAGAGGTTTACTTACAGAAAACAAAAATCATTCAAATTGATACAAGTATTAAAATGTATTTAAGAAGGATTCAGCCATGAATTTATGCAAAGCAACAAGGACATTAAGGATTTCAAATCTAATACTTAGACAGGTGTATTATAAGGGCAAATGTAAGGATCTAAATTAGTTGATGTAGTAAAGTTTACACCTAAGGAGTTTCAAAAAGCCTTTACAAGCAACGGCAAGGTGGAGCTGACTAATTCGATTGATTCGATAAATGATGGAACTGAACTGCCAACACCCATAAAAAGCATTATACGGGATAATAAACACTTAAGCACAAAACTGGTGGATGCGTATTATCATCAGAGCACTGATCGACAAAAATGCAAACTACAGGCTCGAGTCCTTTATGGGATTTTGCAAACGTTTTTTTTCTTTTTCGGATACTGTACCTCACGATGATGATGTAATAAAGTAGAATGTGTTTTTAGTGCATTGTGGAAATTAAGAACTAATTAAGACCTTATTTGCCAGGTATTTAACTTTTTGCCGCTAATGTATGATTTGAAAAATAATTGTTAAAGAAAAACATTTTTGACAGGGCATCTGCATTGGTTTTATGAAGCTCATAATATTTCCCAGACTTCTCTGCATCCTTTACTCAACTGACCTTTTGATGGATACTATTTTTGCCTGCAATTACTGAGGTTAGTTCATCTAAAATATCTACAAACGAAACGTTTGAAATGTGTGTTTATATGACTAAGTAGGAGCAATAAAAGAAAATAATGCCTAAATGCTGGTAAGAAGTTAAAAAAAAAAAAAAAAAAGGCATGAAACATTTCTTTTTTGCTCTACAGATTAACTGCTGATAATTACACAAGAATTTAATTAACTTATAATACAATCTGCACCTCATAATAGCCCTAATTAACAAAACAACACTTTGGAGGCATAATGCATATCACCACCCCCTGGATCAGCTGTCTTAACCAACTCTGTATATAATGCTCAAATTCACACAAACGGGACTCTGATTTATCTCAGTTGAAAGTATAAGAGATATTTAAAGGCACAGCTCAGGAACATCTTCTATTGCATTAAAGACTTTATCTAGGACACAGTGTCATGTATTCAAAGCACATGAAAGCAGGCTCAGCCAATTATCAGCCAAATTTAGAGATGCTGACCCTGCATTTTTTAAACCAGTATGACGTAGGTCTGATGAGGGGCGACATTTTCGGGAGGTTCGCGCCCCGCTCTTCCCGACCAGATGTCGAAGTGCCCCCCAGTCATGCAGTTACCGGTCCCAAGCCCGGTAGGGGAGGGTTGCGTCAAGAAGGGCACCCTACGTGAAAACCGTGCTAAATCGACATGCGGACAAATGATCCGCTGTGGCGACCATGAACTTACAGGATAAGCCGAGAGGACAAAAAAAGAAACGGATGCAGATCTGCAGACCTCGCCATCTACAGACTAGGGAAGAAATAGCTTCTGCTTGTGACAGTTAGGCCAACACTATTCCCCATGGTAGCGTTGCATATCTTAGGAGGTGTGACTGTTCACAATTTAGTACATGACCAAACAAAGAGCAGAACCACTAGCATAAACAAAAGTATGCATGTATGCATGTCAACAATTAGACCATTGACGCAGCATTTGTAAGAAGCAAGCATACCAACAACTACACACTGCCTGAAAGTTGGGTTTTGTAATGAGGGCTACAACTGCATTGGATTTATAATACCCACCTTAAACCCCTCACGTGCAGGACTAAAAGTCCTTGTGGTAGTTTTAAAACCAGAACAATTAAAAAGTCACACAAAATCTCAGCAATTACCATGACTAAGCTCGATGGAAGCCTGACAGCTTTAAATATCTTAACTGTTACCACCTAAATTCCATTCGTTATTAGTTGCAGTTTAAAAATTTGCAGGTGCAACATTCATTAGCTGCAGGTATTAAAAAGTGTTAAAACTGCGGCAGCTACTTTTAATCTTCAGCAAAGCAACAGAGACGTGCGGATCCAAGTCCATGCTATCAACCTCCTGTGTAGTACGGGGAGACTGCATTTTTGCATGTGACCGTGTTGACAGCTTCCCATTACCAATCTGCAATCTGCTAAATCTAAATGGCTGAGCAAGCGAGTGACTTGGGAAAAAGAAACAAACCAAAAAAAAAAAAAAAAAATAAACCTAAACACAATGACACCTGAATCATTAACGGTTTAACCCTTTCCACCACCTTCTGTTCACTTAAACTCATAGTTAACAACACTGACACAACAGGGCTGCATAGAAAATCTTGCTGACTGTGCCTTCAAATTTCTCGCAGGATGCAAAAACATACAAATCTCTCAAAATATAAGGTTTGTTACTTCTTCTCATCCTTCAGCGTTTGTACAAAACTCCAGAGGTCCTTGACCACCTGAGGAAGGTATGGAGAGGGGAGAGATGAATAACAACACAGTAAGAAAAAAATTGCAAGAAATTATAAATGATCCAAATGAAGTGCTATACAGCATGAGACACATGACTCACTTTTACTACAACATGATTTTGTGCATCTTGCCTGTGGGAACACTGAGTTTAGATGAGGCTGTTGGGGAGCGACGAGGGGTTGGGTGGGTGCAACAGTACATACCAGAGTATATGACTAGGTGCTCCAGGTCTGACAGATCTCAGCCTTGGCTGATGAAACCAAAGCACTTCCACAGATGTTTCTACACACTGGGATCAACAACCCCTCCCGAAAGCAACTCCACCCCCACTCTTTTCCTTGTCCACCCAGGCCTTGCTCCGCTCTAAAGAGCTTTCACCTGCTCTCATAACTGTGCGGCTAACATTATAACATTGTAATGCAATCACACATGAATGTCTAAATAGCCCCTTTCAAGTGACCGCCTTCTAACCAGATGCTTTGATACAGAAACTGCGGCATTACAAGCCGACACACTGCCTAGACTGGTTTAGTCTGTGGTGATAATCTAAAGGTTTTTGGGTGATTTGGGCTCTGCAAAACAATGTGCAGGACCTGGTGTTTATCTTCTAAAATGACAAGCGGCATTAGAAAAGATTTAGGTACTGCATTTAGAAAAACTTTCTTTTGGGTTTGGTCAAAGGCCTTTAATGTGAAAGAGACTGGTACCATTCACATACCACCAGTCCCTTCATTAAGGCTACAAAAGACACACACACACACACTTCAGTAAATCACACAGAAAAACTTTGCCTTGGCAGGTGTACTCCCCTCCCATCCCTAAAAAGCCCACTAACACAAAATGAATATAATTCAAGGGAACACACTGTTCTCTCTTGAGGCTCTGAGACATTTGAGACACCCTGGACAATAAAGGTATGAGGACAGTATGACAAACAATTACGCTCTCCTACGTATCAACCATGGAAAAGAGCTCTTAAAGCTAAAACTGAGCTTATAGCTTCTAACACAAAGTAACTGAAATATTTCTGGAAACCTGGCATTGAATCTCCTCGGGGTTCAGTATTTATTAGACTAAATACAAAAAACAAAAATGTATATGACCTGCACGTGACGTAGAATCTTAAGAGTTAAACACAAATGTGTCTTGGATGCCTGCTACTCATGGGTTTCAGAATTATGTGCAACCAATAAAGATATACATATTATGTCAAATGATATAGTTGATATAGTTGTTAACTACTTACTTTCTTGTCTGTGATTTTAAAAGAACTTCTCACAAAATTCTCAAACTTCTGCTCCGTCTTTGGTAGCGGCTTTCCCTGATGAAAAAGGCCATTAAATCATCAGCTTAACCATGTGTCAAACATTCAATTAAGAGTGGTCATTTACAAAAACCGAGGATGACAGCCTTACCTCCTTGGCCGCCGTTGAAAACTTGCTCTTAATCTCAGTCAGAGAGGGAGATTTAGATGGGCCAGCCTGGGATTTGTCTTTGCCTGGGAAAGGGGTCTTTAAAAAAAAGAAAAAAAAAGAAAATCAAATGGATAAGAAACGCTCATCGGTTAAGTGAAGTAAAAAGAGATGGCCCCATATCTTTTCACAATATTTCATTTTTTCCCCCTCAGGTTGAGCTGCCTCTTAGTTTTCTATTCTATGAACCCAAAATCAAACCGCTAACACTAAGTTACTGGTAATGAATTCACATGCTGACCAACAGGCCAGTCCTGGCTCCAGCCCCTATTGTGACCCATTTAGTCTGTGTCTGTGTTTGCAGGCTTGGCGTGGGCAGCCAGCTGGAAGAAGATAAAAGCTTTAGAAAGGACAACAAATTCTAGTCTAATTACACCCCATCTCTTTTTAGAAATGCATCAGGTACAAATTATGTTTTTATAGTTTGCAAGCAGGAGAGGGCAATGCCCTAACTCCGCAATGAGCAATGCAGACTGCCACCTGAACAAGTAAAGAGAGGCCAAAGACAAACTAATGTGTTCGTGCTTGTTTTTCAATAAAAGTTATGCTGACATCAAATGGACATCCACCTGTTCATTGTTGAATAGTAATATTGCAACCAGCGAGGGGCCCTGTGGGTTTCTGAAGATGGGAGAGCACACTGAGCACTGAACAAGCAGGCCCACAGGTGTGACCAGACCTGGGCAGCGGAGGCCCCAGAGGTCCTCAATCAGGATGTGTCTGAATGTGACACAAAAACAACGCATTCAGCATGTGTGTAACTACATGTTACACGAGCCACAGAGCTTGTCCCTACATGTAAAGCCAGCGTGGAATCCAGTGAAATTGCAGGGTTTGAATGATAGCAGAGAAACAATTTTTAAAGAAGAGTGGAGCAACTTATGAAGCAACTTTTTAGCAAGTATATCAAGGAATGGCAAAAACCTCCGCAGCAAGTAGAAACTGCTACTGCTGTGTGCTGCTACCTTCAATTTTAAAATAGTTAAGTCGTCATAAACACTAATTAGTTACTAATGACGTGGAATTTTGTAAATTTATTTTTCTTGGAAAAGAAAACAACAAACAAAAACAGATATGGCATATAGGACCATTCACAAGTTGAATGCTTATGTTGAATGTACATTTTAACCTCACAAGTAAATGGCAGCTCCAGCCTGTCAGACCGTGAACACTGTCCAAGGCCTTGAGTCTGGAGTTTGGAATTCAAAAATGGGTAAGTGGAATTAACAACCAGGTTTCTTCATTTTCTACCTTTCGTACATTTAGACGTTCAAATTCACAGTTAGCTCTAAATACCTATATTTAATGGGATGCAATCAACCATCACATCTCACATAATCCTTAATGTGCAGTGTGGAAGATTTAGTAGCAGCCAGCATTAAGATTCCCGATTGCAACCATCTGACCGCCTCCTAATGCCCTACTAATCGTACAGTGTCCTGCAGGGTCACGTTGTCTAGGACGGCAAAGGCAGTGACAAGACATTACTCTTCTCAAATGGCGGCTTGACATTAAGATAATGCTTTTATTGTGAAGGAGCATCAACAGGATATGAGTCTGGTGTAGAATGGGAGCTCACTCCCAACGCAAACTGTACATTTAAAACTTCTCAGGCAAATTAAGATTCTTTCTAGACGCCGGACCAAGCTCGAGTGTCACCCAATTCAAGCCGCTACTTCGATTCAACTAATTCACTCTCCAGCCAGTGTTTGGGTTCGTCTCTTTGGCTACTGTAGAAAATGTGGTGGTGCAACATGGCAGCGTCCGTGTAAACTGTGCTCTATAGAAGTTGAAATATCACACTACGCTAAGAAAATGCAACAATTTTAATTTTCAGGTGATTAGATACCAATGAAAACATAAATGCTATATTCCATTACTGCTAGTGTATCCCGGTAACTCTTAAAACACGGCCCTTTTAGTACTTCAAACGCTTCCAGCGACTTTAAAACCTAGGGTAAGCCTTGGTTAAAAACAGGTGGAATTCCTACTCTCAACTTAAAAACATGCAATAATGTGTCCCTGTCCCTCAAAGATCTACATTTTATGGCACAGATCAAAAGGTATAAAGAGAAAAAAACTGATGCACACATACCACACTACAAAGAAAAAAAAGAAAAAAGAAAAAAAAAAAAGAGGCTGGCTCCTGGCCAGACAAATGCACTACGTATTTATTATTTACGGGCAGCTCTCTACTTCCAAAAGGACAGCTGTGGACCTGAAACAGCTGATAAACAGGCAAAGCCAGCACGCTTTTTCATCTGGGCCAGACACTGATTACAGATGCCACAAGACATAGAACTTAATCACAAGCACGCCATCGTTTGATGCAATGTCTTGTCTGCAATCCAAAGCAAACACATGGTTGTGACACCTCTGCTCATCAGGTCTGTCCAGGAATGGTAATTGTCATTTAGTTGAATGAGAGGTCTGGAGGCCCCTTGTACGGGGAAAAATGTGAGGTCACTGGGAACTCTAGTCCTGTGACCTCCTTATCATATATGTATACTTAAGGTGGTTGTTCTTCTGGACATTTTTCATGCATAACACAACAACATTTGAAAGAAACTTTGTTACACTCATGGGAAAAATTAATAAGCACTAACAAGATCGTGTTAAAGCACCTGCTTTAACAAGTGTCAATCAGTCGCTAAAACAATGACGTACACACTTTTGGGATCGGCCCGAGTGAAGTAGTTAACAGCTTTATGACTGTGACGTGTGCTTGATGGCATCAACTTCTCCAAACCCATCAATCAAAAGACACCAGCTGCAAGATAAAGTTGCTTACGATCAGCGCGACTAGAGTTAGCAGGACTTCATGCCAGGCCTGTTATGCAAGATGGTGCAACTACATGCTCTGCTGCGAGAGGTGAGAACTGCAATACTGGCAAGTGATCTGACAAGCCAATCTAATGACCAGTCATGTGCACTCAGGAAAAGGGAAAAAACAGACATCCACGCCTGCTTCCTCACTCCTTAGGGGCACCTGGAAGCATAAGCTGCACCAAAGATCAAACACTGGTAATGAGAGCAATTGGGAGAAGGTGTGTCCAGGAAGTGAGGGGTGTGAAGAGTGTGTAGAAATGGAACAGTTGTTGTATAGAAGTACAAGAGGGGTGGGCGCATTCAATGTACCACGTGTCCGAATGCTTAACCAGTGGTACGGTTTTGGCAGTTGCGCTGTCCATCAGCTAGTCCCTGAGGATGTTTCAAGAGCCACTTTGTCAGGGCTTGGCAAGGACAGTCTGAAAATTAAACCTCACTCTATTCAGTGTATGATTCACAATTTTAATTGATTTTTTTCTGTCTACATGAACTCAAGACAACAGATGACTCAAACACCCCAGTAACTAGGGCCAAATGTGTCCAATATTGCCTGTCGTCATCACTCACTGTCGGCGTCCCACGGTCCACAAAACACAAAGGAGGATTACCAGCAGTGACAGGAGTGAAGGGAGAGATGACAAAGTTTTAGATTTGTTCAATATTTATAGAGAAGCTTCTGTTGAAGCCCAACTGGAAGGAAAATATAACTGAGCAGTATTCAAGGAAACTGTGTGAAGCAAACTGTATAAGATTTGCAACCATCAGGGGGTCACGCAAAAGTCTCAAAGAAAACAGTGACACTTTACATTACAGTCACATGTCCAGAGAGCTGCTGCTGCTAACACTGACTTCATGGACTTAAAGGATGATTTATATAGGACCGATGTGGAACTTGCTTCTTTGGTTCTAGTGTGAATAGTGCATGCAAGCGAATGACTTCCCTCTGACCTCCCTACAATGAAATGTCTCCCTGCGTCTAGCTGAAAAACACGACATCACCTGGAGGAACCCTTAGTTCAGATTATGCCGTCTCTCCCTATCTGAACTCCAAATGATGAAAAATCATCCGGAGGAGTTTTTCCAGCTAGAATTTGAGAACTATTTTAATACAGGGAAGTCAGAGGGAAGTTCAAAAGTATTCATGTACATTTACACACTGAACTAAAGCCATAGAATGCAAGTGGAAGTAGTCCTTTAAGTAACCAGTGTACTCAGAGAAATCAGCTTTCTTGGGTATTTGGGGAACTAAGTTTACATGCACTTAAGAAATCTGCGTATACATGCAGCAGACGACCAACCGGATTTTTCCTTCAGCTCTGGTTTATTTTGGAAGCCTGGTGCACAGATTTTAACTGTACTGTAACAATAAATGCTGCTTTCTGACTTTTCCTTAAAAGAAATCAGCAGGGAAAAGGGTCTTATTTAGACTAAGGCAGCAGCACACCATTAATGATCTCTCCTTCCATTCGGCCTTTAACTCACCTGCCTATTCCTGTCTGCAGCCTTTTGTTACGCACGTGCACCATAGGTGAAAGCCAATTAGAAACTTGCACTTACATTTATACATGGTAAAGAAATTGCAGACAGAAATCTACCTGGGCTAATCCCTTACCCTGATTTTGGAAACCAGCTTTCCCATTTACATGACATAAGTTAAGTTAAGACATCAACTTTCCAGAGAAAGCCAACTGTAACCCGGTTACTTAAGTCCATGTCGTCACACTGATTTACTTGATAGCAAAGAAGGGGATAGTCTTAATAGTGCAATTTAAGCATACTTTCCATCGTTGGAAAATGAGAACAAAAATTAATTAGATTTGGTATATTGCTCAACCATACGCTGTTTTGTCTGGACAACACCCAGAACAGAATTAGTTGCACTAAACAGCAGAAAACTGAGCCTGGGAGGTATCTTATTCTCACTGCAACAGTTTAGGAATCCAGTGAATTAGTGTTTAAGATGAAAATGGCATTTTTTAGCATCTCATACAAGAATCTGTACATTTCCTAGGTGGACTAGGTCTGTGAGTGCAGGAGAGACATGAAGTGTAAGCAATTTTATAATCATACAAGCAGCCAGTATAAGATGCTAACACATAAAGTCTTATCTAAACTGAGTCTAAGTCATCTTTACCTAAGCAACGCGATTTGTAAAATTTGTAAACTTTCAGACAAGCTTGCTAATTTGCAGTCCCTGGTATGTGTGTGTGCTACAGAAAAGAGGAGGAGGGGGGGGGGCATCAAAGGTGCCTACAACTGAAGACTGAGAGGTCAGGCCAAGGGGTCACAGGTTTAAGCCATGCCCCAAGAAACCTGTGTAGAGGTCAGGTGTGTTTGCTTAAAGAGAGGCAGAGTTCAAGCATTGGGTTTTGAGAGGTGGGAGTCCAACACATTCCATTCTAAGAAATTAACTATCAGGTTGAACTAATTGCAATGTGCATTTACCACATTCCTTGGTGGTGCAATGGGAATATGCAAAAATGACCCCTAGTCATAGACAATTAAACGTTTAAAAGCTTTTAGATTTGCTGCTTTACAATACTTCCAATAGGAAACTAGGTGAACTATATCAAAATGATATAATGTTCTGCAATAAAAATGTGCAAGTGTGGATTCCTGGTACATTTCTTTATATTGTCATTTCTGCCGTTTACGTTGAGATCTCGAAGGCCAAAGATAAAACACTGGCCACAAGAACAGTTTTGCCAACTTGTAAATCCCATCTGGGAGCAATAAAAAGGACTTTACTATGTTTTAGTGTCCGATACTGTTTAAGCACAGATCTGTTCCTCCAACTACACTTAGATAACCAAATATTATTTACAAACAAGTACATGGAACAATACACGGCAAACAATCGCAGGCCTTTCCATTGTTTTAAAGGGGGCACATATAAACTCAACAGTTTTTTATCAACAGTGCCATGACTTCTTTCATTAGGAGCAGAGTTGCTGGCTTTGACTTTAGTTACAGAGGCCAAAACACAACGCTCATTAGCTAAACAGTTCATCTATATTATTTCCATAAATTCAAATTCCATAAATCAAAAAATTAGCTGCATGAAATATAAAGAGCGCTGAGCATTTGACAAAACAGTTCCATACCTTAATCTGTGGTTTGACTGCTGATCCTGGTGATTTGCCTGCAAGGTCTTTTGGTTTCACAGGAGTCTTGTTGGGCTTCTTGACTAAAGACTCAGGACTCTGAGGAAGCAAACAAAGTCACTCGTAACTGATAAATTAAGATGCCATGGAAAAGACAATTTATTAGGAAATGTGGAAACTCACTTTATCAGTCTGCTTAAATGAAATGCTCATATTACAACAAATGTCGGTTTGGAAAACGATGACAAGATTTATAACAGTAAACAAGTAAAAGACATATTGAAGCAGCTCTAAAATGCATCAACACTTTATGAAGTGTCTTAATAACTCAAGTAACTGCTTGAACACTTTGTAAAAGCGCTACAAATGTGAACAAAATCATATTTACAACCACCACCACACTTACTTAGTGACTTTTTGTAAATGTAACATCCCTGCTTTAGTTAATGTCTAAATTTTACTCTGTTCATATTAAATCTACATACTAGAATAATGGAGCCCGTTTGAAGCTTTGAGGGTTGCGTTGTGTTGTGTTGAAACCTCACATATCACAGTGCTCATTTACAGGTCTTACATCACAGCTGACAAATTACAATTGTCTTGCACCAAAATATGAACCACATTTGTAGAATTGTTTGCAGTTGTGTTTAGGTTTTATAAAGGGCTTTTACCATGAGGTGTTCATTATAGTCTTTCATATGAGTTGTGCATATGTGGACTATTTTTGAAAGCAGTTTAGACCCAAGGGGGAAAAAAAAATAAAAAATTGAAAATGAAACAATAACAGAAAAATGTCACTATAAACTCAAGCAATAGGGGCAATCACCACGTTAGGAATTATTTATTCTGATTACATATCTCAATAAAATAGGTCTGTCAGCATTCAGTTCTAAAAACATAATGCAACAAAAGCTACTATTATCTCCAAGCACCAGTGATATATAAAATTACAGAGGAAACACTAGACATACTTGGTAATTTCTCACTGATCTGATACTTAGTACTTGAATAACCTGTCATTGTTCCTTTCTATAGCAGAGGCCTTCCTGTCAGGTTTCCATTGCTTTCAGTCACCTGAGTAATTACCTTGTAATAGCCAAGGCAAGTACCTGCATTTCCTGAGAGCTAACCCCTTCTTTGCAATCACTGGTATTCACCTTGGAATGGGCAAGATGTGTAATTGCCTGTGTTGACATAACTGCTACAAGGCAATTACACATGTAATTTCCTACAGCAATGTCTGGTAATACAAGATGCTGGGAGGCCGTCACAGCAAAGTTTAAGAGTTATATTTTCATAAGAAGCATATTAATGTTACTTAATGTAACATTTCCATACATGTTTTTGTAGCTTTGCTTTTATATTGGAAAGGTGCTGTTGATGCGTGTTATGACACAGAGTTGCCAATATGCATTGGCGGCAGTGCAAAGATTGTCACTTGTAGAAGTTTTTGAGCGAGACTCACCCTTCTAACCAATCAGAGGTCAAACCCTGTGCGTCACATGCAAACGTGAAAGCACACCTTGCACATATCTGTGAGATAGCACCGGCCTTCATACAGCTTAAGCTTTAGCATTCGACACCCTGGATGGATAGATTTCAAGTCTCATGTTACAGCTATATCGATCTCCATCGATACTAGTGACTAACAGTGCTTCATTGCAGTCTGCACGAATATTTTCGCTGTGTAGTCTCAAACCTTGTGTTCGAGCAGTAAGAGACATTCAGTGCTACAAAGGTTTCTGAGCCACTGGAAACGTCTGTTATGGGAGCAAGGACATTATTTGGACTGAACTATGCCCTAAGTTTTTCCTGTAGTGTGAAATACAGGTAAAGTACATGCATTCCTAGTATTCTGTGCATTAAAGCACCCTTGTGGTTTTTGACTGATAAAGACAATCTCTTTAAATACCATTTAATACAGCATTTGAACTTTTTCACTGTGTTCTCCATGCAAACCCTTACCCAGCATGCTCAATTAATAAATGTACTATAAATACATATGGTTTAACGCAATTAGGCAATATTCGCTTGTCATGTGCTTCATTAAAAATTGCAAAAACTAAATATCAATACATTCAAAATGTTTACCAAGATGTCTGTACTGCATTCAATAAGTTGAAGTACCATAACCCAATATGAATGGGAACTATTTGTGTGTGTGTGTGTGTGTGTGTGTGTGTTTTGGATACGGAGTAATTCAGACACATTTTTGTCACTACTAAAACAGCATTGAGGGTTGATATCCAGCCAATTTACACAAAAAGTGTGAGTCATTCTAATTACTAATACTGTTAAGTTATCAGTAAATCAATAACTGCTTCCAGTATGCTTTTTAATCTTTGTGCCTTCATTACAAAAGAATGAGAGAGAATAGCAATGGAGCTAAAGACAACAAAGTTTAAGTAAAGGAACAGAGACATAGAAGAGATGCATGGAAGGTGCAGGCGATGGAGAAATTGGAAGAGAAGACAACAGAATAAATGAACAGGTGACAGAAATGCTCAGCCATCATCTGACCCTGAGGCAAGAATTGGCACATGTCGCAGGTATGTGCATCTGCCCTGCTTTGATCTCTTGCCTGGCACAGTTTGCACTTGGATAGCGTGGTTAAAAAAAGGAAGAAAAATAAATTGCAAACAGACACAGAGGTAAAAAAGGCAGCAGATACACACATGTGCACACACAAACACACACTTGCAAGCGATTGCGGTAACATGCAAAACAAGTGTTCAAAGGCAAAGGCCAGGTGCAAAGCTGAAATGGCATGAGAGACGATAAAAAGGAGCAATCATAGTAACAATGGGATGACAGAGGGACAAAGATATGCAGTGATACAGAAAAATGGGGGAAGATGTTTCCCATAACTGGGATGGGTGTGTGTGTGTGTGTGTGAGAGAGAAACTTTCAGGATCCAGTATGATCCTATACATATGTATTGTGAATATACATTGTTAATGTTTGCAGTCTGTGTGTAATTTTTGCAGATGTCAAAGAGAACTTTAACATTTCCAAAGACTAGAATGTATATATGTATCTTTTACTGTGTGTGTGTGTGTGTGTGTGTGTGTGTGTGTGTGTGTGTGTGTGTGTGTGTGTGTGTGTGTGTGTGTGTGTGTGTGTGTGTGTGTGCAGGCGCATGTATAGGATACCATAGGGCAGTCATGTTGGGGACATGGGGAGATTTCAAGCAGATTACAGAGGAGAAATCCGATCATTACGCCACACAGACCCTGTGTTTTACTCGTGGAAAACAGGTGGGTACATGAGTGAACAGGATGAAAAAGTTCCCTGTTTTGTCTCATCCAAAGAGCTGGACGGTCAGTGAGTGCAGGAATGGGAAGGGCCTGGTGAAAAGAAATGCTACTATAGGATGCAGTTTGGTTTCTACCACATAATTAAAAGTCACACAAAGTGGAGCAGGCACACTGCAACGCAGAGACATGCCTTTTACACAAAAGGAAATCAGAGGCCAAGCCCATGCTACCCTGACACCCGGTGGCCAATAATGTACTGAACCGACCCAAATAAATACACTCTAGTTTAATCATTTAAGTTTCATGACCTATAAAAGATAGTTACTTTGGTTTTAGCAATGACAGAACTACAATGTTACTGAATTTAAAAGATAAAACTTTGTCCATCCCTCAATCATCTTTAGGACTTCTTTTTGGCAAACAGACATTCAAAGCAAGTGGCCCTTTTGAAATGGAAACGATCATTCTTTTAGAGTTGGGTGCCAAAGTTTCCATCCTTTTATTTCGAAGTGCCAAGAAAAGTAAAACAATTATTTATTTTTTTACCAACATATCATCTATTGCAGATTTAGCTGCCGGAAACACCTGCTCGACTATAACATATTTCACCTGTAAAATGTATCTACACATGTAGCATCAAGAAGAAGCAGCTTCTGTTAAAGTCTGCCTTAGCATGAGCCTCAGAGAGCTCAAACTAAACTTTCTGCTGCACTGTTCATCCATACAACACCTACAAAGAGCACAGAAAACCAAGCTGAGGTGTGTTTGTTTTCTAACCTTTGCAGCTCAGGATCAGCAAACACGTGTAACACACGCAACCTAGTGGTGTAACCCGGTACTGCTTCATCCAGTGCAGCTATTAACAGTTAATAGATTTTAATCAAGTAATCTATTAACAGCTGGTAATTGATTTATTATTATCCTTTCATCCCTAATTCCTAGAAAACCACTTGCCTTTTTGAATCAATCATATAAAAACAAAATCACGGGCATTTTTGCAATTTTCACTTGCTTAATGCAAAAACAGAAATTGCAATAAAATTTATGAAAGGAACAAAGAAAAATACCAGCCGTACTTTTTTGAGGTCTTTTTCAACAACCTTCTGAGGCTTCATATCATTTTCCTCACTGCCGTCGTCTTCATCGTCCCTATAGAAAAGTAAGGAGAAAAAAATTATAATATTAGTAGGTAGGTAAAGTAAAATACTAAAAAGTTTGGTGGCAAATATAACTATTCCATAGCTTATTCTTTGCATATGACACAAACATATTTTTTTAGCTTAGCATAAAAAAAATAAAAAAATAAAAATAAAAACATACTCGTCATCTTCATCACTGTCTTCTTCATTGTCGTCATCAGAATCCATCTTTAGTTTTTTCTACAAGAAAAAGTTGGATCAAAATGTTGTTAATGGATCTGACATTAAGTTACTTTTTTTTTCGGTATTTAGAGTAACAAGAGTTTTTATTTAAGGCCGCTTGTAACAGCATATTATGTCACTTCATTTGGTCAATCTGAGAATTTTTTTTAGGAGGCACAGCAAAAGAATAACCACCACAGCCTTAGAAACCTTTAGTCTTGCACCTAAAAAGGCAAGAAAAAGTATGTGAATACCTTCCTACATTTTTTCTTAAATTTGTTCTTTGTTCTAAAAATGCCCCAACCATGAATTTGTGAATTGGAGATGTGTTTGCACCTTTGCTGCAATTTTTGGAGGTGGAACAGTACATTTCAATTACTCTTTAACACTGAGCAAATCCACACGTGACAGAATCAAGTGCTGGTTTACAGTGCTGGTTTTTCCACTTGCAAAGTGAATGTTTAATGGGCGTGTTCAAAAAAGA
Organism: Channa argus; assembly: GCF_033026475.1. NCBI lineage: Eukaryota > Metazoa > Chordata > Actinopteri > Anabantiformes > Channidae > Channa > Channa argus. The sequence continues at coordinate 23,186,623 of NC_090206.1, forward strand.
AGACACAGAAGATGATTGTTTGTGTATTTTTAGCTTAAGCGCGTTGTGTTTGCCTATGCTTGTGACTTAGATGAACACCAGATTACAGTTTATGACCAATAAACGCAGGAAACCAAAAAATTCTGAAGGATTCAAATACTTTTTAAAAAAGACAAAAAAGCCAACTTTAGCATTTTGGTCTACGTTTGTGGGATAAGAGGCAGCTCTATTGCTAAATGAATTAGGTTATGTTAGGTTTAGGGTTGAGTTTGCATCCTCTTACGTGTCATTTCAATGTAAGGGGATGCAAACTAAATCCTAAATCTAACATAATAACAATGCCCATTAACGTAGAACAAAATTCCTTACATCATCACAAGTAACAAAATTGGTCAAGCAGTGTATGGAAATGTATTATTAAAATAATAAAAATTATATTGGTGCTAAAGTTTGGGGGTGTGGTGGATCGATGGGTAGAGCATCAGGTCGGGATAGAGAAGGCCACTGGGTCAAATCCAAGCCCACCAGATGTGGCCCTGCCCATCCACCAAGGGCCACCTTTGTGACAGTCCTGAGCCCGAACCAAAAAATAAAAGGGTTGTGGCAGAAGACATTTCACACTTTTGCACCCAAATGTACTTACCAACAGCGGTTTTTTTCCTGACATGAGGCTTGCGGGTCGTTTTACTGGTGACGTGTTGTTCTCCTCTTCTTCATCCTCTGAATCCTTCACACCTACAAAGCAAACAATGGTTACTGTTTTATGTTTTAAGGTTCCAATAACTTTACTAACAAAGAATATGGACCAGCCAACTTACTATTTGTACTGATACTGTATTGAGTGGCTATGTACTTTATAATAATGATAGACTGGACTGTTTTCCATGCGAGTTTGTTTTGAAGAAGTTAAGGCAACTGTAGCAGTAATGGCAATTGCAATAATACTCACTAACAAAGTGCTGTCCACTTATGTGAACTGGTCCAGAGCCGGACTGGAGACGGAAGGTAACTGGAGGAGTGATCTCAAATCCACCTAAACTCATCTGGAACAAAAAGCAGTAGCAGTTAGAATGATAACATAAATATTATAAAATGCTGTTTGCCTCTTTCCTTTTCATTTTTATATGCAAGTAATACAATTTTTACTCATAAACTAATTAGTACCTAGAAAATACTGTATTGACTCACAGAGGGCAGGACAGATGGCTTCAGGACAACCAGTGGCACTTTCCTTGTTTTTCCATCATAAGTGAGGCCCTCAATTTCCACCACGTGGAACTTGTCCTCAGCCTCAGCTCCCAGACACACCTGCAACAGCAGCGCAGCACGATAAACATAACCTTCCCATCGTGGCATCGTCACACTATTGTTTCTCTTAAACTTATGCACCAGGAAGAGTACAAGTTTAAACAGATCAACCTTTTTGTCCTTGTAAGCTTTCACACGTTTCCAACAAAATACATGATAATGCCACCTAAAGAGTGCAGTTCCAGATGAGCTAGTAACAATCTCACATTGGCCGTCCTTGTATGAGTAGAGATACCCAACATTTTGAAGGTACAGCTGGTGAAATTAAGAGCCCTGCCCAAGACACCCAGTGTTAAGATGATTTAAATACCAGAAAGGTTTGGGGAATGTTTTTCCAAGCTTCGTGACCCTGCAAGCTTAGGTCGGTTACCCATATCCTGCAGCGAATGGAAAGTAAAAATAACCCTTGTGACAAAAATTAATGAACAGGGCGAACGGCTTGCATTCATCTCTACATGGACCTACTGCTTGCAGTGCATTTTTACAGTCTGACTGGACTGGTTATATGCGATAATGGATCAATTGTAATTATAGCAGCTCCAAAACCGCAACTTAGTATGTTTAACCAGTGATGTTTGAGGTTTCCCTTTGCAACGCGTCTTCCAGTCACATTTTCCCAGCAGAACAAGTATTCCAGGTGCAATGGAAAGTCAGCGGAAAGCGTCTGTCTTACTGCTTTGAGTGACAGCTGTTGCTCCGTATCATCGTCGTCTACGTCAACTTTGAACTCCCGTTTGTCCGATTTGAGAGTGCAACCTAAAGAAAAACGATAACGTGCAGCGTGTAACTAACCGCATGCTTGCGCACATCTTGTAGCATCATACACACATGCATGAAACTGTTTGCCGTGCGGGGAATTAGTCCTTGCTATTTCTGTGCATCCCCATGCTTTGCTCGGCTAGCTAACAAAAGAACTGAATAGGCGCCGAGTGGAGGAGGGCAGACTAGCCAGTTACAGCTAACGCCAGCTAAGTTTGTCTGGCTAAAAATGCTATACGGCTACATGTTAGCATTGCAATAACGCTGATTTTGCGACTTAATCGTGTAAGGGCTGTGAGAAAAAGCGAGCTCACCAAACAAGTACATTTGTGGTCTGCTCAAATCTGAAATATCGTCCTCCATCTTTGAAGTGGGTGGTTAACACTTCCGTACATTGGTTTCACCGACACATAGCCGAGCCAATGGGGAAGCAGAATGCGAAGCTGATTGGAAACACTTGGGCCAATAGTATTGCAGACTGGGTGGGACAAACAAGCTTGGACATTGTATTGGATGAACACTGGATGTCGCCGTCGTAGCGTAAAATTAGAAACGAGCAAACACAAGCAGAAAGATATTGAAAGCATCACAAAATATAAACAAATAATGCCTAATACAAACAGAACTATTGCACATACTATACATAATTATGACAGCTTTGCTTGTTACTTGTTACAGATTCAAATCATTAAAAAAATAATTTAATTATGCAGTTAAAACCAATTACAATGTAGCCTAATTATGGAGGTTGAATGATAATTATTGATGGTTACACATTATTCTCGGATTTTTATTTCCCATAATATATATTATTCTGAAATTGGCTATTCTCCATATTGACTATTTTACTTTTGGTACTTTAAGTAGCCCTAAGTTTTTCGATCTGTATTTTAAAATCTAAACATCTAAAGTGCCAAAAACTTGAATACTGTGCTTTACACCAATATCCTGCATTTATTTATTTATTAACCCACTTATTTTATTTGAACATGATCATTGATCAGCGGTAAACAAAAAAGACGTGTTCGCTGAGATGACTGTATGCAATGTTTTTGGAATTGCTGAGGCCCGAAAAAAAAACAAAAAACACCAAGCTAGTAGAAAATTTATTTTATTTTCCCTGATGTACATATGTTCTTTTTAAGATGTTTTAGTGGCAGAATTTGGGTGACAATAGCTTTAAAACAATGTCAGTGGGCAAAATAAATGATCTCTCAAGCAATAATTCGCAGAATCAGGTTAAATAACCTACAAATAACCTGCTTCCTCTTTCTCTCGACTTCTGTCTCTGTATTCAGCATTAAATACTTTCTGTCAATTTTTCCTCTGATTTCACTAATGGTCCTTATTTAAAGGGACCATCATCTTTTTATGTTTGCATTTTTTTGAATGCAAATTTTAGAAATGTTTCTAAGTAGGCTATGACGCTATGGTTATGGTTTGTCTTGTTAACATTAAGACTCTGTGGTAATTGGACCTACAGAAGATAGTTTGAATCCAATCCAGTCATAGAGCTTTTGTTTGTGTTGAACTGCACATGGACTTGATGTTAATCCTCTCCGGAACATTGTGAAAAGAACCTTCTCTTCCTCTCTCATCTTCATTGCCTTCTCCCTTTCTCTCAGCCCCTTCCTCTTGACCCATATTTCTCCCCCTCCCAAAACTCACTATTTATGATGCAGTCTTTTCAATTTCATCTGTTGGCCTGGTGAAAACAGTGCCACAAATATATTCGGAAACTAAAATAAAATAAGGAGAAACTCATTTTAACATGCGTTTTAACCCTTTACACGAATTACAATTATTTAAAAAAGCTTTTCAACCATTGTTGAAAGTTAAACACTGTGACTTTGTATGGATGGGATATTTAATTTAGTCTGGTGAAACTAATCAACTGATCTAAAAAACAAAAAGCACAGGTTTCACGATGAGCCGCCAATCTTAGTGCACAGAAGCTATTTGTCAGATGATTTCTGATGATAATGATAATACATCCATGGCAATAAACTACAAACAGTCCACTAGTGAAACCCTCTAGTTACCTGGATTTAGCTGTTTGTACGATTTGTTGACATATCATTGAACCATCAACACGTTGCCTTTCCACACACTAAAGCGTCCGGTATTGACGTTTATTATGTCCTTTGGCGCCTCATATGGACGCTACAGGTCCCCCTTTTAGCTCACTCACCTGTCGGGCCTGTCGTCATAAAAAGCTCCGTTACAGTTGTGGAAACATCACGGTTTGATTGACCTCACGCACAAACACAATGGGGTCAGGGTTGGGCACCAACAATTCGGGTTAAGGTTAAGTTAAAAAATAAAATGCATGCAGTCGAAATATTACACATGTGCGTCATTGAAGCGCACAGTGTCATCATGCTGGACTCCGTCTCCTGTGGGAAAGGCCTTCATCCCTTGGACTTCTTCCTTAATATATCGCATCATTGCTTCAGGCATCAAATAATGACGCCTTGGGAATGAGATCAGTCTGCAACCACCGCGTTGAGCATATCATTTGTAGTAAGAAAGAGACCATTCACTCCACTGGCGACAACATCAAGCGAGACAGTTAGTTATCTTGACCTTGTGCAATATCTTTGTAACAGTTATTTCGGGGTCCAGACCTCATTGGTAGCCTACGGCCATGCTCAAAGACAATGCACATAAACAAAACACTAGAAACTTATATTTAATCAAATATAATAATTATGTATTAAGTATTAAAATGTCCGTCCATCAAGAAACCATAATTAATCATGGTAGTTAGTTAAAATCCATACTCACCGAATTTAGCAATTTCCATTTCATTAGTGCACCAATGCAGGCAGACAACAAGAAGGCAGTCGAAAAAGTAAATATTATTCAAATATTTGAATATATATCTGTGGCAGGGCTTTATTTGATTTGCACGTGAGTATAACGATGATAAGTAAAAATGTACACACTGAAGCCTGTGCAGGGTATGTGTACTGTTCAGGTGCATGTAAATAAATGCACAGCTGAGGAGCAACTTCACTATAACCTTCAAGTCTTTACTGAATGGTTGTAAGGTTTTATACATTTGTGTGTTTTTATTTCATGCCTCGTAATGGTTTCCTCAATTAAGCATTACAGCTTTTTATGTTGAGACTGGGATGTTTTCCCTTATGTCCATCACTGACTGTGCTGTTTGGACTAAATAAAAGAGGCCTTTGGCTGGTGATATTAAAAGTTCAGCCCTGGGGGCAGTTGTAGCCGTTGAAGACTCTTCTGTGGTTTGTTAAAAATATTGATAATAAAACACAGAGTCAAATATTGCAGAAGAAACTAATGTATGAACAGACTGTTAACAGGATCATTTTATCAATGGAAGTGTTTCTGGGGGAACTTCACTTTTTCAAATGAATAACACATTCTGTTTTTTGTCGTTGACAGGTTTAATATGACCATGTATTCTCCTTTAAATGAAAGTCAAAGTATTATAATGATCCGACCGTAATATAGATCAGATCTTTATTAAAACACCCCTTTATTGTAAGGACTTATTTTTAATTTTATTGTTGTGCGTGTGTGTTTGTCTGTTTCTGTCTGGGAGCCCTAGAGCCAACAGGAATGTTTTGCTCAAATGCACTACAGCCACACACATTTTAACACTCGTTGCTTGAATCCAGGGTATTTTAGATGAATTATTATCGAAAGGCTGCTCTTTCGAGCCTCACAAGTGCCTCATGGTGTCAGTAAATGGCCCGTATTGAGTAGGTGTTGAGTCACGGAGCCACAGTACCAGTATTGCCCAAAAGGAATGAGTCGTCTTCATGCATCCCTGAAAGTTTGAGAAGACTTCAATGTGTCACAGTTTGCCAGGGCACGTCTGCATATCTGCTCTCACGGCTGATAGGACGCTCAACCTATTTGCTTTGGGATTTGGTGCAGATTCCTAACAGCTGGCTTTTTATATCCGTGAACTTCTTTCCATTAGCATTAGAGCAAAATAACTAATCGTTTTGGCCTCGTCGCTCAGATTATTGACATTGTTTGCACACATTAACGGGAAACTGTCCTTATTTGCGTGCATGTGTGGTTTTTGTCCCGTATGTATGTATCTGTGTACGCAGACAGGCAAACGCTGTATCTGTGCATTCGTGTGTGTGTGTTCATATGGCCGAGAGAAAGCAAGGGAGCATTGAAAGCATGTCGTGTCCACAGGTTCAGTTCCCCCGAAAGTCTCTGTCATGCTGTCAAACTGCAGAAAGAGATGTTCATTCTCCACGTGACTCGGATGCCAGTGGCTCGATGCTCCTGGCCAACAGTTTTAATAATTATTCCATCAAACCACCATTCATAAACATGCTACCATACATTTCTAAAAGCTAATACCAACTGCATAGTTGTCCCCAATCTATTAACTTGTATATATTTTCTTAAAAATTAGATGTTTAATTAAATCCATAAGATACAATTTGTTCCACTGTCCCCTCTTTGTTCGATCTGTCTGATCAAACCAATTGTCGTAATCTGAAACAGACAGTTTCCACTCAGGCGGTTTGCCTCACTTAAATTAAACAGTTGACACAATATTTTTTTCCTGAACCTTCCAAACCAAACAATATGGGACCATTGCATCTATCACCAGAACACTGTGGTCCTGGGTCATTCCTAATGTTGGTGATCAATAGATAGGTTAAATACATTTTGCAAAAAAACTCATCATCGGAAACTCTTCATTTTACTAAATGCCAAACTAATCTGACGCTTGTTCTTTCTTTCAATCAGAGATAAATCTGACATTAAATTTATCTCCTGTAGTGTCTTCTCATCTAGTGGAGCATAGATGTGGAGATGTTTTTCAAAATCTCTGGTTTCACCCACACGTTAAAACATGTTTATGAATACAGAACACAAGATTTCAAACTTAAGCAAACATCAGGGGGAGGCTGTGCAGATCATTAAGCGTAATAAGACGTCTATTGTTGTGAGTGTGTACACAGATTTAGACCTAACAGATAAATAATAGTGTTATCCATCTACTGCAAAATGCCTCTGCAACATTCATGTGTTATATTCCAAGCAAGTCAAACTAACGGGGTGTAGCAGTATTCTAAAGTCAAGGACCATAAAAGCCTTTTGTCAACAAAGCCTGACATGTCAACACATTAGCAGTGATCTAACAGAGTTTGGCAGTGCGAGGTGGTGGTTACTTTCCTCTGAAATCTGGTTGCTAAAGCAGCTGTCATAGCATGTAAATAGCTGTTAGGACTGTTGATTGATTTCATTACATCTGGTATCAAGGAAAACATTTCTTAAAAAAGTGACATTGTGCATCTGCTGCAGTTGGCCACCAAGCCAAAATGTTCACGAACTTTGTGTAAAATAAAACACAAATAGTGAACGTAGTGAATCATAATTGAATTAGTTACCTGCTTCAGCATCAGATCTCAACATGTGGACCTTGTTTACCTCGCATTTCCTTGTGTGTCTAATCTTAGTGTTGCCAAATCCGAAAGGTTGCTGACATTGACAGTGTGAATAAATTGCATAATTCAGACAATCACGATGATTAAACTGTGAAAGAAACCAAAGTGTCACTGCAATTTCCTGGAGGCCTCCCAAAATATCTTTTGGTGTTTGTTTAGGAAGCCAACTTCCAACCCTGGCAGTGCTCAGCTAGCTGGATCACTGAAGCTACGTACAACAGCTGCCTGATAATGACTTAAATGTTTAGTGCATTTGTCAAGATTGGAAACAACTGATGGGAAGTGAGAGAGCGTGACACGGAGCGCAACACAGACCATGTAGTGAATAGTCTCCGGTGCCCCTGTTCAAAACAAAGCGTTTGATAGGAAGTCTGATATACCCTGATGCTTTGCCCTAGTTCATCTTGTGTGGTGACATTTTATTGGATAAAGACAAGGCTCTATGGCGGCGACAGACAGGAGGTGAGAGAGAGCAAAAAAACTGCACAGGCATGACAGAAGAGGAGAAAAACTCTTTAAGCACCTGTAGTAAAACACAATGCGCGGTTTTGAAAACAGCAAAAGGAAGGAATTCGTCCAAAACGGGCCAAGTCACGTCTTCAAGGATTGTGAGGCAGAGAGATGAAAGCAGGAGGGAGCAGAGGAAATGGGGGTTGAGGAGGCGTCACCTGGAGAACTGCCTTCTACTGACAGGATCCCAATCGGGCAAGATGCCCTAACAAACTGACTAAACATAAGTGCTGTGAGCGAGAGAAAGCGGGGGGGTTGTTTGGGGTGGGTGCAGTTGCAGACAACTGTTATGAACCACATCATCAGCATGCTGTGAGCAAAGCTGGAGCAGACAGCCGCCAACGATGGGGTTTGCAGAAGTGTCAGAAAAGGCTCGTGATAGGTATTTGTCAGGAGCAGGTACGGCCAAGATTAACAAGATGAGATTCCCTGTCGAGGAGAGAAGGAGGTGGTGCACAGCCACCACTTCCTGTGACGTGAAGTCACAAGCTCGTATACGAGTAAGCAGCCGGAGTGACATGTTTACTGGGCTTCTAGATGGGTGAGAAGCGTTTGCATGATAGGATGGGTGTGGGGACGACAATTGTTTACGACATCCAGGAAGTGTCCCAGCGCTTAACTTTCTCCGCATTTTGTTATGTTACTGCCTCATTTCAAAATTAGATTAAAGATTAAATTCATTATTTTCCTCAAAATCCCACAAACAATGTCCCATAGTGCCAACGTGAAAGAAGTTTGTTTGAAATCCAACAAATTTATTAGAAATAAAAAATGATAAAATCACATGTACATAAGTATTCGCCGCCTTTGCTTAAAACTTTGTTGAAGCACCTTTAGCAACAACTACAGCCTCAAGTCTTTTTGAGTATGATGCTATAAGCTCAGGACCTATTTTGGGGCAGTTTCTCCCATTCTTCTTTGCAGCATCTCTCAAGCTCCATCAGGTTGGATGTGGAGCGTTGGTGCACAGCCATTTTCTGATCTCTGAAGAGATTTTCAACCGGGTTCAAGTCTGGGCTCTGGCTGAGACACTCAAGGACATTCACAGAGTTGTCCTGTAGCCTCTCCTTTGTTATCTTGGCTGTGTGCTTAGGGTCGTTGTCCTGTTGAAAGATCCCATCACCCCAGTCTGAGGTCCAGATGCTCTGGAACAGGTTTTCATCAAGGACGTCTCTGTACATTGCTGCATTCATCTTTCCCTCCATCCTGACTAGTCTCCCAGTTCCTGCCACTGAAAAACATCCCCACAGCATGATGCTGCCACCACCATGCTTTACTGTAGGGATGGTATTGTCCAGTTGGTGAGCGATGCCTGGTTTCCTCCAGACATGACACTTGGCATTAAGGCCAAAGAGTTCAGTCTTTGTTTAATCAGACCTGACAACTTTACTTCTCATGCTCTGAGATTCCTTCAGGCAGGCTGTCATGTGCCTTTTACTGAGGAGTGGTTTCCGTCTGGCCCCTCTACCATACAGGCCTGATTGATGGAGTGCTGCAGAGATGGTTGTTCTTCTGGAAGGTTTTCCTCTCTCTACAGAGAAATGCTGGAGCGCCTTCAAAATTAGGTTATTTTTGTAACTTTTCGAATTGGGTTCTTGGTCCTCTCGCTGACTAAGGTCCTTCTCTCTCGATCGTTCTGTTTGGCCTGCCAGCTCGATCTAGGAAGAGTCCTGGTGGTTTCAAACTTACCCCACTTCAATACTGCAGACATTTTTCTGTACTCTTCCCCAGATCTGGACCTCCTTGGACTTCATGACTTGGTTTGTGCTCTGACATGCACTGTTAACTGTGGGACCTTATACAGACAGGTGCATGCTTTCCCAAATCATGTCCAATCTACTGGATTTCCCACAGGTGGACTGATCCAATCAAGTTTCAGAAACATTTCAAAGATGATTAGTAGAAACAGGATGCAGCAGAGTTCAATTTTGAGTGTCATGGCAAAGACTGTGAATACTTATGTACATGTGATTTATTTCATTTTTTTATTTTTAATAGATTTGCAAAGATATCAAACCAAGAACACAATGGAAGCCAACGTCAACCCTCCTGTAGATGTCGACTATAGTGTAATTGATGGGAAGCAGAGCATCAAATAATGCAGCATTGATACAAAAAAAGAGAGGAGCTTTGACTGAATCGAGCTGCAGCTTCTGTGCTGTGACCAAACATCTCAGTCTTTCAAGGAAAGGTTGAAGCCAGGATAAAGGCAGCAAAGGCCTCATAACACATGCACTTAGTATATTTACTATATCTACTTTTGCTTTTCAGTTTCTTTCTCCAACCTCTGAGCAAATGTTCCGTTAAGGCTCATTCACAATTGCATTTCAAACGTTCATTTGGCAGCTGTAACAACGGACACACCCTTCATTGGTCTCATTCAAATTTGAGCTGGCATCACTTTTCAAACCTTTATTTATCCAGGGAGGCTTTTGCTGAGCATGCATACTGTTTTTCAGCAATGCCCTCGTTCACATTCACACACGGGAGCTGTCAGATCTGTTTTTTTTATAGATTAAAAAGAAAGGTATTGCTCTGTTGTTCCGATACAGGTCTGTGGTATCTTACCATTGGATGGTTTGAATCTTTAATGTGTAATCAGAGCTCAATCCCATGAGGGGAGCTACCTCACTAAAATCATAAGATACTGCATTATTTTCATAACGGTGACAGAACATGAGTAACAAAATCCAATGAGACAAAAAAGAGGCAAGTAAAACAAAGAGGTTTGTCATCTTTTCAAAAGTCACAATATCATTTAATATAAAACACCTTTAAATTGAACATAAGGAGGAATCCGTCATCGGGAGATTCACCAATCCACCACCACTTGAGCACTGCGGTCGGGCAGGACGTCCGCCTCGACGGCAGCTGACTTCAGTGGTACTTCCAAGTGCACACAGAAAAGGCTTGAAACATGCATTTACTACATTGTACAAAGTCAAAAGCGAAAAAACAGGTGGTCTTTTTTTATGCCATTTGTGGCAGAAAGTCTCTGCCGCCTCATGTGGGTTCCAGAGGCAAAAGAGAGGACAGTCTTGATAGTTGGGCATGTACAGAGGTGTCCATTTGTTTCCTGGCACTTATGGATAAAGTGTCCTCCTCTCTTTTAGACCGACAGCTGAAGGGAAAGCGGAAACTTGGTGTAAGGCAGGAAAATGACTCAACACACTTTAGATATTTATGACAACAGTTGCTTAATTAGGACAAGCAGCAATGCCAGTGCGGCTCCTGTGCTGTGAAGTCCGCACACAGAGTTTTGTAGGACTTGGCAGTAACACATAGCTGTCTCTCTCTACACATTCTTCCCCACCATGTTGCTGGTAACGATCAATGAGTGAGGAAGCACCAGGTCCGTTCAATTTTGTTTTTCCAAAAGCAAGCTTCGTTTTCCTGTCTCTAACACTCCCACACTGGTGCTGCGTTTTTTTTGAACGTCAGACAAGCCAGAAATAGACTGAAGACATTTGTCCCTCTTGTCCATTCACACTGACGACACTCTTGATAAACACATTTCATTCCCAGCTCCATCCCCTCCCTCTGCCCCTCCCTCCCTGTCTCTACACAGCCACTCACACACACGCTCACACTACAGATGCCACTGAGGTGACGGAGGTCACCTTATTGTCTTCTGCCCAGGGCTGCAGGTTCTGCAGAGCGTACAGGGAGGAGTTGTGTAGGCAGAGCGGGTCTGGCTGTAGAGGCTGGCTCAACGTCTTCTGGAAAGCTTCCTGCTGAAGCTGCAGCATCAGTCGGTTGGCTTGCTGCCTCTCGGCCTCTCTCTCCTCTGCAGTCTGTCTCCTGGGTGGATGGAGGAGACAAAAGGGAGCGCAGGAGGATATAAGACTAATGTAATTTATTTTTATGGAGGCATGTACACAACATCGATTAATGCTGCGCACAACAACACTATTTGTCTTTTTCAAATACTCAGGATATAGTTTAAATTTAAGCAATCGCAAGCTGAAAGTCAGGACAAATCTTTGGGGTCGTAAGAGAATGAACATTTAGGAAAGTACTCTGAACTCCTCGGAACCTCCAACAAATACATATATACATAAGTAACAGTATGTACATAACTTGCGTATATAAACCAGTGTGACACATGATTTGTTATTATATTTTTTGAGCTTTTTATTTACAGAAGCACAACAGCCACTGAACACGGAAGCCGGCACCATATAAAAAAAAAAAAAGCAACGAGATTAAGTGAAGGAGTGAAAAGAAAAGCAGATGCAATCCTTAAAAAAACAAACATATAATTTTTATTCAACACCTGTGCCAGTTACTTCAGCTGGAGGCTACGTGACAGCTGATCAAGATGAGTGGCAGGTGTTGGCACAATTAACGGGGGTGGGGGGGACGCACAGTACAACTTCCTGCCTAAAGGTGAGGAGTTGCATCTGTTGGTTTTGTTCTTTTCAGCACAGCATGTGTTAACAGTAACACACACCCTGTTTACTTTGCCATTAGGTGCTGAAATCGACGTTTGCCGTGTTGGGAAGGAGCACAGACGCGTGGTTTTTCCAGAAACGCAAAAAAGTTAGGGTCAGAAATAAAGACTTATATTTTCTTCGACTGAGGTAAAGTTTCTGTAATATTTACAATTATTCTCTTGACACAAAACTCTTTGCAAAATTCAGGTGGTGTAACCGACAACACCAACCACAAACGAGAAGACTGTCGGCGTCCAAATCAGCAGCAAAATAAAAATGGCAGGCAGGAATAGGAGGTGGATACACACCTCTGAAACAGTCTTTCATGCACACCAACGTCCCATCCATTAGCCACACATTATTGTTAACAGCATTATCATAATCTGATTTGCTTCCTGTTGATTTGATCATCCTCCTGTTACTAGCGTAGTTGTCACACAAAGACATCCTTCATACTCATCCTATCAGGTGCACACAACGGGGAAATGGCATAAATCTCAACAAAACTAGGAAATCAGAGAAATGAGCTCCCTTGACACGTGCGCCGTGTCGTTCAGTCTTGCATTCATTCCACACATTTGTATAAAAGTTGTTGTTTTTTTAAAGGAATATTCAAACTAAATTTCAACATTTTTCTGCGTTTTAGAATAAAAGAGCAAATAAACTCAGTCATACATGTTCTCCAGCCAAGGCCTAAGTGTTTTAAATTCAAAACTGATTATGAAAAAGCTTAAAACCCTTTAGGTAATTTAGGTAATCTATTATGTTTCTAATATAGTTTTGAAGCATGCATCCTGTCCCTTTAACTAAAGGCAGGGCATCATAATATGATTTCCTACTCATTTACCTCCAAATGGCTATAAACAACAGTTAAAATCAAGTAAATGAGCTTGTGTGTGTGTGTGTGTGTGTGTGTGTGTCTATGGACTTGGCGGTCCATCCCTCCTGTGAGTGTTTCAGTATTGCTTTGGACAGCAAGTTTCTAAAAGGCCTTTCAGGAGTAATTGTGCTTGGTCAAGTGAACTGGCCTCATCTGGCAGCTAAGCTAAGCAAAATAGGTGTTGTGTTGTGCAGCGCCTCGAATGCTTTAGCTGCGGGCCATTTTACTTTTGTTTAAAGTCAAACACCGTTCGGCATTTTGGACCCAAGAGCCGAACAGAGGCCGGTTCACTGCAGCTTCACAAAAACCCACCACTGACTAGATCATAAGGGGCGACAACATCGAGAACATGTGACCCGTGCTGCACCTCCACACAAGTAAAAGGCACCAAACGACACTGCTGATGAACACGCTGCTGGAATCTTACCGCCATTTTGTCCGTCTGTTTTGAAACCAGGTCTTCACTTGTGCGTCCGTCATTTTCAGGGCCTTGGCCAAGGTGGCGCGTTCGGCCGACGCCAGGTACTTCTGCCGGTGAAAGCGTTTCTCCAGCTCACAGATCTGCACCCTGCTGAAGGAGGTGCGGGGTTTTTTCCTCTTGGGCGGCGTCCGGTTCTGGTACGGGTGGCCGATGCGACGGGTCACGGAGAAGGGTGAGAGAGCAGCTGGAAAACAGCAGGGAAAGAGAATCTTGTTGACTTTGTTGGATGAATTTTAAGCTATTCCCTTGGTCAATTGAACCTCATGCACATCATTTATTTGAATCATCCATGTTAACATGGGCAATTGAGATGTTTGGACATTAAATGACTCAAGAATAATGTCTCTCAGTCTAAGTGGTTATTTATTTCATTTCTAAAGTGGAATGATCTGTTGTTCGGCAGAATCAAATTATTTCCTTTGAGGTTTTGTTTGTATACGCTCAGATTATAAATGCTATTTGCTTTCCAGTCCTTGGTTGGATAAAATTATTGTCATTTTGTTTTAACTCTGGAAAATCCTGTGTGTTTAGGGAGTCTATGAAAAGGCCCAGAAGCTGCCAGCTGAAGCAGATAAATGTGATTACAACTACAATTCTCCTGTTCCAACTCCAACATTTTATAGGATGCAATTCAAAGGGGAAAGACATAGATAATGGGGCTTTTAGAAGCATCAGTTTAGAGGATATTAAAGGTTAGACAGATTTTTTTCTCATGGCAAGTGAAAATTTCGATTCAGTACAAAGATCAATACAAATCAGAATTTAAAAGGCTTGTTTTCCAATCTTTTTGTCATTTCCACTGAGAAAAAACTCTCTACATGGTGGTTGCACTTAAAAATGAGCCGGGATTCAAATGTGAGTGGTGGGGGAAGCAGTTGGTAGGCGTGGCGGGCGGGGGTGGGGGGTGACTCACCTGGGCAAGCCCCCTTAGGGAAAGGATAGTCTGCTAGAAGGCCATTGCCGTCTCGCAGGTGAGCGAGCTCTGGGTAATAGCACTTGGCTAATGTCTCCACAGTGCTCCAGACAGGGACCCTGCCGATGTCTCCTTTGGGGAGCGGACAGAGGGACCCGGTGGCCCCCGGCCCCCCTGTGGCCTCTCCTGCTCGGCTCTCCTCTGCCTGCTCCCCTAAAGGAAAGGGAGACACAGTGAGGTCCCACATCTGGAGCGCAGCAGCAGCTGCCGCCAGGCGGGCACCAGTGCACAGCAGCTAAATACATGAAGAAGGCCTGAATGATGAACAGAGTCTACAATAATGTTATTTACTGCCAGTCTCCTCTGGATAACATTTTAAACAATGCTGGTTCTATTTGAAAAAATACAACAATATACAATAAGTGACATTTAGCAAAAACAAATCAAGCACACAATGTTCAGCCAAAGCACCATCCACTAATAATGGGATGCAGTATTTCTGACCAATGGCTTTTAAACATTTTTGCACAAATTATCTTCCACACAGGCAATAAGCCTGAGCCTTCACACTTATAAACCTATTTTTTCCCTATACATAAATCATATAAAAATATATGTTTGTCATAGTAAAACCCCTATAAAGTCACTGCATGGGCCTGTGTTTTTCTTCGTACAGTTTCTTCCTCAGTGCCTCACGGTTCACTTTCACAAATCACTGTATCTGGATATTTATACCAACTTATCTTCTGCATCATAAAATATCTATGAATCCTGTCTATTTTGTCAGCCACGGGTAAACAGAAGATCAATAAATGTAATGAGATCGTTTATAGCCATAGATCCACTCCCCAGCCACATTCTCATTTTGAAACAGAATGGAAATCAACAACGGGACCAAACCAAACAGACGCTTTCTGTCTCTTTCTCTCCCTCGCTCTCTGCGTCTTCGTGTCATCCCTCCCCAGCAAGCTGTTCTGCCTCCTGTCTTACAGGGTGTTTATTTGTTTTTGTTTTGTCAGAAAATCTCACCAGGAGCCAAAATGAATATGAAAACATCTGCATAGGTGTCCCCAGGGGGTGTTGGGGGGGGGGGGGGGGGGGGGGGGGCACGTATACTGACGCTGCTCCCAGAGTTTCAGCGACCTGAAAAATTTATTTGCCGCACAGATGATGACAATTTGGATGGAAAATGGAACATGAAGCTATTATGCGTGTGGCAGTCATTTGCAGGGAGCTTGCTGACGTCCCCTGATGGTGCTAAACACGAGTGGCAAATTGAGGCGTACACGGGCAAATGACTTGTAAAGTAAACATGAATAGCTGCAATGTGCTGCGACAGTAGGGAACATAAAGTTTAACGCTGGCTGCTTGTGAATTATACAAACACGGCCATTCATTGTCGTTTGCACTGGATTTAGAGTGACCACCGTGTCTTTTTCCTTCTTTGCTCCCTCTCATTATTATTTTAATCACCTGTGGTAATATTCTTATCAGGTTTCACGTTATGTGTAGCTCCGATGCTCAAGAGTAGTAAAAATGGTAATCACATCCCTTTAATATTCCATTTGAGACCTCGATAGGCATCTGTGGCATTTAATCATCAGTTAGTGACAAAAATCCCAGGGTGTTTCCTACACAGTATTTGCTCACAGTGCTCAGACTGCAGCAGTTCTGTGACTCTTAATAGTGAATTTCTTTTTTAATCCCTGCTGTGAGGTCACATTCTTATGGTCACTACTACTGGAGCATTTCTCTAATAGTTGCTTCTTTTTGGAAGACTCTGTGTTTTTAGTTGGCTTCTCGTTGCCCAAAATACTCTGGAGCCTTTTGGGTCCAATGCTGAGAAGGAGTAGGCCTGTTGTTGCTCCCAGCGGCACGTCTGGCCTAACTAATACTACATTAGATGGCTATTTCAGGCCATCTGTGGGTTAAGTAATGGACCAGGCGCATACAAACCCGTTCAGTAGAAACCCAGCATGCAGCAGGAGCCTTCAGACCTGCCAACTGCAGGGTGGCTTAGCCTCACAGTGTATAAAATGCTGATAAGTACATGATACAGTGATGCTACGAATACTGCAAGAGTCGTGTTTTGACTAAAGATGTAAAACTAAGACTGTTCAGCAACTAGATACGTCTTCGGGATTTTGCCTTGTTGTTGCCTCACTGGGACTGTGAACAGCGATGATGCAATGTTTGAGCTCGTGCGGTGTCAGGATTTAAACCAACAGCTAAATTAAAACATGATCCCTATTGAACTGCACCAGTACTGATGAAATAACACAGCCCAAAGTAAAGTTGTTACGTGTAATTCATAATCAGTGGTGATCTGTGACCTTATCTATGTGCTATAGCAAAAAAAAAAAAAAAAAAAAATGCATGTTATTATTATAATAAGGTCAGTTTACATTTAAATATCCATATAGAAATGTTAAAGGCCACGGAGCAAAGTTGTCACCGTTTGAGAGATTATTGCAAATATATGGCTCTGAAAAACGTGTATCTTAAATTCGTGTTTAGCATTTTCTACAGACTTTAAAATCAACTATTAAAAAATACAGTTATCAACAACTTATGCCCCTTTATAATTATGCATTGCTGAAAATAGCTGAGCGGTATTTGAAGCACATCATTTAAACCGTTTCAAAAACATCAAATAGTTTAATATTATTGAAAAATGTTCACAAGATTCCCCCAACTCGTGTGACTTTTTGTTCACCTGCGACAAATGAAAAAGAAAATGGGCTAGAATACTAAATCTGCTGCCTGGGTAATACAATTTAGCATAAGCATATCAAAAAATAAAATGCTACCGTGGAGAATATGTTTCCCATAATAAAACCACTTATACTTAATAACACTTCTCGGTGACAGCGCCTCCCTTCCCCACTGCGGATATTACCTTTGTAGCAATCTAATAAATATATCCGTGAAGGATTCTAAAGGGGATATTGAAATATAACATGAACATATATTGCTATTTATTACACAATACGGAACAAAAGGCAGCGACACTGTCTTCTGTCACAGCGAGAACCAGGGCAGCTGCAAACAGAGCGCAGGTTCCACACTGCACGGAAATCATCTTCCTCTGCCATTAACACCCAGACAGAGATTTAGTGGAGAAGAAAAAAGGGTTTAATTAGGTTTTTTATTGGTGGTACCTGGTGTGTGGGGCTGCACACGGTGTTTTATGGCTCCGTTTATTGTCAGTGATCCTTATTGTAGTATTATTATTATTATTATTATTATTATTATTATTATTACTATTATGACGACTTGTATAGCGCGCATTTGCTAATCTGTGTGAATTTAAAGTCTCCTCTTTATTATTTAAAATGTATTATGTAAAATAAATACGGAACATCTATTTTAATTTATTACAGTGTAAATCTTAAACTCAATCGCAGCAAGCATTTAATTTCTGTATTAATAAAAATATGGTGTTCAGATCAGGTTCCAAAATTCGAAAATCAACTGAAATCAAGTCATATTTTTGGAGTTCGTATTATTATTATTATTAATATTAATATTACATATTTGCACATTTTCAAAATATAAATAGATTGGAAAAACATTTACGCCCACAAGTTTAACGTGTTTCCGCGTGAACCCCTTTTATATATAAACGCGTCATGTAGTGATGCATTTCACGCTCCTTAATACTTTTGCGTCACTTTGATACAAGTTTTTTCTGATTTACTGTATAACCCAAATTTAGGTCACGCGAACGCGTGCCACGACATTGTGCAATTTAACAGGTTTCGTTTGCATCCCCTGCTTTAAAAAAAAAAAAAAAAAAAAAAAAAAGCTGCCAAATCTGTACCTGCACGAAGCCGTTTTCCTCCTCTGGTTTCAACCAGGAGAAAAACAAGGAACAGAGGGAAGCATTTAAAATGGTTCCCTGCCCATCAGGACAGATGATAGTCCATTTGATTTACGGCCTTTTATAGGAGACAGAGCAGGCTAAATGTGAATAGTGTGTGTGTGTGTGCGCGTTGTGTGTGTCTGTGTGCGTTGTGTGTTTGTGTGTGTGTGAGTGTGTGTGTGTTGCTGATCTTTGGCTGATCAATACACTGGAAAGATATAAGCTGCGAAATGATTACAGCGACACAAAGCTGAGAGAAATTAAACGAGAGGCCCTCGGTGACTATGAGTAAAATTGATAAGCCTATTTACACTGTATCTTTTTGCAGCTGACATATCGTCCCCAGTATTTAATAATTAATCAAGCAGAAGGAACGAAATGGTGAATATTTAATGCGTGAGGAGGTGGCGGCGAGAGTGCGCAGGTCTATGATGCTCTTCATTTTCATCTTCATAACCATGAGGTCATGAGAAAAAGAGCAGCGGAACCACCTCCTCATACATAAATACAAATACAAAAAAAACAAAACATCCTAAATCCTATAAAACATTAAGAGGTCGTAAAGTAATGTAGAATGGGATTGTTTAGTAGTATGAATTTATCTTTGGACACAAAAACTAAAGGAATATTTTAAAAACAACATACGATATTATCATATATCATATAGATAAATATATCTATATGATATTTCATATACACCATCTCTCCTCACTTAAAACAACCCTGTCTTCTATAAATTACCTTCCTATACAACTAAACTGCAAACGCCATTACGTTTTCCTGGAAAACGTCGTTTCCTGTGCACGTAATGAGTTAATGTTGCAAATACGTTGATAGTGAACACATCAATGAATTTTTACCAGACGACGTGTTTTTCTCTGTCAGAAAATATCCGATCTTGCAGCAAAATATCCGGTTTCGTTTCCTGCCGTAAAACGCGATCGTGCAGCGCAATGTCCAGTTTGCTTAAAGCGTTTTACGGTTGTGGTCGGACGGGTGCAGGAGATGGTTTGGGGAAGAGGGAGATCGAGGGCTGGTGTAATAGAGAACATTCTAACAGACTCTCTACACATTAAAAACAAATGTTTTATGGCTTTTGAACACATCCACGATCTTGCTCTAATCCAAAATCCAGCGGTATTCTTGCCTGGGCCTGGCCAGACGCAGGGCTCCGGGACCAGGTCATCGGCTTGACAGTCCTGTACATTATGCCCCCGGCGCCCCCCCCCCCCAACCACCTCCTGTCAGCTCCCTTCCTCTTAATGAAAGCACCGTTTCGTTCATTCACGTGAATAATATACATAAACAATTGCGTTCCTGACAATAACGTAATCGCGTTTGCAGTAATTTGTTTTTTTTTTTAGGAGACAGAGTTGCTTAAATTGGCTTGAACAAAGAAACAAACTAAAGTAAAATGAAGCAGCTAATTTAGGGATAACAATTTAAAACAAATTTAAAATAAGGCTTTGGGCAAATTTTTGCACATGTTGGTCAATGTGCGTTGTCCATAAATACGTTTAAAATGACCTTATTTGTTCCCGAATTTAAAATAACATGCAATCATTTCTAATTAAGCTATGTGCATTTTAAAAACACAGCATTTTCGCCAAGTTTTGCCGTTGCCTTCATCCCAAAAAGGAATAAACAGTTGAGTTAAAAATAAACTGTAAGTCTGTGACTGTAATCGTCGTATAATTGCGTAATATACTAACAGCTGTAATAGTGTTTATTTCCTCCGGCGTCAAAAGCAGAGAAACCAAACGGGCCAACTGAGTTTGAGGTCTGTGAAAATGGACTCCAAATAAAAAGATGCATATTAATTGTGTCAAACCCCTGCATTTGAGAATGGAAATATGACTATATTTTATAACACTGAATAAGAATGTAGTAATAATAATAATAATAGGCTGTTAGTATGTGCTGCTGTTGTACAGATTTAAATCTGCCATATGGTTTTATCATTATGGGTCCTCTTCCTGCTTTCTCAATTGAAAAAGAATGAGAAAAAAAAAATCATTCATCCTCCTAAAAAAAACAAAACAAAAAAAAAACCCGGGAACGTCGTTATCCGTCATCCACTGTAAATGGAGAGTGATGGTCCAATACTGATTCATCAGCATGTCCACGCCAATTTCTCGTGTCGTTTATCAGCCTGCCCTTCCAACATAATACAACTGGCTGTGTGTGCACATACGAATCGTTCTAGATTACAAGTATAAATGAAATCAGTCTAAAGTTATCACCACTGTTTGGCTTTTGAACAGAAAACAAAAATCTGAGCATTTTCTGCGGGAGGCTTTGGGCTTATGTTTATCACCGTGTGACATGCAGGTGAAGGTGCACGTTCTCTGGTCCTCGGGCCTACATCTGTTTTTACAAGCTACCAAACACAGTCGGCCTACAGGTGCTGCGGGGTCACACAGAAAACTCTTTTTTTTACCTGTTAATCTGTCCTTGGCAAACCGCCTACTGCTCTCCATCCACGGGAAGGTGAAGTTCGCCGCATTCCCCATCCCCATCCCGGGCACCGAGGGGATGCCGTGTCCGATGCCGGGCGGATGCGTCGAAGGGGGCGGGTGCGGCGCGGCAGCGGCGGGCGGCGGGGGCGGAGGCGGCATGGGTCTGTGCGCCGGCACCCGGATCACTCCACCGGCGTTTCCCGAGTTCACATTGACATTCATGTTCATGTTCATACTGACGTTCATGTTCATGTTGACGTTGTAGGAGCCGGCCAGACCCGCCGCCGCCGCCATAGAGCAGGCCGGGTTGTAGACGCTGTTGTACCCATTGCTGTAGACGTTGGGGGCCAGCGCGTAATCCGGGTCTCCGGTCCGGTTGGGCAGCATGCAGCCGCTGGACTGATCCGAACTGTTAAGGATCTGGTCGATCCCGAAGCTGATGGGCTCATGCTGCTGCTGGTGCGTCTGGTTCACCTCCTCGATCCCGGTGTGCTCCATAGTTTTGTCAGTAATGTCAATCGGTTTCGTCAGCGAGCGGCTGTGTTTTTCTCATATAGTATTTCACAAGTTGAGAAATCAAATGTTGGTAAATATGCTGCAGCGCTGCTTCGGTTTCGGTTTTCAAGCATCGACACAAGCCCGATCTACTCCCAGGAAACCAATAACGTGCCCAACGCTATCCAAAACCTTGCCATTATTTTTGTCCAGCAGTGGGATCGGGTGTTCCCTAAATCAAAACGCTATCCGTCGGGCTAAGGAAAAGCTTATCCATCTTTACCAGTGTGTTCTTTCCCAGTGAGCTACACACAAGGAACACTAACAATGGGAAAAATACCTGAAGACGACAGTAGGTTATCCCGAGTACTTACAAAAATCCTTGGGTTTTCTTTTGGGGGGGAGGTGGGTGGGGGGGCGGAGGAAGCAGTTTTCTGAAGGGGCTTGATGCGCTTTGTTCGCCTCCTGTGGCAGAGAAGGTCCATACGCAGAGGGCACGGCTGGATACCCGATATCGTTGCAATCAAAATAAAGCAGAGGACGCAGCAAAACAAAGCAGAAGAGGCGAAAGCGAAGCTCTGACCACGCCGGCTCGATATTAATCGGAGGTGAGGAGCGAAACACTGGCTCTGTTGTGCTGAATGGCGAAGTGTGTTTCAGCAGGTGAGACAACCCTCTGCGTAAAGGCTGCCATTCGGTCATCCAGCCAAACCTTCTTCCCCTCCCTCCCTCCCTCCCATCTTCCTTCCTCCTCCCTGGTGGACAGTTGTTTTGCTCGGATGTTTTAAAGAAGCCGCAGCTTACACCCCCTGCCGCCCCCCCCCCCCCCCCCAACACACACACACACACACGCACGCACGCACGCACACACACAGCTTGTCTGGTGTTAAACAGAAGGTTTTCAAGCGGTTTCCAAACTGGACTTTTCCTTAATTCTCCTCATATTTGACATTTGAGGAACAATCTCAGTTGGACCACACGAGTTTTAGCGTAAAAGTGTGACATTTTCAAACCATGCACATTGGAAGGAAAACAAAACTGTCAAATGAATTCATGTTTTACAATAATGCAGGACTTTACTGAATGTATCATAGTAAATGTTCAATTAATGCCGCGCCGTGGACCAAACCTTTCATGCCAGGGCCTCTGGAGGAGGTTATACTTGATTTGGCGTTTATTTAGGAACCCTTTGCCAAATGAGAGCTGAGCACGTCAAGGCAGGGCTTAAACAAAACTGGCTCTCCGTTTCCAAGGAGCCCCACCGTGATGCACATTATGCTGGAGAATGGCATCCCGGGCTTTGTAAAGTCAGGTTTGTTTTGTCCAACAGGATAAAAAACAAATACTGAGTCAGATTTATGAGCCGAGCAGAAGCAATATTCTTTTGCAGTGTTACGCACAATGAAGCCATAAATCCACCGATATTGACGGGAAGTGTGCAGAGTATGGACCCACTCTACCCTACATTATCAGAAAGTAATGAAAATGAAATGGAATCCCAATGGATATATGGATAGATAGATTGATTGATAGATGGATAGATAGATGGATAATTAAACAGATAAATAGCATCATGAAGCCAAGTGTGGGACACGGCGTCGCTGATTTGCACAAATTATTTAACCTTTCTGCGCCCGAAGCGACGACGCGGATCGCCACGGTCTCAATTCAATAAAAATGAAAAATGGCTCATAATAAAACCGCGACACGGGGAAAAACGAATTTAATATATCACCGTTTTATTACGCACTTATTTCACTTTCCGTGCGAATAAAGATATCTCTCAACTGCACAAGGTGGCTAGAGGGAAGCATAAAAATCAATTGTGTGAATTCGAGGCCATATCAATAACGCGCGGTGCGGCGACGAGAACGCGCGTGTAGCTGCCATTAGGCCTGTTTATATTTGCGCGTTACAATAAAATAAAAAGGAGCGAGAAGATGCACGGGGCCTCACATCAGCTCACTGACAGGGTTTATGCAAAATCGGCGAGACCTATTGGCCGAGAAGTAACGTCTGAAAGCGTCTTCTGCTGATGTCAGCAGCAGAGGTGTGATGTCCGAGTGTGCGTCACCTTCACCAACCAATTTACGCCAGCACAGGGGTTCCCAAAATGTGGAGGAACACACGCACGTTTGTCTACAGAAATCCCTCGTTACACAGCTCACAACTTTCCTCTAGCTTCAAGAAAAAATGGTGATTGAGCCACTTTGAATTGTGATCAGTGTGTGTTTATGACGCAAAGCAATTTCAAAATTTATACTGAGTTCTTTAGGTTGATTGGATTTCCTCGCGCTGTCGTTTTTAGGCCCTGGGCTCCCATAGTTTTTCCTCATCCCGTCCACATTATAGGGCAGCTCCAGCATTTGATGACCGCCTCTAATCCGACTCATCACTGATACGTTTTTAATGCGCTGTACTTGGGAAATGCAGTGCATTTCATTTGGGGATGGAAGCTGTCAAACCACCTCATCAAGTACAAGTTGCACTAGCGTTGAGTCATTGAGAATCGTTTGTGAATGGAGCCAAAGTACATTACTGTTCAACTTATTGAAGATGTAAAATACGTTTTTGCATTTATTTGGGTTTGTATTATAATTTACCACACTCAAACCTTTTAATGGCCAGAAGTAAAAAGACATCACCTCGGACATATATTAAATGTTTCCACAGGAGTAAAAACCTTTATTGAACAGCATCACAAATTTCCCTGGAACTATACGATTCTTCACATGTCGCAAAGAAAGAAATGTCACTGAAATCACTTTCCTGCAGCGAGAAGCTTCCCATTGCGTGTTCAGTTCACACGAGGCAAAGCCGTGCGTGTGCATGAATGAGCTTCTATGGTGGAACACAATGGTGAAACTGTGAACCTCTAATCATCAGGAGCAATGTGAGAGTTCTCCTCATTGAGACTGACAGCCAGAGCTCTACCCAGTGAGACACCCAGTGTCTAGTTTCATTATTCTCAGACGCTCCCCACCGTGATTAGTTCTCATGAGCATCTGTTAAATGAAGCTTCCAAGAATTAAAATCATTTCTAAAAGTTCTGTTTCTAATGTTCTAATGTGTGAAACCTCTCGAAATTGGATCATGTTGCACTTGACTTACGGTGGCGATTTAAGGGAATGAGCCACTGAGCAGAAAAGAATAACTTGAATTATTTTAATTGTTTTAAACCAGACCCCGAAACTAACCACTGACATTTATTCGTTTGCCAGTAAACGTCCTTCAGTCTTCTGGCCAGATATTAACCGAAGAACATGATTCAGTGACTATTCAACTGAAATCTTTAACACGGCTGCACCAGAGCTCCAACATCTTTCTCCATCTCTGTGATTATTCTGCACAGACAAACACTATGTCTCCACGTAATAAGGATACAACCATCTCCCCCCTGCTCTAAATATTTACTGACGCATCTCCATTAGCTTTTGCTGGATTCTTAAACATCACATGTGCAGTGGCACAGTGGCCCCATCAGGATCATTAAAAATGTTATCTAATAAGCTATGGCTGCCAAACACGGGGGAATTATTATTATTATTATTATTATTATTATTATTATTATTATTATTATTATTATTATTATTATTATTAAATAAGCATCCCTGACTTATTATGGACTGCCAATATAAAACAGGTGATAAAATAGGCCAGTAGGAGATCTACCTATAGCTTTAACATGACATGATGCTGTGCAGGATTGCAATCAGCAATTTTACTAATGCAATAAAAGCTCATTGCCAATTAAGGCACGCACACACACACACACACACACACACACACACACACACGCACGCACACTTCTTCTCTCTCAATATGAAAGCCCCTCGCTGACTTTGCCCAAAGGCGTTGTCTATGGTTGCCGGCTGTGCGTGATGAATCGTTATCTCCAGGCCATGTTGCTCGTCTGGGTAATAAAGTACCAGCAAAGCGGAGACAAAAGGAATTTGTCACAGTTGCCTCCTCGATATATTAGTGACCTACCGGCCGGTATAGCTTTCGTTTGGGGTGGGGGTCGGAGAGAGGAGGGGGCTACACAACAAATTTAAATGAACAGAAAAAACAAGCAGTGTAAGAGTGGAGCCAGTAGAGGCTTGGTTTAAGCTTTGAAAGAGGTCATTAAAAAAAAGAAAACAAAAAGCGAAGACCCTCTGGGCCCAGTGTACCACGCAGTATTTATACTTAATCATATTTTCAATGTATAGAAGGCATACGGTTAAATGTTTATGAGCCTTTACGCAGACTTTTACGCAGGTGGATGATTGGCTGACGAGCCTCAACCAATCAGAAACGTCGATTCTGCAAGCAGTTTGAAAACATTCAGTCAAATATGAAAAATTCGATGAGGACTATAGAAAATTCACAGAAAAACACGAGCTGCTATAGACATTTAAAAAAAAAAAAAACTAAATACGGATCTTCTGAACAAATGAAAGTTTCTGAGTTATAACAATACACGTTCAGGTTATTTACTGAAAAGTCCACCACAGATGAAACACTATAACAGGAAGCGTCCCAGATTTACAGTGTCATAAGGGAAATGCGTGTTCTGTTGACGTGCATAAATAATTGTATTATTATTTATGTGGCACAAGTTTTCATGTATGTGTATTATCAGATGATATGTTATGTATGACGAATCAGCAAAGTAACCACCTGAAGCTGAAAGAAAAACATTGTCCGCAAAATTATTGTGGCGTGAAAGTAAGAGACAGTGGTATGAAATGGGAAACAGAAAACCACAAATACCTCTACATGGTTTTTATACTGTACTGTCGGTGTCTCGCAGTATTATCAGTGTGGAGACATTTAGGCCTGTTGCTGTTGTTACTTGATGTTTTGTGTCATTAGTTTGTGTTAAAGCTGTTTGTTATTGGTCACTGGGGTTTTCCACGGTTCATCACTGTGTTTCCTTCTACTTCGTGCTCACTAATTGTTTGTGTGAAGAGAACTGATGAAGGGAGGAAGCAATGAAACAATGCAGCCATTTTTAACCTGTGGGCATTATTCAATGGCATTATTTTGGACCTTGTCTCTTAAAGGACTGTTTGGTGACAAGGGATCTGGCCTGAATCTTCCCCTAGGAAGACAAGAGAACAGCAGGGGAATGAAATGGCATTTACCTTTATGGTTATGTGCACCAACAAAGCGGAGAATGTATGTTTAACCTCCTGTAGATGCCATCGACAGCTGGGTGGACGAGGAATTGGGTCCAAATTGTCCATTAAACACTTGATGCCAGACAGTCCAAACGTGCGGTAATGGATGCAAAGAGTGAAACCTGTCTGTACTATCAAGGATGTGAGAGATTGGTGTGACAAACCTGTCATCCTCCTCCCTCCCTGTTTGGCTCTCTGCTGCTTTTAGGTTGAGTTTCAGAAATTCAGAGAACACACCCTGAAGAAAGTGGGTTCAGTGATTGGTGAATGGGGGGTTGTAGGAGCTGAGTAGAAGCTTCTTTGTGAGAATATGGAAAATAATATTGTTCCAAAACACAGCTATTCACCTTTAAACTGATTACTTTATTCCGAAACATCCCTTTGTTGTATTCAGGTTTACAGGATTTTACAGTGTTTATGATTTTTCCAAGTCCAGACACAGTTTAATTATAAAGCTTTTTATTGCTCAGTTTGAACGTGTAAATGCCTGCAGCACACTTTCATAAATATACAGAATAAATACAGTAAATCAGATTTATAACCCCGAAGAGGAGCCAGAATATTTCTTAGTACCTTCCTGTTGTCTCTCAGTGAATAAATAAATTGAGAAATCGCACCAACGCTTTACTAAAATCAAAGCCCCCAAAAAACAAAAATCGAAAAATAAATTAATTTAATTATTAAATTATGTTTTTTAGTTGTTGTTTTTTATTTTTATTTTTATAAATGCAGCTGTGTACGTCATGGACTGACTTCATTTGCTGTTGTAGTTTCTGTTGAAATTGTGTTCAGGATACACTTTAACGCTAATAAAATGATTTTATTCATCCATATCCAATAGATTTAGTTACTTTCTGGTTTACTTTTGCAGACAGGATGATTGTGCTGGCTGTTAGTTTCACTTTAGGACATGGTGACAGCAGCCTATCAAATCTCTTTTCCTGACAGTGTAGAACCATCAGGGCTCTGTGCCAGAAAATCATCATCACCTCTTGTGCAGAACCTTTATTACTCAGAGTGTAGAGCCACCGGTTCTATCACAGACCCCATAAAGAACCGTCCTGAGCTCTGGAACCCTTTTTCCTGAGAGTGTAGAATTACATTATTCTGCATTTGGAGGGTTCAGTCCTTGACTCTTCGCCCCCCTCAGGGGAAAACCTGGCGCCTCCTGACCGGATCAGACGACTCGACACTGGACGCAGTGGAGAAGAGGAGAGGGGTGGAAAGGAGGAGGAAGGGGGAGTCAAAACACTGGAAAAAAATAGGGGAGAAACCGCGGAAATGGAGGCTTGGGACTGGGAGGATGCCATGAGCTGATCTGTAAAGGCCTCACGGTCTGCAAGGGAACAGGTACATTCATACAAATGTATTCTTCTTCTTCTTCTTCTTCCTCTTTTTCTAAATTATAGGCTCCTGGTAATATGGTACAATTAGTAAAAAAAAATAATAATCTGCTTTACTTTTGAGTTCGATCTATTTGAGGAACTAATCGACGTAAAACGTGAACTCAAACCGTCATTTCATTACTCCACGTCAGATTTCTCGACTTTCTCTTTCCCTCTTTTCCTCTCCAATGCAAACCGATTCATTTCGCTCTTCCCAGCTGTTTTCCTCGGATAAACCTATCGATTAGACACCAGTTATTCCGAGCCAGGGCTTTATTGAGTAAGTTGGTGAACCTTAAAGTGAATTACAGGAACTGCTCTGCCCCTCCGGTGAACTATTTAGGTGAATCTAATTTCCTTTGATAAAGACCATCTATTTTATTTACTCTGATCGCCATTTTCATCGGGGGGTTATTGTGAGACTGTGAAGCCAGGTTGTAGACGGTTCTTTGCTGGAAAGATCCTTGGGATTATGTGTCTTTGCAGATTGTAACTGGCGACCTTTAATGTGGCCAACTCAATATATAAAATAAACACATAATAATAATGATAATAATAATAATAATGTTATTCGTATTAATATTATTTATTAATAGCTAACAGGCTTTTGCATTCAAGCAACAGATCCATAGCCTACACACGCCTATATATTTTACCTGTCAGTCCTTCAGAGCAGCTAATCAATAACTTTTGTGGATTTTAATGTGCATTCTTCTTCTATTGTCTGCAGGAGCAACAAAAAGCAACAATTTCTTCCAGAACCGGTCCACATCTGCGGGATGCGTGGTTTTTACGGGGAATACTCCATATTTATGACATTGAGCAGGAACGTCAGGCTACGTACCGTAAGTGTAATTGTGACTATTATTATGTAGATGTTTTCAGGAGAAGACGGGCTCATTTCTCCTGTTTCCTACAAGAATGTGCAATAACGTAAAAATACTGATGATGGATTATGCATGAACAGGTTGGTAAAGTTCGATGTTGGGATTAATCAACATTTATTTTCATCCCTTATGTCCTTTTGAATTTAAACGCATGGCCATTTATACATCCTACTGCTTTTAAAATGCTTTTTATGCTACGCGTGGTAGACTCAACCTGTCTTTAAAAACCTTTAATTCGCGTTGCAGATCTCCACAGGACAAATACAACAACGAGTGCTTCCACACTTTCCCCTGCTCTCCATCCGTGATCCTGCAGTGGAAACCCCGGCTGCTCTCAGAGCCTGTTGTACACATGCATCTTTTTTTTTAAAGTGTAATTGGCCGTATCATTGGCTTTTGTCTTGTTTACAAAGCGGCCAACAGGAGCGGTAATTTAATTTCCTCTCCGGCATTGAAGAGCCACCAGTCGCCTGTCAGGCCGAGCTTAGCCTCCCCAACCCCGGCCAGCGGGCAGGAGAGCGGCCCGGGGCGATTCAGGAGAGGGAGGGAGAGGGAGGAGGACTGACATCTGCCTCCGAATAAAAGTGGATATGAATGATACAGTGGGCTGTAGAGGAGGGTAGACGCACTTTTATTTTTTTCAGCTTGTATTTTGCATTTCCATTCTGTTCTTGGATGTTCTTAATATTTTCATTGATTCATGTTGTAAGTCTATCGATATTGTGTTAGGTGTCATGTCCATGTGCTTAAATTCCAATTCTACTGCCACAGCTTTCTTTCTAGTTATATCTTTATTCTAATGTTTATTTATTTTTCGTATTTTCCTTGAATCATTTATTTGAGATTTACAATCTTATTTCTCTGTGGTGATCAACCAAGTTCCGTTTTATCCGACTTTTGGGAGAAAAGGCAAATAAATAATTATTAGCAGCTTGGATTGCTTTTGAAACGTGTTTAGCTGTTTATAAGCTGCTATAAATTGAATCTTCATTAAGACATATAGTCTTAAAGACTTATTTAAGAGATGTTTACAAAGCTAAATAGATTTATAGATATTACGCATTCTGAAAGAGCAACAAATTGTCACAGGCATAAATAGTGTGTGTAGGTGGGAAAAAATAAAATTTGAATGATACAGCTATGTTTTAATGATGAATAACAGTTTATCTCACCTTTTTTGCTTTTCCAAAGACAACACAAGATACCGTGGCGGAAGAAAAAAAAAAGTGTGGATTCTACAACACTTGAAGGGAGCAGATGCAGTTAGACAAAAGGAAAATGAGCAGCGTTTGCAGGTTGAAGTGGAGTAAAGAGAAACAGTCATAACAATGTGTTATCTGTGGGTCATTAAACACAACACAGGCTGGGTGGCTAAAAGTGGATAGCACAGCAATGATGGTTGGTTTTTATAAGTAGTTTTTTTTTTTATATTTGATGCAGCTCTGGACAGAAATTAACACTCAAACCAACAATTAACACTTTTTTTTTGTTTGTTTGTTTTTTTTCTTTTTCTTTTGGGAAAAAATAAAACCCTTCTACAAACTGGATCCTTGCTTATGCTCCAGAAATCCAATAATGAGGTTGAGGTTAAATTTATTTGCAATGTAAAGGAAAAACAAAATTTCAAATGGACTCATTGTTGGTTTGTGCATAGCTGAGGAAAAATGAACCACGTGCTCTGTGTGTGTGTGTGTGTGTGTGTGTGTGTGTGTTTACTACACCAGCAGAGAGAGAGAGAGAGAGAGAGAGATGGCACATTAGGCCTGAGGGCACATCATTATTAGAGAGCCTGGTTTCCCTCCCTCCCTCTCTCTCTCTCTCTCTTTCTCCCTGCTTGTCTCTCCATCCAATCACAGGGGCGGCTGAAGGACAAACAGAGCCGGTTGTTGTACAGCAGCTTCCGTATGGGCCACAGTTCCTGCTCTCTAATTATGCCATGATACAATGCAATATTCCTCTGCAAATATTCCCACATAAATTCATTTCACAACCCATTAAAGATACAGCGGGCGAGATCATTTACATTACTGTGTCCCAGTACAATACAGCGCGATGCTGGCTTTTACAAGGCCGCCAAATGTGCTAAGCCCCCCCCCCCTCCTCCCCTTTGAACGGCAACCTGGTAGGCATTAACTCAACATAATGTCTCACAAATTAAAGTATTGCTGGGGCTACCACCATGGCGTCAGATAAATGTGCTCTATTAGGAGGCCCCTAGCTGTGCGCAAAACAATTGATTGCTTGTTTGTGTTTTCATATGGCGTCGGTGAACATGCAGAGTGATGGATGAGAGCCCGCCATCTCAAGTTGCTGCTAGTCGATTGTTGGTGGTGTTTTTATTCCCCTCCTCTAATAGGAGTTGGTCAGTTCACACACACACACACACACACACACACACAAATACACACCTTGTATTTTCTTTATTGAAGCTGCAGGAATGGCTGCGAATGAGAGACTGCGCAGAAGGGGCTGACGGGAGTTGCACCGAGGCCAATAGGAGCAGATGTGATTGTAAAGGCAGGAAGGTGTGAACTGCAGCTATGCTCCCCCCTGCAAGACCTCACGTTCAGTTTCTAATTGTGTTTTACTTTATTGATGCTTCACATCTATTTCTGGTTTTGATGTGATGTGCTTCTGACTCCTGCCAATCCACGCACACTGTGTCGCATGTGTTTTTCTATCAAACACATTTCAGCTACTGAACAGTCTGGTCCAGTGTGTAAATCTAAAGTGAATTGGCCCTTATTTTTTATTTTTTTGCATTGTTGTTTCAGTGACCAACACACAAACAATGCATCTGCTGTAAATGCAAAAAGTACAGCAAATGTTCCAAAGCTCCATGCTCTAGGACCAGCTGTATTTACTGCTTCAAATCTAAAATAGGAATAAAGTCAATTAAACAACCAATCTGCATCTCATTGAAGGAATTAAATGCTTTTAGCTGCACATCAGTTTATTCAAAACTGGTTTCAACATGAATGCAGGCAGATCGTCCATCTAAAACTCCGAGCGGACAAAAGACAGCAAGTCCTTATAGCATACAAACTAGTCATTTGTCCGTGCCTTCTGAAGACCTTGGTGCCCATGTCACACACACCTCACAATTTCCATTCGCTATTCACAGTCAGTGCTCAAGAAGAAGCAATGTAAGCGCTCCGAAAGTGCGAGGGTGGAGGTCAAGGGGGTGGAAAGTGATGCTGCATCAAACTTTGATGGAGATTTGCCTCCTAATACAGATCTGCTATTAGCTATTAGTTGCCTGTCCCCAAACTTAGCTCACATATACTGTAATTTAGCAGCAATGTCTGTGCAGAAACATTTCAAAAACCTGGGTGCAGGAGCCAAAATACAACGTGAGCATGAATTTAGATCTGGGTATTAATGATATTCTTAGTGGGAGAACATTTGAAGGAATGACATGTGTCATAGACTGAACTAATGAGAGGGGTCTGTGTTTTTACTTTTAATATGGGATCTACTAATGAATACAGCATGAACCTCTAAATGTCCATTTAAACCATTTGGATCCACAGCTCAAACACATAATGTGATTATGCTCGTCTTCCAGTGGGCTGCTGCGTCTTCAACGCTGGTTCAGAGTCAGGACAGTTTGATATCAAATTTGTGCGTTTTTAGTAACAACAACAAATGTTTAATGATGCCAAATATTGTATAATATGTATAATTTAAACAGTTTCTCATATTTTATACTCAAACGTTGACTGAAACATTTGTTTGTTATCATATCATATCATGTCTTTATTTCACAATCTTGCAGATCTTCAAAAAAAAGCACAAAGAAACCCGACATGTCGGTTTTTTAAATTTAAATTCCTCTCAGTTGGAACAATTTGTTTTTCAGCCTCTAGACGCTGACAGCTTTGCATCAAGCTAAGATTTAGTGTGTTTGTGTGACATTCGAGAGCAAAAGCCAAAAGCCAGTGCTGGTGTAAAACACCATCTTCTTTCTGTGTCTCTTGGTTTATCACAGTCATTACAGAACGGCTGCTGCTGAGTCCAGGTGAGAGCAGGATGGGTGTCCACGAGGATTCCGCTGCATTAATTGATGTTTAGCTCGATCAGTCTCATAGGTGCTGATTGCAGGTGCGGCGGCAGAAATGATGAGATTGCCCTCCCTTTGCTCTGCATCATTACTCACTTCCACCAACACCGCTCTCCTCTCTAACCCTTCGCCCACCCCTCACTCACCTCTGTGTTGTGACAAACACAAATGTGGGCCAACTATGACCTCTTGCATGAGATCATTGTTAGACACACAATCAAAAGGAGCACAAATTAATTATATTTTAAGGTGGTGTTTCAAGGTTTTTCTCACATAAATAACTCATTTTATTGTACTTATTGCCACCTTCAGTGAATTATAGAAGTAACTTGTGTCATGAAGGTTCAAATCAGCTTACAATCAAGAGCAAATCCAATTTTGCAACAGCACTAGTCCGAACCGATCCCAGGTGAAACGATCTACAGCAAAGGATGTTGGGATAATGGAAAGAAACGGATGCTCGTGTTGTGTAACCAGCTGTAGGTTTTTCTGCACTAGACGCAGTCTCCCACTGTAAACTGAGTGTTTTATCCTGGGGAAGTGAGCAGCCGAGAGGAGGCCTGGCTCCAACGCCAGCCAAGACGGCTAATTACATTTTCCATCTCGACAAGAATAAAGGATCCCTTCCTATGTTATTAATCATAATGAGGGGAATATAATAAGCTACCATACATCATGCTGTTGACAGTCATAGTTTGCCTTTTGCAAGCCCAAGCATTCTTCTTCTTTTAATGGCCGTAAACTGAATTAATGTACACGGAGTTCGAAGCCCATAATCAATTGTGGATGAGATTTAAGGCCTTTTAGCCTCACCCTCCAAGTTTCTGGATGGATATCAAGAACAATACCGTCCAGGAAATTGCTGTAGGTGTGCATGTATCAGTGTGTGTATCTGAAACAGTTTTTCTTAAGAAGAGTGCATTTACATCTATTACATCTCGGATCAGCTAAACGCAGTTTAGGGGAAACACAAAGCCACCCAGATACAATCTGTCAAAATGTATCACACATCATTGTTTAGACTGGTAATATTTTACGATCTCTTTCCTTCCTCCTACTATGATTTAGATATGTGGGGTTAAAGCAGCATTGATCAATATATAAACAAATCCTCAGGAGTTGGAGACAAAAACAGAGGCAAGGAAACAATAATGTTGTTCTGTGTTTGCTAACATACTAGCCAGAGCGACTTTAAAACACATGCGTCATCAGAGTTTATTACTTCTTCTTCTACCAGCCAAAGGTGCTGAGGCAACTTAAAACCTGTATTTTCAATAAACCTGTAGTCTAAAAATCACATTCCTTTGAAACTAAGTACACATGGGATTATGATTTTGAAGAGGATATAATGAGTGCTTGATTATTTTCCAATTCAACGTGTCTTTTCAAGCAGTACATTTACTAATGGACAGCAAGACGCAAGGTACGGTGTGCAGGAATGCCATCCCACAGAGGTCAGGGGTCACCAGAGTGTGTGGTTAGGTTCAGGCAAAAAAAAAAAAAAACATTTAGATTAAAGTTGTGTGTGTGAAGAACCGGTTTCATTTTTTCTCTTTTAAGCCATAACTAATTGGTTATAAGTGCCTAAACACAGACACAAGAAAACTTAATGAGGCCGTAGGCAGACTGGTTTTCTTCTAATAGTTTGGGAAATACATTTACTTTGTAGCTCTTAGAGAGTTAGACGAGAAGATTGACCCCACTCTTGCATTTTCTTTACGGCCTTTCGACTTATCCCTTACGTTCAGCCCCGTAGGTCAGCCGTGCAAGGTAATTTTGCCCCCCCCCCCCTTTTCTCCCAGGCTTGGGACCAGTACTTGGCACTGCACGGCCAGGGGCGGGAACTTCTAACCCTATGGTTGGTGGGCGGCCACTCTACCGACTCAGCCACTGCCGCCCCTGATGCCACTCTTGCATACGTACTATAAATAACATGTCTGGAGCTATTGTAGCAGCTGGTCAGCTTAAGTTTGCCAGAAACGGAAGAAAACTACTCCCCTCAGCAAGAACACAGATTAAAAAGTCTACACATCCTTTCAACTTGTTGCTCATTTAGTGAACCATGATGCCACACAGAAATAAGAAAAGTCAATGCAACTACAGGATACTTATGAGTAGAGTTTGAAGCCGTTGAGGCTGAGGAAAGATTGTAGGAAAATACAGAAAAAGTCAGTGCCTTCTTGCACCACACAGTGCAGTGTGACCGCACTGGTTTTAATGCACAAGTATGTTTGACTTAGATCTGATGTCGAAGTCGACAGTGAGGTGCAGAGAGCAAACCATATTTCTTCTTCTGTTGTCAACACAGACATTTCTGAATCGACCGGGGGAAGCCGATTTTATCACTGTGTTTAATAACGGCAGGAAAAATGAAAAGATCCTGAAGGTAGCTCTGCCTCCTGAATGGCTATCTGGAGAGCGAAACACCACTGCAATGTAATTTATCGTGACTGAGCTCACGGCCCACGGGCTTCTCCTTCAGAAGGAGAAATTCTCCAAAACTAACAAATAGGAAATAAAGGCATTTCTCCTCTTAATCCTGCTCACCTCAAGGGCGAAACGACACAGGTTAAAGACTTCACGGCCGTATATACAAGCGAGATAAAGTCCAAGTCAGTCTGGTCAGTATTTCGATAACTTCATCAATCCTGGAAAATGCAATCAGATACAGTCCAACTCTAAGCTGCTGTTGCCCTCTGGGAGGCTGTGAGAGCCATTCATTTTGGCGGAGAGGGCACACAATCTCCCTTTTGTAATTAAGAGTGCCCAAATAAACTGTGTGTGTTACCCCTGAAGTGGAACAGTTAGAAACAAATAAAAGGCTAATGAAGAAATGATTGCTCTTTTACAGCAAGAGGGAAGAGAAGGAATCTTAAGGCAGTGAGCTGCCTGCATGCAGCAGTCCAAACTAGCTCTGCTGCTCATGGGTGAAATCAGATGAAAGCAAATGAGAATGAGTGTGCAGAGGAGCATGTGCGTGTGATATAACTTTGTTAGGAGAATGTGGAACTGAAATTCTGATGAAATACGTGAAACGTCATAGGGTAGATGTGTTTGTCAGTGGCTGATGTCACACGTATGTTCTTAATCAAGTATTACTGAGCCAGTAAAAATGGTTATGTAATGTGTTCCCTGAGTCGTGAAAAAAATGATGATGACAATAAGACCTGCACGGGGGTCACTGCATTTCTTTTAATTAGCTAAATTTTAGCTACATTTTCTGGCCACCCCACTAATGTGGCGAAAGGGCGAGCAGTCTGCTGAGAAGGCAGAGGAAGAAGCAGAAGAAGAAACAGTGCCCTCAAAAGCCTGAACAAATTAAAATGAAGAAAACTTTATTTATTACTCAGTCACGGGATAAAGGACAAAAAAATTCATTACTCGGTCGCTTTAAACAGCAACACAAAGACCGCAAAAGGTGAATTAAGCAGTTCTAGAAAGAATGCTGTTAATTTAGAATTCAAGAATGAGTTTAATTTACTTCGAAAGAAGTCGGTTTTGAGTAAATCAAGCTGCACTGAAAATAATTTGAAATGTGTTTTTCTGAAATGTGTTGGATGCATATTGTGTTTTTAATGAAGAAGAGTCAAGGGGGATGCAGTGCACCAAGGAAGACTCGGAGATTTTCACTGTCCCCTTCTGGCCACCCCAATGAAATGTTTCTGGGGGCGCCACTGCTTGGAGGAACTGACCTGGGTGATAATTCAACCTAACAGATCACGTACTTCAGAGAAATCTTACAAATGTGCCTTTTCTGAATAAACGATTCTGAACAAAACATAAACCAAACATCAGCTGTGAAGAGAGACGGAACTTCACATTATTGAAACTAAAAGATTCTAATCACATCACACAGCTCCAATACCGACCTGTAGTTATTCGTGTACATGTTACTGGACATAAAGCTACACTGAATGAAAGCTTGAGATGCAGTAACTTGTAGTTCGGCACTGTTGGGTTTTCAAAGGTTTTAAATAGTCAGGGACTGACTTGTTGTGTATTGCTTGAGCACACTACGCGTCCATGAGCTCCCCATAATTAAAATGTTTCTCGGTGTC
Organism: Channa argus; assembly: GCF_033026475.1. Taxonomy (NCBI): domain Eukaryota; kingdom Metazoa; phylum Chordata; class Actinopteri; order Anabantiformes; family Channidae; genus Channa; species Channa argus. The sequence continues at coordinate 23,223,722 of NC_090206.1, forward strand.
TCTGATACTCTATATTTCTTTAAGTGAGGGCCTTTTGTTTCGTGTTTACTTTTCTTGGCAGATAACTGACGGCAGATCAAGATGTTGAGCCATTTGCGATGAAAGGTTTTGACTGGAGAGATGAAAGTTTGTGAATTCCAAAGTACAACTACGTCTCCAGTTACAAAGCGAGGTCAATCCACTTGTGGTGACTAGATTTTTGTGGTGAGGGCACCATAGGTGGATGGAAACGCGTCGGCTATTTCCAGATTTCAGCTGCCTCTCCTTGTCTCCCTCATTTAATGATTCGTTTTGGAGGGGAGGCCTGAGAAGACTTGATCTTTATTAATGTGTCATCAAAAATGAGATCGCCCGTGAAAAGTGCGGCGCATTCCTGCGCCCGGAGCTGCCGCAGAGGCTTGTTGGGGCTTTTGGTGTATCAGCGATCATCTGAAATATGATCTTCCACATCTGCGTCTTTCCACCTCAGCCAGATTCTTGGCTACTGTAACTTAGAGGACTGTTTTGTTCCACTGCTGTGCAACTTCGACTCTCTTTTGACTGTCCACCCATAAAAGTGTCAAGACTGAAATATCTGGATTTGGAATGGGTGAAGTGGCTGCCATTTTCAACAGCTTGCGTGAAATGTCTCTGTCGTCGGCAGCACAGCCTTTCCAGCAGGAGGAAAATGCATTAGTCCCAACGGATGTGGCCCTCCAGAAACCAGATATGCTGCTTTTATTAAGAAGGACACGAGTTAATTTATGTCAGAGCTTAAAATGAGCCTGTTCTAATGTTAATCATGAAGCAGGTGTTGTGGGGTTTAACCTCAGAACAACTGGCTCAGAGTCAAGGTTGCGTCTAAACCAAAATATTTTCCCGTCCAAAGATGGTTAGCAGTTTGGGAGGCTAATGCCAGTCGCAGTAATGGTGTTTTGTTGGAACAAACCTTAAGCGTTTTTAGAAAAACAAATGCAAAACATGCAGGCACAAGCTGTCAACGCTGAGAGTTAGTGAGGAGGCTCGGGGAGGGAAACCGTACACAAACATTACACGGCAGCAGAGTCAAGAGAGCGAGCGTGACACTGGTGAACTTTGCGAGGCGTGTCCGAGCACGCAGGAGGCCTCTGCTAATATCCACGCATTCCCGTCTGCCATTGTCTTGCAGAAGCAGAAACTTAAAGATCCCAGTTTGGAAAGAAAAACAGCAGCCCAGCGTCTCCCTCCCTCTCCCTCCCTCCCCCTGCCTCCCAACCAGTGAGCGACACACTGACTCATGGCACGAACACTTAACTGAGGTGTCTGGATTGCATCTTTTGACTGGATCCTCTGAACTATCGGGGCTCTTGAAACGTTTTGTCGCCATGCTGTCCAGGCCGTGCCATTTTCATTCCAGGGCGGCCGCTCCGCTCTCCCACCTGTCATCTGCACTCCGAGCTCCCTGCAGCCGACCTGCTGACAGCTCCCCAACGTGAGAGGAGTCACAACGCCAGTGCGCTGATAAAGCTGTAGGTGTGCTCATGCTCCTCTGGCGATTTCGTCGGTGTTGTTGTACAATTAGTACGAACTTTGGTTGGAATCCCTGTTTCTCCGAGTTAAAGTGCTTTTGTTATGTAGCATATCAATAAAAGATTGTCTAAGCCTGTAAGTTGCCAAAAGTCTAAAATGTATCCAGTGCAACGGAGAAAAGGATGCATAAATACTTTGAAGTTTTATGATCCTTTATTTATTATTTCCAATAATCCACACTAAACTCTAAATTGCCCGTAGGTGTGAATGTGAGTGTGAATGGTTGTCTGTCTGTGTATGTCTCTCTGTGTTGGCCCTGAGACTAGAGGCCCTTTCAGGGTGTCCCCCACCTCTTGCCCAGTGACAGCCTGGATAGGCTCCAGCCCCCCCTGAACCTACACCGGACAAGTGGTCACAGATAAGGGATGGATAGATGGATAATCCACACTAAACTGAAAGACTAGATGAAATGAGCTCTTCCTCAGTCCGTCAGCGATGTGATATATAATAAGTTGCCATTTTTTTTGGTCATAAATTCAACACCTACTGTGCCTTTAGCTAAAACCTTCATAATGCATCGCTTGCCCTTTGCCAGCTGTGTAAATTAATGTTGCACCGCAGTTTGGTGCATATTGCCTGATATCTCAAATAACAGATTAACTCGTTCCTAGTGTCTCACGCAGAGAAGCCACACGCAAACAAATGAACGTTATTTTACACACGATCACACCTTTTTTTAACAGAAGTGCCTGTGTACTTCCCGTCTAAATGATTTATTTTTTGGGTGGAGGTGTCCACACTAAAGTCAAACATAACATAATATGAGATTTTATTTCTTTGTTTTTCAATTGTTGACGTAATTAAGTGTTTCCAGGATGATGCATACTGTTCACTGGATTTTCCAGGCCAGGTCTTATGGGCACTATGAACACTTACGCACTGCTGGAGACAATTTGTATTTCACTCTTAAATTTCAATTTGTTTCTTGCTGTTTTCTCATGTGCCCATCCTTGACGCTATAATTACATTTGGGCAAGGGGGTCTACAGTATTTCAATTAGTAAGAATGGGACGCCCTTCTCTGTTGTAGCCCCACTTTGTGATTCAGGCTGACACAAATACCAAGGTTGTCATGTGATCTCATGATAAGGCCAACCAAGCAGGACACCCAGCTGGGTGTAATTTTACCGAAAAAATATTGCGCACTTAAAGTACTACAACAGCGAAATTTACCTCGGTGCAAAACTTTAGTAATGAAGAAACTGCATTACATGGCAGTCTTATTCCAAATGTTCCATGTAGGAATAATTAGAAATAGAATAAGCGAAAATTTTATGTCTGTCTCTCTGCAGGTGACAGTAAATTGTCTTTGCCATGGTTCCGCAGTGAAAACACAACATATAAAAGAAGAACAATTAGACGTAAAACAACTGTATAAAACATCTGTTTAAGCTTTCTCAAGACCATCACACAGCATGCGAACCTGCAGGGGTCAAACATAAATCCAAGAATCTCATAAGAGCACGTTTGAGGAGGACAAGATTTACCGTCATTACCATTAGGCCCCGATCAAGAGGGAAATAAGTTTGACCCATCGCAGATTTGCTACTTCTGCACAGCATCGATACAGATCTCGCACTTTCCACAGGATGTCTCTTCACAGCGTGTGAGAACACCCTCAGCCACCATTGCTGAGCAGGTGATATATGGGGTTCAAACCATTCAGCCCATAATAATCCCGGGACAAAGCTGAGAGTGTTTGGAGAAATACAAATACTACCACCATGGCTCTGCTTTCAATAAAGCCGGCCCAGGTTCATTCACTCATCTGTCTGTCTCTGATCTTCTGCTTGAGCTGCGTTACCCTCACCTTGACAGATGCCGAGGGGAGATCAGGTTAATGGCCATTAACAGTAAAGAAGGCAGCACTGATGAAACCCTTGATCTTTTCTGATAAGCCGGTGGATGGCTGCCCAGGCCTTTTACAGTATTGTCACTGACAATGTAACAGCTGTGGTATAAAGGATAATCATTTTCCCGGCTTCACGCACATGAATGATTACGAAACACGTATAAATAACAGTGAAATGTCTTTAACACGCAATATTTACACATTTACACCTGGGTTTGCTTTTTCTTCTTCTCTGGTGTTTGATGTCAGCGCTCTGGGTTGCAGGTCAATGACCTCTGCTAATGCTAAAGCTACATGTATTCACACCAGTGCCTCAAACACAAGTCAGTGTTAAATTAGTGTGATATTTTTCTGATTCAGACAATTACAATCCAGCCAAAGTAACTTTATTTTAAATGATCCTAGTGTGGGGGCTTTACAGAGCTTCCCCCAGCTCTGAATCCTATTGTGTGAAAAGAACTGTGCTGGAATATCGATATCGCCGACGAGAGCGAGGCGACTAACAAGCATCCCCGACCTGATGTTGGGTAACTGTAGCAGTAGCTTTATGTCCAACTCTCTCACAATATAATCCACCGGGATTCAAGTTTGTCAGGTTTTCCCAGGGTTGCCACAAAAGCTCCAGTAGATCTTGGCACCGATTTGCCCTTCTTGATGAAACCCTCCTAAATTGTGCAACCTTGTTCGTGCAGCCTTAACGGCTGGACTTGTGCAGTTTGGGGGTTCGGTATCTTTCCCAGTGACACTTTGACATGTGGCCAGGATGAGTCAGGGGCGAATAGGTTGCTTCTATACCACAAACACATCTGCTTTATCTGCCATTACCTCCCTGGCCTCCCGTGTTTGTAAGTGTGCACCATCCAAGTGTTCTCAAAATGATGATTATTATGGGACTGTTGGTATGGATCTCATGCAGGTGTTCTGGTTATTTTGTCTACTGTCTACTGTGTCATGTCGTTATATGTGAAAAGCATTATTGTTTTGGTTTTGAGATTCTTTTTTTCATATTTACCAAACAATATTCAACTGTAAACTACTTGGTAGATAATATAACTTCATGTAACTCAGTTTGGTCTGCTACCTGAAACTATCCCCCCCCCCCCCCCCCGACCTTAGCACTTGTTAATAGGCCCAGATTTTGCTAATCTGCAGAATCTAGATAAAGGGAGAAGCAATACTTAAGGAGGAAGTACCCTTATGGCAGGATCAAACCAGGCAGCCTGCATCCTCTGGCTCTCTCATCTCCAGCCACTGCGGATCTAAAGACTGTGAGGAGATACGGGCCAGAGGAAGGCTTGTTGGATTGCACATTTGACTTATGATCTGCCGCATGAATGATGGTGGTTAATGGGGTGTGGACGGTAGTTTCTCACTAAGTGCCATCATTCATACGTTTCAAGCCTCAGTGATTTTGCTTCAACTGTCAAAAATGAAATGCTTAATTGAAAAATGCTCTACAGTCTGGAGATACATGAGGACAGACGGCGCGTCGGGTGTTTCCATTCCTGTAAAAGAGTTCACATGACTGAATAGGAAAGTTTGTGCTGCGAAAGTTGCTCAGCCGGCCCTCGAGCAACGCTGGGTAATGAACGCATGATCCAAAAACCACCTTAAAGTTATTTTACATTCAACAAAACCAATACGCACCAATTCCAGATGCTTGTAATTCTTATCATGTATATTAGAAGGTAAAGGATTCTATCGTTTGCGGCATTTTAAGACAATAAATATCAACTAAGAGCCCGTTAATTGTAAATACACATTTTCCTTTTGAGTTGCTGAATGGTGAAGAGTCACCTCATTGGAAGCCCCCCGATGGTTAGTGATCGTTGTTAAAGTGCGAATGCATAGTCAGCAAAAGATTCCTGAATAAATAAAGGTTAAATATACAGTAAGAAAGCAAACAGGATTTAGTTCATCCATATTCTTTTATATTGTATTTTCTTTATCACAGCTGTTGCTGTAAAAACATGAAGCCTCAATTACAAAGTTTGTCATCCTCACTTTGCCTGAGCGAATGAATAAGTTTTGTCAGGCCTCAGCACAAAGGGCAGTTCAAAACGCATTAAAGTGACAGACAACAACCGTGTTGTAAATGCATAAATCCATACACTGTGGGCCATCACACTCACATTCATCTGCAGGGAAATAAAAGCACTGAAAACTGATTCAAAGTAGGTGGGAGACACCAGTCACAGTAAATTATATTCATGGAAGTATAGTCTCTCTCAAGTTCAAAACTATGGATATCACCATAGTTTTGAAATTTTCACACAAACAAACTACTTCAAAATCGTTTCCATATACTAATGTTACCTGTGGACCAAGTGTAGCATGTTTATCACTATTGCTAAGCTGCCAATATGTTTAAAAAAGACAAATGGAGAAAACCAGGAACTACAGGGATATTATTGATGAAAACTACATATTTTGAAAACTACTGAAGACAAACATGTTTTCAGTGTTTTACAAAATAAGACTTGCGGAGTGGCTCTGTGTTGCTACGTCTCTCTTTTTGTTAAACACGATTATTCAAACACAATCAGACTCGAAGAAATGGAACACTGCCCTCATTTTGTGCAACATTGCACCTTAATGTTCAGCTGAGACTGAACTTTTAAAGTCACGGCATATTGCAATTTTCAGCTTAGTTTAGAGCAGGGGTCACCAACATGGTGCCCGTGGGCATCAGGTAGCCAGCAAGGACCACATGAGTAGCCCGCGGGCCCGTTCTAAAAATAGCTCACCATAGCACCATTTACCAATGAGCTGCATCTCATTTTTTTTGTTGCTATTCTTTTTTAAATCACATTTGAAAGTTATTGTGAGTTCCCTATATTAAAATATTTCTTTGCTGCTTGACCTGTTGCAGTTTCTCATTTCTCTTGATGGATGTCGAGAAACTGCAGCATACCTGTGTTTTTTATACAGTGGCACATCCAGAAGCTGATTTACAACCTAAACATGATGAAACACTACAAATATAGGATGTAATAAAATGCTGTAAATAAAATTCAGTGAAGAATACACTGATTTCTCTGGGAAAACTACAATTAATTTCCCATTTGTTTGTGCAGCAGCAACATCACAGTTCACTCCAACCTGTGTGTTACACGATTATCGTCAACACAACCAAAGTCTCATAACAAGATAAGTAAAAGCAGCCGTCTGCTCCCTCAGCCGACTCTCCGCTCCCATCGCTCAGCGTCCCATCTCATGCTAATTGAAACAACAGCCAACTAACTTTTTTGTTAATGTCAGCAACACAAGCGCCGAGCCAATTGCGTCCAATCAGTTTAATTCACATCGGGCTGCGGTGGCGGACTCATGCTGATAGCGGTCTCATATTTAAAATGAACTTCCGCTCCTCCTTCTTTCCTACTCCTCCCTCCTCCTTCTTTAGAAGCTCTGCTAATCAAAAGCTGTGCTGCACGAAATGCATTTATTACCGTTCCTCTTTTATAGCTAATCCTTTCCTACAAAGGATACTTTTCATATTTTGAAGCACAGTCCTCATTTTTTGGAGCGCTTTCGACGGCGTACAGTTGCTGCCTAAGCAGGCAGACCCTCTAATGAAGCAGTGGGTATCAGCAGATGTGGGTCTATAACTTAATTTCCCCCCTCAGCTATAGAGCAGATCCTATGGCGTGTAAGTGGTCTTGATGGATGAGCATTACAGCTCATCATGCCCCCACCACCATCAGCACCAACCCCCATCATCCTGCATCCTTCAGTTCAGTCTCTGCTGTCCCAGAATAATCATGTAACCACACATTTTGAGTGGTTTCTTACTTATTTGCATCATTTAGGATGCGTGTGATGACTTGAGAGGTTTTGTAAAGACCGCAGTTTGTCTGATGTCAAAACACATTAAGTTTTTTAAAGCTTTAATCATTACAGCACTAACATTTTCAACAAATCCATCTCCATGACAACTGAGATATTGGTTTCTGAGAGATCTGCCGCACGTGAAGTTTTTAGTTCACTGTTTTGTTTAACAGTGAACCGACGTATTTGGTGCCTGCGCTGTCTGCAAATGTGTTTCAACACAGACAACCCCCCCAAAAAGTGTCCCCACTATTTGTTAAGCTGACAAAGTTAGCGAGAAGCCAAATATCATTTCATCTCCGCAGTGTGCCTGCAGACGTGCGGTAGATATTTTACAACTGTCGCTAAATCCTTAAGCAGATAAAGTCATTCAAAGTAGTGATGCAGCACGACGGCCTGCTGTGTGAATGCGGCCTGAGAGATGGTGGTGACACCAACTAAACACACACTAAACCCACATTCATCTGCACAACACGGCATAAACTCAAACACACACGTCTCCTCAACATATCCTCTGTCCCTCTCAAGGGCAGCGAGCTGCGGTTCATGCTGGAGGGCCGAGGGGGGACCATGTGGCGAGGCGTCCATATGGGGTAACTTGAGTAAAGGCAGGGTAAGGCCACCATACGCCGGTGCACTCTGTTGACAGGCTGCAACAGACATGTTTTCCCAAAGCAAGAAAGAAGTACACTAAGAGGGATGCCTTAAGTCATGGCTCAGTTCACTGAGGCATCACGCTGGGGGAATCTGATCTCTCCCACTTATAGACTGCAGCTTAGCTCAGCTGCACAAAAGTTGCTGTCAAAGTGTAGATTTTAACCTTTAACGTCAAACGTTACATGAAGGAAGAAATTGTGCTTGAAGCTGACTAATTTGAACAAATCTCTGCCTTAAGCTGCCGCAGAGTTTGCAAAGCTGGTCTCAATTGAGTTTAGTTTCCGTTCACCTGCCGATAGCTGCATTCAAAAGTGCTAATTGCCCAAGTAGCTTAATCAACGTTACAATAATTGTTGGTAGAACACAAACGTGCCGTGACGAATGCAGGATGGTAAAGTGGTGTAAAACGTGTGTGGTTCATTTGGTCAAAAAACAAAACAGCTGATTGATACAGACATAATTTGTAGCATAAGGAGATGAAAGAAGAGACCGGATTTGCCACATGTATTTAGCTGCACTCTGTATATGACGTCTTTAAATAACTTCCTATTGTTTGACTATTGGTGACACTTGAAGGGTAATGTAACATCATTCTGGTTTATGTCAAAGCCTCTTTTCTTTAATTACATCGTTCAATTACATTTTTCTAAGTCTGTTTTCTCATGTGTAGAATAATCAGAGGCATGGATCAGTCGCAAATTTAAAATGCTTAGTCATTAAAGTTCCAAACACCACTGTTGCTGAATTCACCCAAAACTGAACCAGCCTTTAAAAGTAGGTAGATATAAGGCGTAAAGTGTAAAATCAGCAGTTTTGTTTTTACGACCCACATACTCGTATTTTGCAAGGGGGACAGTCTCACTGCTGGAGCACTTCAAAGACCCAAACGTGGTTCATGCAAGTACACGAACGTAGACACTTTACTACACAAGGTCCGCTTCACGTATTGTTGTGTTCTTGAGTGTGTCACCAGCAAAACCCTGACATGAAGCCAAAGGTGAGCTGCTGGGGAAAACTGGCTGTTTCTGTTTCGGTTGACATCTGCTAAAATGAATCACCACATTTCTTTCCCATAAGTAATAAAACTGAAAATGCATTGAAATGCCTTTAGAAAAACAGAAAATTAAGCCAAACTGACTAAATGAGTGAGGGGCCCACTTCTCAGTGTGGCAAATGAAGAAGAGAAGAATTGATTTCCAATTGAATGGGATCTGGTCTGGGCCACTCACATTATCATCAATATTTAAGTGAGCGGGGAATAAGTGGAACTGTTTTTGTTGTCCTTAAAAGTCTCATTTTGGAGATAAGTAGGAAAGTGGTTTTTCGAGGTGGGGGGTGGGGGGTGGGGGGCAGCTCATAATTAATACACACAAAAGTCAATTAATGCCTTAAAGTGTCTTTTCTCCTCTTTCTTTCTTCCCGAGCAACAGACTGAACTCTAAACACCATCTGCTAAAAGCTCTCCCTAAACTTGACCCCATCACCCCGAGGAGTTGACTGACCCCTGCTGCCAGGGCCTCCAGAAGACACAGGCCTGGGCAGGAGTCAACGTGACCTGACGTGAAGAGTCGAATATTTATCGCCTCCCAGCCCGGAGAATCACGAGCTGCATTCAGCACCGTCCAAACGAAAGAGGGTGGAGGGGGAAGACATTGACAGCCAGTAAATGTGCCACGGAGGGTCCACAAGTGCTCTGTCTTTGCCGGCATTTAGGATGACGGACATTGGGGCTAGACAGCATGTTGCCCAGAATGCATTCCACACAGGCGTCTGATTAAGGTGCACTTTCACTGACTAGCACAAGCCCATGTTGATTATGCAGGATCTGTTTTTCATCTTTCCTCACAGTTTGAGCCGATGTCTGAGACGCCCAGAGGCTGCAGACCAGCTTTTAATTATATGGGGAAATGTTTTATTTTTCTTTATTTAAAACAGGAAAATAATTCATTGTGTCTTCGATATTGTTTTAGAAATGGAGCAGATGACAGGGCACTCATTAAACGTACGAATATTTGCATATTGTGTCTTCTGGGGGAGCTGTGGGGCAGCAGCTTTTCTATAAACATTAATATACTGTTCTTTTTATTACTTCTGCTGATGAAAAATGGGGGTTAAGACGCATTTCACACAAGATCATTTTTTATTGTAGTTACCCTCGCAAAGTTTGAAGGAAGTTTGAGCAAATATTAACCTCCTTCGAGTTTCTGAAACCGAACAAAAGATTGAAAAAAAATGAAGTGCTGCTAATGTCTGGGAGACATTGGGCACTTTCGTTTGCTTCGTCTAGAGATCAACTGTAAATGCTACATACACTCCACTAATACTGTCAGACTCACGATAGACGCCGAGCTGACATTTTGGTCATGTGTTCGCCCAATTGGCTTATCGAGGCCACGTTATGCGTCCTGCGTTCTCGAAGACGTGAGGATTGTGGGAAATCATCACTTTGGTGTTACTTATTCTATTAAGCCCGGCACACATTCTTTCCCTGACCTCATCAAGTTCTATTAGAGTCTCAGCAAAACTTGTATAATTGTAAAAAGCTTTAACAACAACGTGCTGCAAAAATCACAAGTCTATCAATGTCCAGTTTCACTGTATTTGCAACTTAATTGTCAACATATTGTCATGATTGAAAGGCAAAACGTCATTGAGTTGCAATAACATGACAATTTGTGTTTGGTCTTTTGTATAGAAACACAATTTTGCAAAGACGGAGTTGGATATGCTAACACTGTCATTTTGATTAACACATATACTGTTCAGTTTTTTTTTCTTTTTTTCCAGGTTAAATGAAATGCAACAGAGGCCCTCTTGCAGTCCCTTGTTAGAGGATACCATCATTTTTCACGGTGAGCATGTGTGGAACATGAGCAAACCATGAATTGGATATCCGTGTGAAAATATGTCTTTTTTACTCATTTGAATTGAGTAAGCACATCGGTGAAGCAAGGAGATCATGGACATGGGTAACAAGCTATGGATCTGGTTCATCCACTGTGAACTGGTGCTGCAGCTTCTTGATGGATTCAGAACCACAAATGAAACAGGCTCTCAAATGATCCGCCACCGAACAAAACCAAGCTTAACGTGTGCAGTACACATGACTGCAGATGTGTTGCAGATGAGTTGGGTATCTACGTGGCTGAAACACTGTGACCTTCTCACTGCTCGCTGGACAATAGATAACATGTTGCAGGTATTGATCTCTGCTGGTATTTTAAGTTTTGGGTGAGGGAAGCTCTATCAGGTTTCCAAGCACAACTGCTCAGTCTGCCTGCAACATTTTTAGAGCCCCCTTATGTTCATCAGGCTGGGGGCAGGAGTCCCCCCGGGGTAGCAGTTTAACTCCAACACTCAAGAGAATTAAAATCCCAAAGTTGATTCGAAAATAGTCTGATGCTGCATTAAAGCAACTCATTAACAGTGTGGGAGTGTTGGGTAGGTCAGTTTGTATTCGTTGTTGCTAAAAGCGGACGGGAAAAAAAAAAGAAATAGAAATAATTTGCTGTTTTACTGAGAACAATGGATATTTTACCTAAACGCAGAGTTTGAGAATGATCTGAAAGCCCTGCATTGTTGTGCCCTGACACCTCGTTTGGACTACAATTACAAACAAGACAATGGGAAGAACAAATGTATTGGCTAATTTGAACCCTCCGTATCAGCTACCATTATCACAGTAAGACACAGAGACCCTGGCAGCAGGCTGATTACAGATACTGTGGTGTTATTTGAGAAATTGCTCATTTGGAAAATGCTTATGTTGTCTGAAACCTAAATCCTCATTTTCATCGATGCGTTTCAGGGGATTTGTTTTTTAATTTAAAGAGACAAAAGAAAACCAACCAAAAAAAAAAGACATATAGTGGGACACATAATCATTGACACATAACCAGTAACAGTACAGTTGAGCCTCACATTCAACCTTGATAGACACATCCCTCAAAACAAAACACACGACTCACAAGGGAAATAAGCAAAAGCGAGCCTAATGATGGAAACAACTTAATGTGGTAGCAACATTGCTCAGACTCCTCCCCAACAGCACGGTTTGGTGTTGTGTGCATGCGTAATGTCCGTCTGGGACAGGCGAGCTAATTTACGGCAGCCGAGAACAACACCACGCGGCCTTAATGATCACCAAGTCACCAATGTCGGCCGCTATCACAATCAAGCTCTGGTCCAGTCGCACAAAGCAGGCACAAATTAAATTTCAAGCCAGGGTGCAAAAAAATGTGCTTCTCCTGTGGTTACGTGTCAACCTGGCAAAAAATATGTGGACAGCAAAGTGTCCTGACATCAACAAGACACTCAAACTTTCATTCACACCTGTCCACAATCTTGGACCAGAACTCTTTAAAACCCAACATGTAATCCACTGCAACAATACACGGGAAAAAGAAAACAGAGATGTCAGCGGGTGGCGAGATAACTGTCACTGTCGCATCAATTAAACCATGCGAGACAACACTGATGGACAGAGTGAGTCGTCCAAAATGAACACTGCAGCGCTAATGTGATGTAACTGATCGTGCAAATAATGAAGCCCCGGACTGGAGTTTTGGCTGGAGGTGGTGGTGTGTCTCCAAAAGTCTTCCCCGGGGAAACATCTTCCCCACCTTGTGCCACTGGTCGTCTCGGTAACGCTATATCCACATCAGAGAGGCTGGTTCCATTGATTTAGCATTTAGCTCCATTGTCCCATATGAACAGTTATCATTTTGGGCTCGGGGCCAGAGTGTAGGCATCAAAGTTACTAATCAATGACCCAAACTTTGAATTAGGGACGGCAGAGTTTACGGTGAGGTGGAGATTACATGTGGGATGTATGCGGCCACATGATGAGCTAATGTGGATGACAAGCACATTATTAATTTGGATTTTTGCAGTAGCAAAAAAAAACAAAACAATAATAACACACCAAAGTGTGATTCAGGTGATTCTTTATTCATACTGTGAACATTTTTGGAAAATGAAGACATTTTTTAGGACACTCTGTAGGGCAGAAGGTTAGACTCCAACTTAGCTTGTTGAAGTGTATTATTTCTAGTAAAGTCAAATAATTAAAGGTAAGAGACACAAGTAGGAGACAAAAGTGGTTTAAAGCAACAGGTTTTCACGCAATGTTCTAGTAGAGTCAACTAAGTTGGGTTTGGAGTTTTAGGAGCGTTTTAGGAAGTGGATTCTGGCATTGTGTGTCTGCTACTGTACCACCTGAAAGTTTCCTCTTATTACGGCCTCCTGTGCTGTATTTGTTCAGCTTTGAGTCACATTCATTCATGTGACAGCTCTGCAAAGTCCACATGGGCTGGGCACTTGTTTCTGCGTCACACTCCAAACTACTTTATGGCTGGTGCTATTTTAAAAATGGAAAAAAGGTAAGGAACACTGTAAAAGCTGAAAGTGGATTTTTTTTGCCATTTCAAAATAAGGGTAAGCAAACTTCTACACCCAGCTTTGCCCCTGTAAAATCATGAAATTCTTGTGGTTGCGTCGCTTCTCCATCAATGACCCAACATTTTTCTTTCCACCAAGTTTTGGTTGCTCTCGTAATTTTGGGACAGTGGGTTTAAACTCTCCTTTGGGACTGAAGGGCAGCATGGCAGAGCAGATGGGACGTTTTGCTTAAGGATCTTCTGCGTGAGATTTGAGATATGACCCCTTTCACAGGGACCACAGTTTGTCTATGTGTTTTCATGTCTGTAGGAGCTCTGAGGTTTCACTAAAACTGAGACACTACACTAGTGAAAACGGCACCAACAGATATTGGTTACAACCCGCACAAACTTCCCCTCAACAAGTAATAGATCGGATAAAACGGGTTCAGTGGGAAACAATCGGCATCAAAATGTAATTATCGTGACACTTTCTGCCCCACATTGTCAACTTAACTTAGTTTAACAAAGTCTTAAGCGCATTTTAGAAAAAAAACTGTCAGAATGCAAATTGAGCCCAAATAACTACGAGGTCACTGGTTTGTTCTGAAGAACAACGTCATTATTCAACCCCCCCAACCGACACTTCAGTACGAGTTCAGACTTTAGAGTCAATGGAAGCCCAGACAGAGAGAAGACACACTTGCAGAGGAACAGATATTAATATCAGACTTCAACGAGTGCAATGTTCCAGATCATTTGAAACACACTGGATACAGTTACACGGGTTATTTTTAACGCTGCTTTATGGCACATTTATAATTCAAATGGTTAGCATTTAAAGCATCAAATTATGGTTGAGGCGGTATATATTTTCACTGTGCTCACTGTATTAATGCTTGTATTTATAAGCAACGGCTCAGTAGTCATAGGAAGAGAAGCTGCTATAGGTATTTGTTCCCAGGCATTGTAGCCTAGATAAATGTTCCCCTTTATTCGCTTTAAAAATAAACACATTTCTCAACCTAATATTTTTTCTCCCCAAAGGAAGCAAATCCTGGTTAATCAAACATTATTGCCCTTTACTGGAAATACTATTAACAGATGAGGGGTTTCTGAGTGGAGTAATTTAGCATCTTCTTCCCACGTTGTCAAAATTGGGACGGGCAAATGATGTTATCATTGCCTTGTTAATTCACCTAATAATTCCTCATTTATTTAGATGATGAGATCTATAACTCAGCTCGCCCAGCTAATTGTCTACCTGTGGATTAAACAAATAACACTTTTGGAAATGCGATACTCCAAAAGCTTTTTTTTTTTTAACTTTTTATAAGTCTCCTCCTCAGCAACTCAGATGATAAATTAATTCATATATAAAAATTTATATGTGAATTATGTTTTCTTTTTTTGTCTTCTTTTGCTTGTAGCGGTGTTTCAGTAATTTCCAACACATTGTTGCTGAATATTTTATCTTCCCAGCGTAACTGCATGTGGAAAAGGGTTTGACTCACTGCCCCCTCCAGCTGCGTTGCATTTACATCGACTTCTCTGTGTGATGCAGTTACATTTGAATGCAATTGAACAACATGAATGCCGACAAAAGTATTAGACAAAAGTGAATGAACTTTTGGCATTGCAGTCTCATTACCTCCCGGCTACATTACTGAGGTGCAGTTAAAGTTAAAGTGTGAATGGTTTTAAAACTTAACTAGCAGCTTATATTTTGGTTTGACCCTGTCTCATAGTAATTATTGTGTGTATTGTGCAGCACAAACATGAAGCCCAGATGGGGAAAGTCACTGCATTTAAAACTAAACTTTGTCATGCGGTGCTCACGTGTGTTTTAAAGCAGTATTTAAGGTAAAAAATGCTTTCACTGATACAGTTGGTTATTATTTTAGTAACTAAACGGCGAGTGTGCGGTGGCCCTGAGCTCGTAGCAATGCAAATCGATAAATACAGCGAAAAATTAACAACACAGGCGCAGCATTAAGAAACAGGCTGCGAATCTAAATGTCCGTCACTTTTTATCGTCCCCCGGAAATGTTGTACACAACTGTCATAGCCATGTTTCCAGTGGACACTAAAAAGTGATTTTGATTCAGGTTTGTAAATGTGGACGTTTCTCAATACACAGTGAGCCAAGTTTGGAATTGGACGAACCTGAGAGTTCAGGCTTGGCAAAATGAAACTTGTAGTCCAGACTCAGAGGACGGTAGGAACATTTACAGCAGTGTTGGTGACGGCAGCAGTTTGGCTCAGTACTGATAATTACACTGAAACACAAATGTACAGTAGTGGATGTACAGTGACCAAAATATCCAATAAAATATGTAAAATCGCTTTCAAACTGGCATCAACAAATTTCAAATGTTTTTTGCCTTTCGAAGTGAATAATAACATATATAAAATGCTAGTGACAACAGAGCTAGTGGTTAAACTACCACAGCTTAGATAAGATAAGTCTGTTGTCACCTGGGATGACCGCGGATGTTATCCATCAGATCCTCTCAGAAGCTGGGCTGCAGCAAGCTGACATGGCCGCTGTCTCATCTGAATGAACAGTTCTCGCGGTGCAGAAAACATCTGATCAAATTCACAAACAGAAACAATTTGGACAAATAGACCACATATTATAAATCTAAAGGCGTACTCTCTCACATGGTCTACAATTACTCTGAGCTTAGCTGAAACTCTCCCCCAAGACCGCTGGCTTGCATGCAAGGCACTCTCAAAGTCGCGAGAACACTTCTGGGTACTTGATGTGTACTTGGTTAGGTGCGAAATTTGAATTGGAACAGTACTTGGTCAGTTACTTTACTTTACTGATGACGTTTCACAAATCCGCGAGAACGGAAACACAGAGAAGAAAGCATTTTGAGGAACGGCTCAAATTTTTAGTCGCTCCCGGGGCCATTGCCGTTGTGTTGGCGCTTGTGTGTGTGTGGTTAGATTGATGAAGTTTTTATTTGATTGTGTTTTGTCTATTTGCATGTGTTATCTTGATTTGCAGTGCCGCGAGCTCTCGGGGCCACTGTACCAGTACAAGGAGACGGTGGAATCTTTGTCAGTGTGCTCCAGTGTCTCCTCCATTTATTTCAAAGTGGCACAAAATACTACTGAACACCCACTGATTCGTTCGTTTTGGACCTGCTCTGTCAAGTAAAGAGAGACCGGTGGAAAACCTGTGGCTGGCAGCTTCAACGAATTAGCTCCCAGAAAACCCACTCCCCAACCTGTGAAACTGTTCACCTGCAGCCCATTTTGTAGAAATACACAAACAGTGTGCAACATATTCACAGGGTTTTAGAGCAGAACATAATATGCAAATACACAATATTCAAACTAAATGCCGACTTGGTTCAAAACATCAACAGACTATTATCGAGCAGCTGCTTTCAACTGTTTGCACAAGATAATCAGCGATCATCATAGTACACATTGTGTTTGTCTTGGTTTCTGCTTTAAAACCCCAGAACAGTAGTTTAGCTTAAAGAATCATCTCAGTAAATATTACTAACAGTACTCGTTAAGTCCTGTTTGACAATGTTAAGCTATAGCAACAAACTGCGGACCAAAGTCATTTGACGACATGGCTTGTAATGTGTGTTTGAGTGTATAATGCATTGCTTTTTCAGTGCAAGAGGATATCCTTATTTAAAGGTCATGGCTACAGAGGCATCTTAACTGCTTTTAAAGCAAAGCAAATATTTGCATAATAATATTTGCATACAATTGACAGCTACATCATTTTTTTCTTTCCATGTTTGTCTTTGGTCTATATTAACAAATGCATCAACTGTGTGTATGTGTTTGCATGTGTGTGTGTGTGTGTGTGTGTGTGTGTCTGTTAGAGAGAGAGAGACACCTCAGTCTCTGACTGATCTAAAAACGTTCCAGGAACTCCACTAATTTATGCCTGTTTTCACTCAAGTAAACAGCATTTTCAACTGGCGCGAACACATTTTCTTGTCGCCTCACTCCACCTAAAGCAAATTCTGAGCTGCTGGCCTCCACTCACATAACTCACATAATTTGTCCCTCAAGAAAAAAGATTTATTCAGATGGAAATTGTATGTTTAAATTGAAGACACACTGAGAACTCAACATTAAAACATCAAATCATTTTGAGCTTGTCAACAAATTACGTTCCTTTCTCTTGCGACACTACTCTTTTCAACATCAATATAGTTATAGCTTTAAAACAAATCTGCCCATTTGAGTTCGTATTGAGGTGACCTATAAACTCATTACGGCACTTTCCCTACGTTATCCGGGACTTTCAAAAGAAATACATGCCATTAGATATGAAACAAGTAATAATAACAGTGGGGCAACAGCATTGTGCAGGACTTCCTGACGTGGGCTCTACATCTCAGTTTAAGGGGCCTTGTAAAGATTCACAGAGTTTTGTGCTCTAAGCCAGAAGAAAATTGGGTGCCATTGCAACAAATGAATACCACCATGTCTTGGAGGCAAATGAAAACCCTTCACTCGGAGTGGATCCGAGCAGCCAGAAGTCATTGGCAGCTCTCCCTGGTGTCACCTCTACCCTATTAGTCTCTATAAAGGATGATGAATTAGAGACAGAGGGGGAGAGAAGCCTTTGTACCGATGCCGAAGGCGGGGGTTATAAGAATGATAAAGTGAACAGCACGAGCGCTTTAATGGGCGACGCCAGCAGAGAGGGCAGGAAGAACGAGGAACGTGAAATCTTAAAGAGGGGATTTCCATGTCGCTTGCTCAGTTGTGGAGGCCAATAACACTTTATGTGAGATTTCTGTTTCGTTGTATTTCTCTCTTGTGAAAGGACAACTGACAGACTGAGAAACAAAGACAAATTATTCTGATAAATATAGACAGGGGCCATCCAGGTTAAACTAGATTTAACAAAATGAGGAATATGTGTGCATTTTAGAATGAAGACACAGGTTTGGATGACACGTTTGCATAATTCAAAGTTATCAAAGTTATCAATAATTAAGTTTGTCATACTAGTATTTTTCTCAGCAATGACCTGAGTTCATTTACATTTTATAACCAGCCTGTGTACAATAATAGTTTTCATTGGAGTCACCCATTAATTTACAGACGGCCTACCCTCATCCAAACTTTTTATTAAGAGATGCATTCACGCTGTTAATTGTATCTCATTGATGTCATTTGTTCTGTTAAGTTACTGCTAACTCCAATTTTAAACGTCCTGTTTTCCTACTGAAATAGAAAAAAAATGTTCAGGGGTCCCACGAGATTAACCCTGGGCCATTATTGTTTAATCTATACAAGCTGGGAATCCTAGTCATTCATGCTGATGACACACAGCTACACGTGCTCTGAACTGATGATATCAATAACTAGATGTTTTTGAGCGGGGTACATTTTTCCTTTTTGAAGGGCTGAGGGTGTTGATATGGTGCAGATTGTAAAGCCCATTTAGCCAAATTGCAACTTTGCTTCCGGTGATATAATTTCAAGTTGCTATTATTCTAGAATATTGAATTTCAACATTTATGCTGAAGCACCCTGAATTGTCATCCTGTATAAAGAGCAATGGATGAATAACATTTTCTTGACTTGTCCACTGCTGCCTCATATCAGAACATTTCAGTAACCACAGATGTCACCATTTCGACGATGATTGAAAGCTTAAGGATAATTACTTATTAACTAATATCAAAACAAAAGCAAAACAAATACTTTTAGTTAGAAATGAGCGAGAGACAATGTACTTGATGACAAATACATGTAATTGCATTTGTGTTATCATTGTAATCCAAAATTTTGGTCTTGAGGAACTGAATGAAAAGTATGTTGTGCGGTTGATGTCTTGATGAAGCAATAGCCCCAGATCACATGATCCTTACATTAACAACTGATGCTGGCTGATCCATCCAGAGCAGCAAATAAACCTTTTGCCTCCTGAGATGAGAGTCTATCACATCTTTAGTGCTTAAGACATTGAAAACGAATGGTTCTCATATAAAATTCCTAAAGAAGAAACACTTAGTCTTATAATGGGGCTTTGTATGGTGAAACGTCTCCTTTGACATTGACAAACGAGCCACATTCCTACCTGATTCAGTAATAGAACTAGATGATGCAATCCCTTTCAGTCAGAACTGGTACGAATGTGCTGCTACTATGTGAGCACTTGACCATCATAGGATGTTAACAGGGACATGTCTTCCGTTGTCATCCTCAAGGTCACCGGGTGTTTCTGCTTTTTGATCACAACACACCGTCAGCTAAGGCAGACCCACTATGGGCTGATCAGACGTGAGCATGTGTCCCCCCTTGCCAGATGCTGGTCACTGTTGATGGTCAACCAGCAGCCCAGATGGAGTCCTTCCTCTTTAGCATCAGCCAGTGGGACAGCATTGCTCTGTGGACTCTTCAAGGGGTCAAGTTGTCTTCCTGCTGGCCCATCCTATGACATCCAATTCTAAAATGGTCACAAATCGCCTGGATTCCACCTTGACTAGTGACATTAAAGGCTTGGTTCTCTGCATCAGCTGCAAAGATTAGCATATCACAGCTTCTTGCAAAGCACGATCCTGAGGGACCGTTAGCCCAACAATAAAGACGTGTTTGATGGTCGTGATTTAGACCAGAGGACTCGATCAATAATTACAAATACAATACAAATAAAATAAATAATAAAAATAGTCATTCAGCTAACGTAGTGGACACCAGGGATACTTGGGGGGTTCAGTGTCTTGTCCAGGGACACTTTGACTTTTAGCCAGGAAGACCGGGAGTCGAACCAATGGCCCTGTGATTTATTGACGACGGCCTTACCAATTGAGCTACAGCCACAAGATCTGGACTAGGTCTAGGCTTCCAAACATAAGATTCTCGTATAGATAGCAGAGCATTACCAGTCCCTGGTTGCATGGGCCTTTTCCAATTGCACAAGTCGTCCTTTACTTTTCTCACTAGAAATGAAAGAGTCTGTTTCTGTACAAACCTATATTACAGTAAAAACATAATATAGATTATGCATTGCTTTTTGATAATAACTGGATTTCATTACGTTACATATTTTCGTTTGTTTGTTTTGTCATTATTACCATTGCAGCTACTCTGCTACAAGGCATTATTATTTATTTGAGATACAAAACACTTAGGAGACAATCAAAGTGATTGTACTCATGTTTAAGTTTGCATAAGACAAAAATCCACAGTCTTCACATTTAATTAAAAGATGTCTGCAAATAGATGAGTGTGTACTTGAGTGTTTATGACTAATGTGTGCTGTTAATGACATTTGTACTGCAAGAGAGACTGACTCAAATGGACACTGTCAGAAAAACTGATGTGCCAAAAGTGGCACATCCTCTCTGAAATTGTATTAACCTCTGCTTCTGCTCCTCTGCCATGTGAACCTCCAGTATCCTCTTCCCTGCATGCATCGCTGACAGCTGAGAAGCTAAGTATTGTGTAATTGCAGGAGCCGTGGCAACATGCCGTGCAATAATACGCTAAGTGACTATTAATCATTTTGGTGACAAAATAAAGGCGAGACGTGGGAGGAGACTTGGGTTTGATTGATGTTCTGCAGGAAAAGTTTTCTAATTGCTGAGAAGGCACTCTTCTTCTTTCTAAAAGTGAGCGTGTGTTGTTTTCCATCCTCTCTGAAAAATGTGACAGATTTGACAATATAATTGCTAGTTATAAATTAAAACGCATTATTGAAATAGGCAGGTAAAACTGCGTGCTCTTCTGTGCGGAACATGTTATTGGAAACTGTTTTCAGTCTTAAATATTATGTGTGGAGATGTTGAGAGGCTTGCAGCCGCTCAGTTCACTCATCATGTCTGAGAGAGGGCTGTGGTGAAAGTCCTGTAAATATGGTACTTTCTATTTTAACAACCAATAAGCAGGTGAGGTCCTAGTATATTCAGAGTGGTGTGATGGAATAAAGATAAATGCAACATCACTTCAAACACGTTTATTTGCATTTAAACGAACCCACAGTCCTTTTACAACTGTAGCCGAAGTACTTTAGGACTCTGGAATCGAACGTTGGTGTGCGGTGTACACCTGCTACCCACCTCAACCCCCCTCCTTACTGCTCGCTTTCCTTTATTTACCAAAAAATTTTGCACTGGAAAGTGCGCTTGCATGGGAACATCATCTTTTAGATAGTGTTGCCCAGACTGGTCTGAACCATCATCAACGTGTGGGACTTGAACAGGCCAGAGCTGATGGAGTGCACCATGCAGGCCATTAGGGCTAAACTAGTCGCTAATGGTCAGTAAACATCCTTGATGTGAGTATCTGTTCATAAAATTGTGATGACTTATTTCTGTTTCAACATGAGTTGAATGCACAGTGTGTGGGTGAGATCCCTGGGTGGGGGGGGTGGGGGGGGGAGGGGGCTTGGCAGGTACCTTTTAGGAAGCTGATAGCTGAGTCACTGCACATTGTGTAAGTAATGTAAGCTTTTACCTACAATTCTGACTAATTAGCAAAGTCATGTGCTCAACCTTTTCCAGATAATGAACAATTGATTACAGTTTCCACAAGGCCATGCACTGCTGTCCACAGATTCCTTTCTGCTAACATGCCATGATGCATCTCCCATTAACTTCATTTAAAATTGCTTTGACGGAAAAATCCCAAGGAGGTGTTTCTTGTTTTGGTTGGTTAAAACTCTTAGAACCTGTGACACCTAGACGATGTCACAGAACTAGTACCAATAAAGACCAATTTATACTGTACTGGTTTGGTTAAACCTATTAAACTGCAAATGCCAAAATCACTCTCGTACACTGTTTGCAACATGTGATTGCTCTGATTAATAATTATGTTTTGCTTTATTACTGCACTTGAACACAGACAAGAAACCACTGATGATCTCTACAATGACTGCAAATCACTTCACTTCACATCCTGAGATGATAATATTCCCGTGAGATGAGGTTTTACGTGTATGATCTGTGATACTGCGACTGATCCTCTTTTCTCCACAAACCTCCTCTGGATAAATAAAGCTTGAGCAGAAAGTGGCTCACAGTAGACGACTGTATTGCTAATATACATGTGCCACGAACACATGTCTGTCATCCAGGCCCCTCTCTTCATCCATCCTGTACATTCTCCATCACTGGGTGATTAGGGCTTTGGGATGATGGATGGGGGCAAAGCGAAGCACATTGTGTGCCTCTTCTCAGACCTGTAATGTCACGGACAAGCTCCCCGGCGGCCATCAATCTGGACCCACGGCCTCTCAAACCTGCATCCAATAAAGCGACGGCTCTTCAGACTAAAGAAGAAATAGGAAGCACGATAGCGAGAGGGAGCGAGAGAGGAAATCTGAGGGAGAAAAGCAAAACAAGCTGTTCACACTGACATCAAATGTACCTCAGAGGGTCGTCAAGGCGAAGCGCTGAGCGAGCGTCGTCCCGGTATGAGCGCCTACAGACGGGAAGTGAGCTAATGCATGGGAGGGAATGGGGGGGGTGGATTCCACATGATTTATGTGACAACTTCAAAAACAGCATTAGGCACAAATACACTCGCTGAGGATCATTTTGGTGGTAAATCTTAAACCATAATGTCAAGATGCCAAGGAAGCATTTTGTGAAACACAGTTAGCACTAATGATCCGAGGCTGTAGTATGTGGAATTTCGTTAACAGAACTCGTAAAGTAAGGGCATCAGTATTTGCAACCTGATTAATAAGTTGTATACAGATAATATAGGACAGATTATGTTGCGTTTCTACTCTGATGTGGAAAATGCTCCACACACAGTAAATCAAAAATCGATGACTGGACTCTTTAAATTTGCTTGAGTTGTATAATTTATCATATTGTACATTAAGTCTGCATTAGTTGTGTCAATATTCCACTATAACTGTGTGTTAATGATGTATAACAAGACATTGATTTAAAACATCTGCTCTGTATTACATTACGCTGATAATGAACTGTAACTTCGAGAAAAGTAAATTCTGTCTTACTGCTCAGTGTTAGGGTGGCACAGCTCGTGCGAGTATTAATGGTCTCTCAAAAGAGAGTCGGAGGTGATTGGAAACCCAGTGAATGCTTGGAACAGCTGCAAAAATGCATAAAAAATAGAAACACAAATCGTCAGTGCTGGTGTAAAATATGCAAAACATACACTGTTTGGGGAAAATCTGACTTTTACATGGTAACACACACTGATGGCGACCGAGCTGCCAAGAAAAGCAACTAGCCTGACCCACCGTGACCCATTTGGGCTTTAGATCTCAAGGCCTCAACATATGGATTGAACTACCAACAGATGGGTGACAACTCTCCCTCTTGAACCAAAGCCGGCCCAAATACATTATACTGTATAATCCTGTAAATCCAATAATAGTTGCAGGTATTATCCTTTTTTTCAGACATGCACTGCAACCCTGAACTTAACAAGACATGAATTATAGGTGGTGTATGTGAGAACCCAAATGTCCAACTCAGTTGGACCAAGCATTCAACTGTCTTCACCGTGCAACGTTCATTTATTGTCATGTAATGTAATGTAATGTTTCCAGCAAGTGAGTGGGCGTGTACTGTACGTGAAAGGACAACCTGGGACAATGTCCAGACTTGATTCTCTGGACATTGTCTGGAGTTTGTATGAGATCTTGGGGGTTCAGTCTCTTGTCTACAGACATGTGATGGACCTACTGACCCTGCGGTCGCTGGACGACCAACTGGGGCCACAACCGCCTCTCAAATCATTATCAGAAGTGGGACTCAAACCCACACCTCCATTATGAGACCAGAAGTCCCACATTATGAAGGTTTAAGACTGAGTCAGTACAAAGTAAAAACAATTGCACTGTGAGTTAGTCATAATCTTGATTTCATGATAACAAAGCGAGGAGAGACATTTGACACTTTGATTGGCAGCGGTGTCATTAATGCTCTTATGGCAACTGTTGTGGATTTGTCTTGTCACATCATCTCACCCTGAAGACACTGTATTTAATTGTAAACTGTCAACTTTAGGTCAAAGTGATCCTGCTCCGAATGATGCGACGCTGACTACGATCACGTCTGACAGCAATTACAGATGAATCCAGCTCCACGTCAGATTTATTGCTGATGCCTTCTGTTGCAGATTGATTGCCCTTTATCAATCAAACTGTCATTTGTAAAAAATAAATAAATAAATAAAAGACATTAACATGATGAATGGTCAGTCAGCGAAGTAATAATTCACAAGATTTTTGAAATGGATAAGAGATGATTTTCAACTCGACTGTCGATGGGCTTGAAATGAGATGAGTTAGACTGGGGTCCAGTAGAAACAATTTTGGGTGAAGGCTTTTTTACAGTTTATTTGAAGTAAACAGAAGAAAAACATATGTAGCTAGGATTAGCATTGATAGCTTCAGTGGATATGCGGGTAAAAAAGGAATTACCTGACAAGATTAATCATCTAAACAAAAACGGCACAAAGGTACAAATAGTTTTTGGGGGGAGTGTGAGTAGCACCAGAGCAGCATTACAACTACAAACCATATTGGACCTGCATTTTTCATATCAAACGGTGACAAATCCACAGCAGTGACTAATAGATAATTAACTCAGTAGGTTGATTCAACACCTCTCCAGTGATGGTGGATGATTGGGCCAGACGGTGGTGACAATAGCTAATACCCAGAGTGTTGGAGGAGTTGGATGGGCTTCAGTAATTGATGGTCGGATGTGTTTTCCCACCGATAATGTGTCTTTGCTGTCATGGGGTTGCTGTTTTCCTTCCTCTCGCTCCGTCAGAGCCCTTACTG
Organism: Channa argus; assembly: GCF_033026475.1. Lineage (NCBI taxonomy): Eukaryota > Metazoa > Chordata > Actinopteri > Anabantiformes > Channidae > Channa > Channa argus. The sequence goes on from NC_090206.1 coordinate 23,248,754, forward strand.
TCAAAACAGCACATGTGTCTCCCCAATGAAGATGGATGACTCTGTGTCGGGTGGATACTGAGGGATGTCGAGGAGGAGAGGCGGAGGAGAGGGAGGGGGCAAGGTGGAGGGGGAAAAACGAGTGAAAGCGAACATGCAGAGGTGGAGAAAGGGAGCTAGCGACAGCAAAAAGGAAGCGATAAACAGAGCAAAAAGGGAGACTAGTGGGTGAGGAAAGGGGAGAGTGAGACAACGGAGTAAGAAGACATAAGAAGGTAGAAAGATGGAGAAGGTTGGGGCACATATGGAGGCATTTCCTATGTAGACAGTGCTTTCAACATGTTGTGCTTCCTGCGTGGGTGCCTTGGCCTTGAACCAAACTTTTATTTTGATAGTCTCCCAATCCACAGAACGCATCAAAACACGTCAGCTGTCAGCAGTTTTTTGTCTAAACATAATGTATCGCTTTCTGCATCTTATAATGAATCAGTCAGGTTGTGTTTTTTTATTATTTAAGTTTAATTCTGTGAGTAGACCTGGCGAAAAAAGCCATGTTAAAATATTCACGTGTATGGCACATATTATATTTCACATCATGAAATATAAGAAGGAAATCTGACATATTGCAATTTTTGGCATTTATCGTTTTATTTGTAAGATATCTTTTCTATGTAAAACACAAATTTCACTTGTGCTTTTGGAAACAAAGTGTCTCAAAAATGAATTAGAGTCAGCCATATTTAACAAGTGGCCCGTGTCAGCAGAGTTCAGTCTTATATGTGATATAAAACCACTTTCATATAAGAAAACGTCCGTTAAAAAGTCCACAGTGTGACTTCTTATAAGCTGCTGTATATCAAACTAACTGCCACACAACAGGAAACCCACACAGCTTTTATGGCAGCGAGTCTTTAAAATTGGACCACAAACACACACATTTAACCCTACCCGCAGACTGACATAAAGCTGCTTCCCTTGCTTACGCCATCCATTAGCGTTGACCTTTGACCCGACCAGTTGTGATCATGTGATTGTGCAACACAGGGGTCACGCTAGCTTGTCAAAACACCAGTGCTGCTGCGTGACAATGTGGTAACCTACATGCCAATCTCTTTGAGGTGATGGGTTTGACTCACTCCTTCCACGGCTCGGAGTGGGGGGTTTTCATGCTTCTGGCAGAGCCACAGCCGTGGAAAGAGTAAATGAGCGATAGTACGGAGAGATAACATCAGAAAGGGCGTTTTCCTCTGTCATAATGGGAAACGTGGTTATACATAGTGCAATGACAGAACACTTTTGGAAGGAGCGGAAACCTTTATAATGCACAATTTAATCAACTGAGACTCTTCTATAAGAATTATTATTCACAAAAAGCTCTTAACAAAGACTGAGAGTTGTAAACCCATCCACTGTCCACAATTTTTATTTAGGATTTAAACAGAAGTAGGTCTTTGCTGCAAAAATGAATGAAACTGTGTTGTCTGCAAATGTTCTACACTGTACATCCACCTTTAAAACCTTCCAGGAAGCCAGTGCCTCACACTCAACATTTTGGACGTCACATCATATTGGATTCTGCAGCATGACCTCTGTTGACTCCTATTGGAGACCAACAGGAATTGCAGGAATTACAACAACAACCCACCAGCACCTCCAACTAAACACACTGTCACCCCGCCCCACCCGTTTTGTTCAGTTCCTAGAGCTGCAATTGTAAAATAAAGTGACAAATGTGTCCATAAGGTGTTCAAAGGTAGAGGTAGAGAGTAAGTCCAAAATAAAAAAAATAAAAAAATTTTTAGAAACACTGCGAGTCAAACACTGTAACGCCTAATAAATGCCTCTCTGCTTTTCCGAAAACTGTAACAAAAACCAACATGAAATACAAATTCAACACAGACAGAAAAGTTGATCAGTAGACAGTGGAAGACATGACAATGCGCTCGCAATGAGGCAGGAGCCTGAACCATGCGCTATAGAGATAATTAACTGAATAAGCCTCATGTGTAGAGGAGGGAGGACCAGGCAGGTAACTGGACTAGACTAAGCAAAGAGAAAACTCAGTACTAACAATTAGCATGAAACAAAAACAGCAATTCACCTAAACAAGTAAGTGAAGTCCAAATCCGGACAAACACTGATTCCTGGTGCTCCAGTTTCCAAACCATGGCCTAAATGTCACACAGTTGAATGTGAGCAGCAGAGCTCTACATGAAACAGTCTCTTAAAGATTTGATTACTGACATGCAGCATCATCCTCCGTGTTCATCAAGCCTAAGGGACGTTACAGCGAGCAGATACGTGACTTTTTACCTGCCTGCATGTTGCTTCGAATCAAAACATGCATGCGGCCTCTCATCCTGACTGTAGGTGATGTGCCGTTCACCCAGAGCATGTGTTGTTTACCTTGTCAGCTGTGAAGGACAACAGGATGTGTTTGTGTACCAGCCGCTGCGATTCAGGTAGCGTATTAGTTTGCGGAGATTGGAAGCAGGGAATATTCCCTGACACTAATGAATATCAGTTTTATTAGGATATGATTGCGGCCATCAAAAAGGTTATTGCTTTCATAACATTGTATATTAAAAACAATTTAATCTCATCCTTGTAAACAGTAATTCAATCTCTTTCAAGCTGCATCTCTCATGATTGATGGCAAAAGCAGAAGTATATCATCCATAGGATGTCACTGGGAGACGACTGCCTTATTTCAAGGCACTGTGAGGTCACGCAGGAGTATTCCTGATGGTTACAAGTTGGCCGTTGACCTCAGCTGTTCTCTTTTTGGCCACTTCCATCGATGATGGCTCCTCCTGCCACTGCTGGCCTTACAACTCTCGTGAAGTTTTATCATAGCAACTGTGTCCAAATTTGACCAGAAACAAGAAATGGGAGTCAGAGAGAAAGAGAGAGATCAAGAGAAAAGGAGGAAGAGAGAGACGGAGTGAGTGAGAGAGAGAGAGAGAGGCTTTTAAAAGGATTTTGTCGGTTATTGACTGGTTGCACTCTTCAGCTAATAGCCATTTAAAGATTATGGGCCTGCTGGTGGAAATCAAGGCCTCCATTGTTTGCCTTATTGCATTCTGGCAGATGGGGGCTGACACAACAACACACAGCATCCCTCCGGGCACGCTCGGCAAGCACCGACCCTCCATCAGCAGATCTCCTATTGAACTGGCCCTAATAACTGGCCATGAATTATTAATCCACATACCATATTGAAGACAGAGAGGGAAGAGGAAAGAAAACAAGGGAGGATTGTGGGCCGGTTGCTGCGAGTGCGATTGGCATACAGGTGCCAGTCAAAGGGAAAAAGGTTCGTTCAAAAGAGTCCCAGGGCAGCCATTTCTCGGAACGGGGAGGACATTCCGATAACTGGCGCGGGAAGATAAAATATATATTCATTAAATGTCAGATTGCTGATGAAATGGGTCCGATCCATTAGTGGGTAGCGGAGCGGCCGGTTAATGTTTCCCGGTTGTTCTTGGGTTGGGTGGCTTTTAGTGTTGCTCTGGGTTACTGCGGGAAACAGGATCACTTGATCTGGAAAAAAAAGGAAAAGAAAAAGAAAAGTTTGCAAGAGTAAGAGCAGGTGTTGTTTCGAAATAAAAGGAAACACTCAGGAAATCTGAGTCAAATGCACCTGTTGACGAAACCCAAGAACTTTGCAGTGTTTCAAGTTGAGTGAACCTGATCACTGATTTGTAGTTTATCTGTCTCCCTTCCTCCGGTCAGGTGATTTATTTGCAGGGATCAGACTCCCTTCTCTTTTCTTAAGCCTCCACATTAAATGCAGACAGGCTGATTTGGTGAATGGGCACTGGCTGAATATTTAGTATTTGTCTACATTCGATGTAGATTTGTTTTCAGCCAAAGAAACGTCTCCTTGTGTATTTACACTTAACTCCACATAGAGGTTTATCAAGTTCTACTTTATGTGACGTTATGTGACTTAAGCGACCAAATTTTATCATGCAGAAAAGGCTACTGGTAAACACCGATGCTGGCTCGAGGAGGATCCAATTGAAACTACACTAGCAATGCAAAGTCCACCTAAGATAGAAGAGGTGGTTCTAATGTTTTGGCCACCCTATTTAAAATGAATGAGGGGGGCCAAAACATTACTGCACTCCACTGCTAACCACTACCTCCATAATAAACAGAGAGTAGAATGATGACCTCAACTTAGAAACTGAGAAATTATAACGTTGTAAAAGTAGAATTCATGGCAGAGCTCCTGAATTGGATTGCATTAGATTGTACAGATGCATCTAATAAAGTGGCCAGTGAGCGTAAATTGCTAACTCGTAGGGAGAAATATGAAAAAAAAAAAAGAAACTGCGAGGTTAAAAACGTGAAGATAAATAGCATCAAGTGAACTTAAGGATTAAACATCCCTTCACAAAAAGCACAAGACTCCAATTTGGCACTATTTCCAGAGACACTCTTATGTTTTAGTGTTTTATCACTTTATCCCTATTTTAAAAACAAAAGGACAAGACAGAGATCTTGGATGTGAATAGAAGTCAGTTATGATTCGTTTGCCTTTTTAAATGCCTAGTGCATGAAGGGGTAAAAGCCGTTCATTAAACGCCAATTTTCCCGGTGAACAGTGAACTGAACATTTTTCAAAGTGAATGCCAGGCGTTGTTCAAAGGCTTCATTTACTCAATGTGTGTCCCTACACTCTGAGCTCTACATCAATCTCCCTCTCTCTGTGCGTGTGTGTGTGTGTGTGTGTGTGTGAGTGAGTGTATTCGTGAGGCATTCGGGTACCATACAGTAAGTGGTCTATAACCGTCACAAAAGACGCAAGTGAAACAAACATCTAGGAAATGAGGTTTTCTAGGGTGTGATGTGAGATAAGTCAGAGCGAATTGGTTCATTTTCGAGGGATTTTTGTCATTTTGTTTTCGCCTGTGAGAGCTGAACTGTGACAAACGCTGCCTGTTAAGTGTGAACACGCATATTTGTGCTACCTTTCACAAATCCATTACCCTGTGTAAATAATACAGTTTGCAAAGTCTCAAGTGTGTCGGCAATATTTCAAGATGTGGCAAGAAGAGACATTTCATAATGCAGCAAATCACCAGTGTTGTACTTTACATACGAACACATAGCTTTTAATACAGACCACACTTACAGGGTCTTCTGTAAAGTCTCATTTGATCTTAAAGTCTAGATTAGCATTTATTTCATAAATGGTAACTTTTTGGTTATTTGAATTGACATATCGAAGATCATTAAATGGTTTTTATTATATTCCACAGTGTATCTCTGTGTCTGAACAAAGAGCCTTAGCCCACTGGCTCTTTTAACCCACATACAACTGTTTAGCATTTGGAATTTTTCCATCTCGGACTTTTTTTTTTCTTTGTTTCACTGTGTGTCAGCCGCAAGCTCACAGTGAATTAAAAAGCCTTTGGCAGGGCTGTTCTCACTTCCCGTTGATTCGAAATGAAGTCTACTCAGCGCCTGAAGAATTGAATTTCCTTTGTCAAAAGCCTGCGATTTCAAAGAAAATAATGAACAACGCCCGAAGAATCCCCTTTCAGATTTCATTATGAGGGAGAGGTTCTAATTGCGCGGAAATTAAATTTCCATTGCTTTCAATCTCTATGAGTTACCCGGCTGCTGTTGATGATGTGGTGAGGTTTGTTTCACTTTGACGCTTGGTATCCTTTTAAAGGCCAATCTCATCATCTCCTGTTAACCAAAACCACAACTGGAATAATACAATCATCTCGTATCAAACCCAAGATTAATGTGTCATTCTGTAGCCGCTGACCAGTCACTTTGAGGACGATGAAAGCTGCAGCAGGTTCCCAAACAGCAAAGAGGACGTGAGATGAGTCCTCCCTCATCTCTCTGCCTGAGCGCTGCCCGCATTTCATCAGACGCACAGACATCAAGAGCATGAAGGAAAACTGCAATAGGCACCTGAAAAATAACCAAGAGTGAAGACAAATAGACTTAAATGTTTTCTTAAATGTTGACACTGCCCTGACTCTCGCAGTGACGCTCACCCACATCCATCTGAGCCAGTTGAGGAAAAGTTTTTTTTTTACGTTCCAATGTTGCTGATGTATATTTAAGACCAAACCTGTTCAAAAATCACAAGCAATATAAATGTTGTCTTGTTGTTCATGCTTCTCATGGTCTGAGCCTTAGAGAAAAAAACTGAAGTCACCGATGTGCAATAAATAAATAAATAAATAAATAAATGTGTCATTTCCTGTGTGGGTTTTCCCCAGGAAATACACAACAAATGTAAAACTCTGACTATATTTTCAATGGCCTATTTAATGCAGACTAAATGTTGTTGCCACCACTGTTCCTGGACAAGGCTCAACTGATGTTCAATGTAAGGTGTAAGAAAAAGAGTAAAGACTTGAGCAAAGTATCAACAAAAGCTGAGGACTTGTGGGGAAGAGAAAACCGCACGTGTGAGAAAGACGAACAGACAAATAAAAGTGTTTCCTCATCTGCTTCCTCATCAGTCTTCTTGGTGCTTTACGGTGCTTTATAATGTATTTACTTAAGGTACAATAAGTTATCATTTTCTACATTTTTACATAATATCTTTTGGTGAAAACGTACTTTTAACACTGTTTAAGTGTCTGATTTGACCTGTGATTACGCCCTTTAATCTCTTCCTCCTGTAATGAAGTGTTGGTTTGAAGGTAAAAAAGATGACTGACAACATTAATTATCCTCAGTATTCAGATTTTTTTTCTTCCATGCAGTCATCACTGTAATTATAAGACACCATACACCATAAGGTGTTTGTTCAAATTAAATCTACACATTGTCCTGCGTACCTGGGGGCTATAGGCCATCGGAGGCCGGAGCAACTGTTGAATGCATCACTGAATATTCAGCACATTGACATGAGTTTACTTTTGATATCCAGGAAACATAATAATGTTTGTACAAATAAATCATCTGCACGCAAAAATGAAAAGAGCTTAAAGAGAGCTTGATCGTGTGCCAGGACGCAATAATTTTGGGTAAACACAAAGTGTGTGTGTGCATGTGTGTGTGTGTGTGTGTGTGAGAGAGACAGAGAAAGAGAGTGAAGAGCCAGAGAGAAGGAAAACGCCTCCAGGCAGAGAATGAATGGGATGTGGAAATGGGGAAGGGGGGTGCAAACACAGAGCAGGTCAAAATGAACACCATCTGGGTACATGAAAGGGAGTTGGGTGGAGGGAGGTGGTGGGGTGAAACAAAACAAAAGCACCAGCGCTGCCAGCATGTAGCCGACAGCGCCACAACAACGCCACCTTCCATGTTATAACCCCCCCATCCTCCTCCTCCTCCTCCCCCCCAGTCAGGTGGAGGAGGAGTAGTAGGAGTCACCATCACTCATGCAGCAGCTCCCTCCTCCCTCCACCCTCTTCTCTTATCCCCCTGTGGGTTCAGATCATTGCCAAAGGAGCCACAGGCCACTTGCAGGCTGACAGTCAGCTCCTCTAATGGGCCTGGCTGTTTATTTTGTACTGCTTGGAAGTGGATTAGCTGGAGGTAATTATGGTTAATGATCTGCCCGCCTCACCCCGCTGATCTGTAGTCACCCGTTTGCTCACCTAGTAGCAGCATATAGCCGCCGGCACCATTAATAAGGGATAATGTTACCTATTAGAGCTAGAAAAGGGAAAGGGGAGATGGAGATTTGTCAGACGGATCAGAGTGTGAAGGGTTTCTGAGCAAAATGACATGGATCCATTTTGGAGTGAAGGTGCTGCTCGGTGAGGTTCAAGGAGCTTTTTAAATTACATTTTGATTACATCCTTTTACATGTTGAATTGTAAAGAAAGGCCTCAGAGCAAAGGCTATTAACTTTGCTGAAGGTTGTCCACAGCGGGATGTGGTGCTGAACGTAGCATTCATTCAGTAAACCTGCATTTGTGATGATTTTAAGTGGTTTATGTCTTAATTTAGAGTGGGTTTGCTTTTATTTTTGATGAGCTGAAACTTTGGCTGAGAGGAATCTGTTTTAGACATTTGATGGCCTTTGCTTGGAGCTTTTCATGTTCCATCAGGATGCCATTTGTCTGTCACAGGGGTAAACTTGTGCATTCAAGTATTTATTCACCAAGAACAAGAAATGTGATGTGGTCCGGTCTCAGCAGAAAGTACAACACAAACCGCAGACGCCACAATCGTAATTGAGAGGCAGAGAGGTGATACTGGATTAGCAAGATGTGTAAACATGATGAAAGTGTGCCAAGAAATAGCATGTAGGTAAACATGGGTTTCCATAACGACTGAACAAAGATGATTTGCATTGATGTTAACTGAAAATTCAAAACGCAATATAAACGGCAATAGTTGTACTGTCTATTAAAATCTGTGTGTTTTCAAATGTGTGTTTTTTTTACATTTTTTTTTTTTATGAGCTGAAAAGAGAACAGGCCTGCTTTTAGATTTATGACATTTTGCTGTAAAGATACAACAGAAACAGAGGTATCCCTGCAGGAGTCTGCCTGACTTTCATTTACACGTGGTCCTGAAATACTTTTGTGATCATGAGTCACACTTTCATCACGCTTCCTGTTTATTTAGGTCACGGAAAGAAACTACTACAACTCAAACTTCTTGAAGCTTGAGTTGACCTGTCGAGTGGTTCTTGATTAAAGTGCACGATTGATCATTGATCAACTGTACTTCTCGAAATGGAAAGCACCGCAAATGTAGTCAGATTTCTCCCTTGACAGCTGGTTTTCAACACTCAATACAGACAGGTGCTCGTCCTTTCGTGCTGGCACACACATTTATTTTGTGAAGTAACAGCAGCATTTAGCTAACTTGGTGACCAGAAAGGGAAATCTGTTAAACAGAATTTCTTTTAATCCGTTAAATTATGAATAAAAAAATACCGCTACAGAATCATAGCGTCAAAGGAAAGTGAAGTCTTCTGAGAAGCAGCTGGATCAGTTCTTCAATCAGGAAAATTTGGTGCAGAATTTAAGAAATTTCTACAATCCTGCAAATAATGAAACATCACACCAGATCAAACTGGTTTAAGTCATTAAAGGGTTTAAAACGGATGTTGTTACCTGCTACATTTAAAAGCAAAACTAAATCAGGAAGTGTTCCTCAGTTATTATCAGTGTCATCCTCAACACTTTTATCTCATATTGCGGCATTATGTATTATGGGAACACGAAACCGCTTTAAAACGAAAAACACACACACACACACACACACACACACACACACACACACACAGTAATCCAGCTGATAGCGACATCAAAAAAATGACGTCTTGTGCAGCCCACTTTTTTCACATTCATCCATCTTGAAAATGCACCAGTAATAGCAACAAAGTGGTTTTTCTCCCCAAAATGAAGTTTAACTTAATCAAATCAGGGGTCAGAGAAACATATCTTCGCGTGAAAAGGACAGGACACATCAGGGTTAAACCGATTACGTCCTGTTAAACAGGCATTTCAGAGTCTCCATCTCAGACACATTTTCCTGCCTTTTCCAGTAATTTTTGAAAGCCTTCAAGCTGTAATAAAATATCACTTTTTGTGCATTTGTGCATTAAACACTCTTGGTCTCATTGCATTTTTCTGATGATAATCACATTTCTCCCGAACCCTCCCCCTGGTCTATTCCCATCTCCCATTTTAAAGCACTTTGCTCCTGTTTCAGTGAAGATGACACTGACTCGGGGTGAGGGTGTGGAGGGCAGGGGAGGGGTGGATGCGGGATGCTTTTGGTCAAATGGAGAGCTTTGGCTGGGGCCACGTTCTGCAGGTTATGTGGCGTCACTTCTCGTTTTGACTGAGCCCGAGATCGGCCCCCACCGCCACTCTCTCAGGGACCCTCATAAAGTGCTCTGATGCTTCATAATACAGATCATTACCCAGAAAGCTGTGGAAGACCCCAAGTCCCCACTTAGATGCGCAGCCTCTCAAAGCCCCCGCCGTGTTATGGATCCCTGCAGATCCCCTGCAGACGCTCTGATTGTCCATTCCTGCCTGCCGTCGCCTTGCCAGCAGCAGGGTTTATTGACACTAAGTTGCCCCCACAAGGCGATGTTAATACGCACAACAAAGACGTTTCTTTTCCTCTGCGTCAACCTGAAGGCGCTTACAAGCTGGAGGTTATTGAAACACGGAGCCATAAAGCTAACTGAGATGTGACTTAAGATGTGATTGCACCAGGTGACCGGTGCATGTGTGCAATCAAGTCATAGGCAATGATTTCAAAGTGAGAACAAGGGGCTGTGAAGCAGGGAGGGAGGGGACAGCCTTACGAGGAGGTCGTTAGAGTGTCAGCTCACAGGCTCAGGTTTGACTCTGGCCTTCGAAAAAACTTTTCGGACGTGTCGGGCTTCTCTGACGCAGATTCTGTGGTTGTTAAAAGTTAGAAGCTTCAGAAATGGATTGTTATGATGTTTGTAAGAAGTTTTGAACGACCCACAGATGTGATGTGATGTACCTCGTGTCAGAGCCATTTTTCTCTTTTTAATATGTTTAAAATGGCTTTAACATCCGAAAAATTCAGAGATTTTGAAAGGAAAAGAACAGAACATTATTAATTTCTGTTATCGAGCATGTAGCATCCCGCAAACATTGCACCCTAAAAAAACTAATTTCAGTGGAAATGTAGCCATAAGGGGAAACAGCTAGGCTGCTCCAGAGGGTAAGAAAACCTCCCAATCTGTGCCTCTAAAGCACATTATTGGACTTTGAGTGTAATTTTTGTGTTCAACGCTTTCATTAAAGTTGGTCTGCAGAGAACAGTGTAAGGTGGTTTGGACACGTTCAGAGGAGACGCTGTGAATATATCGGTAGAAGGATACTGAGGTTGGACCTACCAGGCCACAGGTCTAGAGGAAGACCAAAGAGGAGATTTATGGATGTAGTGAGAGAGGACATGAAGTTAGTTGGTGTGAGTGAAGAGGATGCAGAGGACAGGGTTAGATGGAGGCACATGATTCGCTGTGGCGACACCTGAAAGCGAACAGCTACAGGGTAAAGAAAAATGAGAAGATGTTCATCCTGGTCAGGCCAATTTGGTCTGAACAAACTGCTGAACAAATCAAAATGGATGTGAGAGACTTCTACTTGGAATGGTAGCTCCTGCATAGAGAGTAGAATTATGTATTTGATCATTCTTGCACATGTTCCCAGATGTATCCTATTCAATTATTGCAATATCTTCAATACGCAGTTCTGATTGCACAGTAGCTTCAAAAATTTGTCTAATGTAATATGATATGTTAAGTGAAATGATCTAAATATGGTATTGGACTGTATGTAACCCAGATGTAACACCTGATCTCAGGTGTTCGGAAGTCAAAAGCCAGACTGTTTATGGCAGGAATCGGACATCTGTGAGGATACAGGTTCTCTTGCTGTCATTCTTGATGTCCTGGCGTTATTCATCCACACAATTAGACACAACACGGCCAACTCTTTCCCTACCTGGCCACTGCTGAGCGAGCACAAAGAAGGCTTCAGGTGTTTGGGAGGGTGGGGACGGGTGGGGGGTGGGGTGGATTTAATGAAAGCTATGGCATCTGTATCTGATTCATCTTGTCAATGTTGCACTGCCATCTCTGCCCTAAACCAAACCCCCAGCATATGCCTTGCCAGCCACTTTAATTACTTTTCCTTTTGCATGGGATGGTTGACCCGCAGAATTGACAGACAGGTGCAGCAATCCTGATTAATTAAAATAATAAAGACCGGGACAACTTCTCTTGATGGGCAAGCGGTGAGGGGACGTCAGACTGGAGCAGGAGCATTGATTTACTTTGTGACAACAGGGTGGCCTTCGGGGCTTGACAGGGATATGGAAGAAAGGCGAAGAGTGGGTGGGGGGGTAGGAGAAGGTGGGGTCTGTCCCATTCACATCCTCGGGGCTTCAGTCCACCTCCTACTATGGGGACTTGAAAACCCCTGGTGCCTCAGCAGCTGCAGCGTCCCCCTTTGAAAGCGCTGGTGCCATCTCACCCATCAACATGAGATGGAGTTAATAAAAGCCTCCCCCTGGGATTCATCAGCTCTAATAGCTATATATTATTTCACCAGATAAAGGAAACATTTTTTGAATGATAAGCCCTAAGAGATTGTCTTGTGTCTGTCTCTTTACATATTGATATCATGTGTTTGTTACAGAGATTGCAGAGTCAACATGAGCTTATAAGACTAGAAAAGCAATGCATTTCTTTCATGATGTGTGGAAATTGCATTTTTGTCCTGGGAATTATACATTAAATCCGCTAAAAATCTAAAATTATGCAGGTTAATTGTTGTCTGGGAACTAAATGTGATCATCGGATCATCCTTCTTTTATTAACTATTTAAATCAATGTGTGCAATGTTTAAATACTATTTCACTCTTTAAAACCAAATAACCAAATGATGTAAATTACATCATTTTCTCGGTAGCACCACTTTTTAAAGAACCACATTGAACTCATTCGGTCTGTCAGCATTTCATCTAAAGCCAGCAAAGGGACAGCAGTGTGGGTTGAAACGTGAGAACTGTAAGTTTGTGTGAGTGAAAGCTGACCTGCAGTGCTCACATCCTCAAGCTGACACTTTAGAGCTGCTTTGTCTCAGCTGAGCGTGTCAGAACAACAGAGATGTGGAAAAGGCCGGCATGTTTACCACCTCTCTGTGAAATCAAATACAAGCTGCTCGTGGTGCCAGAGCTTGTGAAAGCACCAGATTGAGTCACTCAAAGCTTCAAAGTTGCTCTCATACTCTGCGTAAGTCTGCATATAAAAGCCTCTGAAATGCCTCCTTGCTTTGTTTTCACAGGTTGTAATGCACTAATGCATCGAGAAATTGCCCGATGAATTCAAGCAGTTGCATTATTGTCTGTGTAAATACAGTCAAATACAATAAACTGCACTTATATACCATCACTATATTTCAAAGTTTGGCCCTGTTTTGAAAATGGTACAGAATCACGTGGTCCAGCATTGAGGTTTCTCACGATTCAGCACAGACCTTTTCAGTAGTAAAAAGTACCGAAGTATATTTAAGTTATATTTTTATTTTATTTTTTTGTCCTTTTGGCTTATCCCGTGAGTTCAGGGTCGCCACAGCGGATCACTGTCCGCATGTTGATTTGGCACAGTTTTTATGCCGGATGCCCTTCCTGACGCAACCCTCCCCAATTTCTCCCGGGCTTGGACCAGCACTGCACAGCTGGGGATGGGAACGGGCTGTTGGGGGTTTAGTCTTGACCCAGAGACAATTCGACATATAGCTGGGACTAGGGATTGAACCACTGACCCTTTGGTCCGTGGATGACTGCCTTTACCAACTGAGCAAAATCCGCCCCCAGCAAAGTATATTTAAGTATATTTATATAAGTCCCACATTCTAGGGAACAATTTGCAAATTTCGGGAAACAGGTCAGTTGACCAAGTTTGTGGCGTCTCATAGACACACGGAAAGTATCCACATGTGATGCCCAGGTTCTGGCCTTTCTATCTGATGGGATAGAAAGGGAATATTTGCACGACCGCGTCTGTGTCACAGAAAGCATCGACTTAATTGTCTAAAATGGCTTAATTTTAACTCTACTACATGCTGCTGCTTTATATTATCGTCCCGAAGAGTGAAGAGGTTTTTATTATTTTGATGGGACTAAAGAGAAAGCACATTTTTAGGTTCATTAATTAGTAGATGATTATTTAAAATCCACATTTTTTTTGATAAAAAAAAAATGAAGGGATAATAACAGAAAAGCATTTTGTGGCCAAATGTATTTATTAATCTTGAGAAATATTTCTTCTTACATTAATAAGTCACAGTGTCTTACAATTGTTTCACCATTGCAACGGCAATTTATTTGGGGTGTTCATGGTTGATTGAAATTAAAATAAAAGTCATATAAAAGGTGCTACCATCCATGAAACAAAAATTCTGAATTGTTAACTGACATCCATCATTAGATCTTAAACCCACATAGCTTCAGTGTACAGCAAAAACAAATGAAAGAGTCTGGCTGTTCGGAGAGGACTGTCAATCTAGTTATACTCCGATTCAATATAATTCAATAAAACATTTAAATACAGGGCCGTTCTTTGCACATCTCTTAATGCCATTACTACTTTACTGAACATGAAGTATAGACCCTAAACACTTCCTCTGGATGACTCTGTCAACAAAAGGCAATTTTTTTGTGACACGATGGAAGGTGCATGACATCCACATTGACACTGATTGGCATCCTCACAGCTGAATTGTCTATTAGAAAAGAAAAAAAAGAGTGTCAGTGTGCTTTGGCAACTGAGAGCATTATACGCCACCTTATGGACAAATGATGCTGAGCATGTTCGGTGATGCCACTGGCAGTCGGTCATGTTCACTGAGAGCAGCTGTACAGTATGATGAGGACTGATGGTAACCACTGACTGCTCCAGGATAAATGGATATGAGTCTTTCTGCTGCTTGAGGCAACTTTTCATCTTTCATTTGAGCAATCTTTCTACCTCAGTGCGGAATGTTTTCACCAGATTTTGTGTCAGGATCAATCCCACGTGACTTTGATGACACGTTTAAATCAGTGCATAATTAGTGAAAAATTGAACAGGTTGTTTTGGTTATGGCCGTATTCATTCTGTAGAAAGTGCAAGTTGATTTTCTTCTCAGCATGAAAATCAGTAAATTAGTTTTAATAATTAATTTCCACTTTTTTTCCTCATGTCTTTGCAAAGGGTATTAACCCTAAAATACTACAGAGAAGAAATTGATTTTCAATTTGCTTATTAATGCAACAAAGTCAAAAGCTCTCAAAGCAGCTGGCTATTTGATATATTCATAATCAACTGCACTGGTGCACTGTGCAGCGGTCTTAAACGGCGATGGATCTGGCAGGAAATGAAACAAATTCTATTGGATTTCTGCTTCGCCTCTGAAGATTGGCTGCTTTGTTTCCTTTTGATTGGTCAATTAAAAGTGCGCTTCCACTTTCAAAGCCCGGACCCATTATAGAAAGTAATTTCAAGAGCCAAGCTGTTTGCCCTGTGCTTTCTGCTACGAGGAAATCCCTCTCCACTTTGGCAAAGTCAGACTGAGGGAGAGAGCGTTGGTAATATTAGCTCCCGTTTTATTGAGAGATCCATTAATCATAGCCTTCTGCCGCTGAACCTTTGACCCTTGCTGACCTCCTGGACATCGTGTTACCAGCCGGGCAAAGTAGAGTTAAAGCTGGCAGCTATCCTAAAACACAAACCTGACTTTTCAGTTCACAGGCTCCTTGCTCTCAGTTTACATTTATTAGTAAAAAAAAGGGCATCGGGAACAGTTTTCCCTTGATACTTCACTGTGTTTTTTTAGCCAAGGCCTGAGAATAAAAATGGAAATTAGTCATTAGATGTGGTCTGTGTTTTCAAATGTACATTCGTCGAAAAAGGAAAACAGTATGTACGGAGGTGCTCAATACAGTATACACAAACTATTTGTAGCTCGTCACTTTTTACTGTTTTGCTGCTAATTATACGTTTGAAATTGTACACTTTTTAATACATTGTGCATACTATAAATAGTTTTAATATCTGAAATGCCAACTGGCTGTAGGAGCAGTCCGGTGCTGAGCCTGTGTCTCTTTTAATTAAAACGCAGAACGTGTCAGCAAACTGGAGGATCACAAATCCTTGTCCAGAGAGCGGCTTGAGAGCAAAAGTACATTAAGGCCGCATGCAAGCACATGCATTAGGCAATGGAAAAACATCCAGCCAGGTGGGATGGGGTGCAGTTGTGTACCATTAAATATCCTACTTATCTAATGCTACCATTAAGTATGTCATTTTTTTTTTTTTTTTGCAGGGGTGTAGGATTTCATTGAAATAATCCTGACACGAGTTTGACTATTGTGCAAATTATGCTAATAATAAGTATTGACAGCGTGAGCCTTTCATAGAGGAATGAGAGCACTGGTTCATTTCCACTTCTTTGACAAGCTATCTTCGAAGACGATCGCTGAATACATTTATTGCGGCTTTATGATGGGTCATTTAGGAAGTATCATTCCTGCAGTACTTTACAGAATCAGCTGTTGAGCGCCACACAATAGAAGACTTGTGTAACTTTATATAGGCTTTTGTCTGATGGCTACATAAACTGCACTCTACCTGTTTTTCGACAGCTGAGGCCTGGGTTCAGGACGGGCGTTGAAAGCAAATACCTGATTGTATTAGTGTCTCCCCTTTAAGCTGTTGTCACCTAGCTGCCCGATTATGGGCAATTACCTCCTCTGTCGGAATCCTAGCCGAATAGATTGAATTCAGATTGATTTTTGCCCAGGAAAGAGGAGGGAATTTAAAGCCTTTTTTAATTGGGTATTTGGTGTGTGCTGATCTGAACACCGTGGCCTTCCCGAGGGATCCTTTATGGGCCAATAATGGCATTGGAGTGGGGGGGTGCTGCAGTCTCGTCTGCCGACTCCCTCCCAAGGCCATAACCCTGCATTTGCTCTGAGTGCTTTTCTATTATGCATTGATAGTTGAGCATCAATCAATAAGAGGGGAAACAGAAAACCCAGCGAAACCAACTTCTTAAGTGTAAAATGCCTCTTAATACCCGGGGCCTTTCAAACAACTTAACCTGGACGCTTTTTACCCACGCCCTTCCTCCCTCTGCTCTTTGAGGGACACTTACCGGCGCCTGGCGACACAATGTTTTATTTAGGAGGGCTACAAATGTGCAGCTCTCAGGTGAAAATGCAACCCTCCGGTTATAGTTCAGCAATACATCAAAGACTGTGTGCAGCCGCCGAAAAAGACACACAGAAGCAAAACAGAGCATTGCATTTGAATTATATTTACCTGTTTAGTTCTTCTCCCCTTTCAAAATACCCCATGAGACAGAAGAAGCGTCAACTGAGAAAAATGGGCAGTGCCCTTTCATTAACTGGGTTTATGTTGAGGCAGTTCATAACCATCCTCAAGCAGAAACCCACTTGATCATATTATGTTTAATGCATGTCTTGAAATCAAATCCCACGGATGATTTAAAATGATACCAAAACGATGCTCCCTTACATGAACTTTGCAGTTGGCGACAGAGTCACCTTTCTCATTGCCGTGCCACAGGTCACCAAACCAGGGCAATTCCGGGAAGAAAAAGGGGGCGGAACTACGTTTCGACCGCAGATAAGAGTAGTGGGGATCAGACCCCCCTCGGTGGAAGAGATAAGAGCGAGACAGTCACAGCAATGGGCAGCCACATAATACGCAAGCCCACCTTGTCATCTAAATCTCCCATTCACACTAATCCCCACAGGCCCTCCTGTCACCACTAATGCACCTTTTCCTATAGGACAAAGCCCCACGTGCAGTAAGGTTATCTGAAGCTTTGCGGGATTTCTCGGAATTGGCAAGTTCACCTTTCTTTTAGTCGAGATGACAGGGGAAGATACAGTCGGGGGAGATCGATTGTCGGTCGCACCGAGTGTCTTCGTTTAGCATCTTCGATGTTCATCAGCCTCCGTTTACTGTTTTTACATACAAACAACTTCAGGTACCGTCAGGGTTGGAGTGAATTTAGGATTCAAAACAATATATTATTTTGGTGGTGCACTGATTACACCAGCGAGAACTGACATGAGGGAAAGCGATTACCCAGAAAGCATTAGTCTCACCCTCCTCCAGTACTCCTTGGTGACATCATTGCCCCAAGAACACCATTTCTGTAAGAATGATTAATTATCCTAATAAAAAATACCACTTTCTAATGGCCAAATCATTTTGCAATCAGTGTTCAGCATATTAAAAGCCATCATTTCCTCCCTTTGAAAATGTCACCATCACCACAACAAAGAGACAAAAATATTGGGCTGGTTGGGGGGAAGGTGGCAGTGGGAATAAGCAGAGTGAGGATGCCCCCAAACTACTTTGGTTACACAAACTTTGTTTTCGGGCTCAATGCATCAGAGCCCTCTCCCTCTGTCTGCCATCTGCTGCTGAAGAATCTGTTTCACTCGATGAGCCAAGCCCAGCCTTTATTGGTCCTAATGGCACTATCAGCTGAGCCGCCAAACCCAATTACCTTTTAAAAAGGGAGGCCACCCCAGCTAATCATGGCTGCCTAACTTGATTTGCCTGTGATGAAGAGACGGGATAAAGAGCAGTTAATGGAGGGAGAATGATCTCACAAATACAAAAAACTCAATTCATTTCTCCTGGAGAGCAATCTGTCCGATTCACTGGTAATGGAGTGGAGATTCATTAGTCCTCGGGCCTTAGTAGTAGCACCGTCCCCTTATCAACTCAATGACAAAAGAACATTTAGTCTGCACATGTTATAGACTTCATGTTGTTGAGAAGGGCCACAGATAGGTGCCACATTGACTGACTGAGTATGGACATCAAGATTGGATGGTGTTTCTACTTCTTTCCTATCGCAGTTCACATTGAAACCCAAGACACCCGAACGCTCTTCTTTTTAATAAAAAATTTTGAATACATCATAATTGATGTTATGTATATTTTTTTAAATTTTCTGCTCTTTATGAAAAAATCAGCTGGCACAATTAAAACACGTTTTCTTTTACTGTATGTGTCTCTGTATGTCTTGCCCGCATACATATTTGATCAACTGTTTCCCAAACAATTATCATTAAGATTATTACTGCTAATGCGATGTACAGTTAGCAAGCTTTTTATTACGTTAAAGCAGAGTTGAGCCACCGTAGTCACCATCGCTGACAGCAAACCGTAGATTCTGGGACGGGAGATCACTGCGTAAGGAACAAAACACGAGCCTCTGGGGTTGAAATGTCTGTTTGCTAAGTTTGAATTATGTCGAGGCTGTCTGTCAGAAATCAACGCCCTCTAGGGTCTTATTCACTGTCCAGGCCTAAACTGGGGCTACATGTGAACATCCGCTTTGTGCTTCAACAGTCTACAGTCTCATTCACACACACGTCCCCTTGATAACGCAAGTGACACACATGAATGACCAATTGATTCCAATGAAGTCGTGCAGAGGCTTAGTCACAGAGAGCAGGGGGTGAAGGACAGCAATGACCCGGCCCCCCCAACCCTGCTAAATCCAAACACCGCTGCAGCTTCAACTTGGTCTAGTCCAGATATGATCCAGAGGACGTCGACTGGATGGGGCATAGGGCCATAGCCAGGGTTTGCAGACGGACATTAGGCCAAAGCCAGAGTTAAAATCCTATTAGTTTGAGTTGGGAATCAGATTATCGTCGTCGAGAATCACTCGTCTGGCAACTAGGGTCTAATTTACGCCAATCAACGGCAATTATTGAGGGGAAGGGAGCCCCTATTAGAGAGCCTCATCCACTTAGTCTAATGAATGGGTAAGATTCAATCTTGGCTGTGGAGACGCAATGGAGAGCTGCAGCTGAACGCGGCTGTACCAGCAGGATAAAGGAGAGCTGCTGTTATTTATCAATGGTGGGATGCTGTCAGAGCAAACTCGCGTTAGCCATGGGGCACTGGGCTCTGGTTTCTGATGGTCTGGGGCATATGTTTAAGCCCAAGATATTTCATTTCTCACCATAAATCATAGACATGAAAGTCCATTATGTTTACTCCCATTCAGTTGCTTTCAAGTTGCTTTCCAAACGCCAAACAGCATCTTTTCCGCCTCTTTCTTTTAGCACAAATGATTTTATGTTTTCACTTTTGCCCAGATTTTATACCTTTTTTTGAAAGTAAGTGAAAGTGAGCAGAAAACATACGGGGCTTTGCTAAATATTTTTGCTATGTGACACACTATGATGATAATAACATCACTAGCTGATATTTTAAAAGCCACTTACTCACCCTAGTGACTCACTGGCATATCCCCAAGAACTGCTAGTGTCATTCCCCACCACCAGTATTTGACACTGAAAAGTGCTTTTTTTCTTTACATGAATCATCTCATGACAAGTGTGTAACCTTCAGCTTCTGCCACAGACTATTTTTATCTGCACTCTTGCACTGCCCTCTACAGTTGTAAATGAAGAATAAAAATGAGAGCATCAGTGACAGCTAAGCTATCTGCTGTAAATAATGGATCAAAACATGACAAATCGCATTTCTACAATTTTCACATGGTGAATATATATCATATACTTTAAATGTCAGGCTGGAAAGGCCGTTATTAGTCTATTAGTTCTTGTTGTAATAATTGTTGTGGGTGGAGGCAAAAATAAGACTCCCACGATGGAAGAGCGATTTACATATGCATCACGCATGTGCAAGTGTTTTTAAGCATCTCCGCATTACATCAGATCCTCTAAGCCATGACCCTATGACCCCCAGCACAGTATTATTTTTAATTTTTATTTTTTGGAGACAAACAGCTATGTGAAACATAAACAAAAATGTTTGAAAGAGATGGAGGTGTCCTGGAGATTTCACTCAGTGGGGGAAATTCCACTGCGATTATTGGCTTTGTGTTAGGGTTTAGCTTTTCCAATCGGTGAGACGGTGAAGATGTGCGTAAAGATATTAATAACAGCAAATATTTCGAGGGTTGCTGCTTTCGTTTCCGATTGACGTGATTTTTCCTTGCTGAACAAATAGATAAAATTTTAAACCCTTGTTTCTCCTGAGCAATTACGCCTTCGTATTTTACATACGAACGCACCACACAAACATTGTTCTGCAGAAACATGAATATATGCTCTGTTTTCTGACAAGACTTACATTTTATTGACAAGAAACAATTCATATGCTTATTTTAGTTTTTTTTTTAAAGCAGATAATTAACTTTTGAGCCTCATTTTAACTAAGTTGTACATACTGGCTATTTGCTAAAATGGATTTAAAGATACGCACTCAGAGGAACCGACAGAGGAAATTTCTTTCAAGTGAAAAAACAAAGAACAAGCTTCTTCTCTTCCAGCTTCATTAATGGGAAAACTGGGTTAACACCAATTGTGGTTGTGTGACTCATCTTTTTCCTTCATCTTAGCTGCTTATGGGAAGATTAACAGGAGGATGGAGCATGCAAACTCATTTCAGAAGACGTCCTTTCCCTTTTCATGTGTGACTGATTATAGAAGTAAATTCAAACTCTGTCCCTAACAGCTGCGGGGGCGTGAAACCATATTTGTTCCTCCTGTGGTGGCCTTCACTGCTTAGTGACTGTGGGCTGCTTGTTCCACTTTACTTTTACGCTTTTGTAATTGCTAATCACTGTCCCCAGTGAGGGTATCTCGTGCTTCAAGGTGGGGAATTAAAAACAGTAAAGCAAGTGACCTTTTTTATGACCCTTTAACATACAAAAAGTTTCGATTCTGCCAGTTTGCTTGTGCACAATCAATGTCAAGCCCCTAACCACAGGCTGTCACCACTTCATACCTGCTGCACTGAACATGCTCTGCCATGTTGCTTGTAGTAAACGGCAATTACGTTGGTAGATACAGGGCTTACAATCCAAAGTTCAGAAACACTATATAACTGGTTCACTTTGAAACAGTGTAACAGTGTCACATTTTTTGCAGAAAGTTACAGTAAATAAGAACATCAATATCAGACTCATATCTGTGTGGTAATTATGAGAATTAAACCAGTTATATTTGGAAACATTCAGCTTGACTCCTACCAACATCTCTGAAGATGACGTTAAATGCCTGTAGACTGAGTAAGGTAGCTGTTTCCCCCAGATTTAATTTCGTATGCTACACTAAGATAATTAACTGCTGTTGGTAACTTCACATTTACTATATAATATACTAGTGTAATTTCTTTTGTGACACTATTTGTTTAAGATGAGTCCAAATTGTCTTTAAGGATGACATTTTAGGACATACTCATAACTCAAACTAATATGTAAAGCCTAATGGCTCAGGGTTATATTGCTGACCACTTTCTCCGGTTCCTCCCGGCAGAAACGAGAAAGGAAACTACCCACACATTTACTCATACTAGTGCATGGTGCTGAATGAAGTGAAACAAAAATTAGGAAAACATGAATCGGCACCACATTTTTATCTAACTGATTTCTAATGTGATTTTTATTTTTGTTTATGTTGAGGCACTAAGTCACGTATTTGTTGCAAATGGAAAACACAAGACCACAAAAGATTATTACACAGATATGACCCAGATCAGGCATATTGCATATGAGTCATGGTTTTTAACTCTTGCAAATGCAAGAGTTCCTCATACCAGTGATGCAAAACATATTTCACACTATCACTTACATTTAGAATGAATATTCATACCAATTTTTTATTGTGAATAAAAGCAAATATTATCATCGCCAGCCGGATACAGCATGTTGTTGCTATAGTGACAATACTAGGTGAAGTGTCCCGTGACTTGTCACTGAAACTAAACATCTTCTATAAATAACCCAGCTGGAGAGTGCAAAACCCCCTAAAAGCATCAGTGTGAGCTGACAAAATAAGCCATGGCACACAACTATGTGAATTGATATGGATGTAGGGAAATTCCATAGCTGGTCCCATACAGGACAATTTAATGATCAATTTATCTTTATTTAGAGATGATGCTTTGCACACATAAGAGTGGGAGTGTGCTCTCTTCCGCCAGCATGTGTGTACGTCTGAGAGGTGGAGGAAGCCGTCAGTGTACTGAAATATCACAAATGTCATCATATCAGTGGGAGGAGGGTGATGAAAGAGGAAGCCCCTTTTTGATCGTCTCTCACAACTTGCACTGAGTTTCACTGGAACAAACCTAATGCGAGCAGATGCATGGGTCAAAAACATGAGTTGCCTTGGGTAAAGGCGCTTACTAATAAAATGCCCCAATAACATCATCTCAATTTGGTAATGTTTTTTTTTTTACATACAAGTATAAGAGGTAGAGTTTTCCATCTACAACATTTGTTTGGATATTTTAGCAATATTATATTTTCATAAAAATAAGCAAAAGTGGGACACACCTTGTCATCTAATTTGACAACATGGGACCAATCCATCCAAACTTTATCTGTAAACAATTAAGGTGTGACCGGGGGGAGGGGGGGGGGGGGGGGGGGGGGGGGGGGGGGGGGGGGGGGGGCTGGAGACTATCCTTGTCATAGGGCGAGAGCTAGGGTCCACCCTGGACAGGTCTCCAGTCTGTCTCAGTGTACCAGCCAACACAGACGGACAACCATTGCCCCTATGCCCAATTAACTAACATGGACTTTGGAAGGAAACCAGAATATCCAGAAGGTAGAAAAGGGAGAATATGCAAACTCCACACAGAAAGGCTACAGTAATGAACCTGCAACCTTCTAGCTGTGAGGTGGCAGTGTTAACCACTCAGCCACTGTGCTGCCCACGTGGAACCAATACATGTTCAAAATTTAAGATCTAAGACGTAATCTGCAATTACACTATCTGTCACTTGAATCCATTTTATACAGTGTGTCATCTTTGTGGCTGTGACTTTACCTCAACTAGAAACTAGTTGACATATGGTTGAGAAAAGTTAACTTGCAAATAAATGACACACACAGACACACACACACAAACTATTTAAACAAAATACATGCAACATGTATATATTGCCTAGGCACACGCTGTGGTAGGTATTTTATGTTGATGTAATGTTAAGGGGGCCTGGTGGATCAGTGGTAGAGCATAGGGTTGGGTTGATGATGATTGAGATTCATTGTGGTGCTGGAGAAAATGCCTGGGGATCATCTCCAAAGTCATAGGTTTCATCCCTGGGCATTAAGGATTCGGGAAATAGTGGAATGTATGGACAAAATGTCACGGCAATGAATATGATAGTTGTTAAGATATTTGTTGACGGACTAACAGATACAGTTGTTAGACTACAGTCATGTCAAATGTGACTAAAATTTAAATTTAAGGGCAAATATAAAAGTAGAATGAACACTAATCATGAAATAGCAGAAGTGGTTCTTAAAATTAGATTAAAACTTAACGAAATGCTAAAAAAAAAAAAAAAAAAAAACCCTCAAGGCTTTCCAGGATTGTGTCATACATGTGCATCACACAAGAAAAAAGTGAATATAAATTCACATGCCGCGACACTGAGGAATAAAAAAATACCAAATATTAAGAAACAAGTGATGTCAGATAAGGTGGTGTGATAACGTTGATGTCAGATAAGGTGGTTTAATAACGGAGTACATTTAATCGAGTTACACAAAATTTTCAGTAGGTGTGCAAGTAGATTAATCCATCCATACAGCCATATGTTGACCACTTTGGGTGAGACATATAATCTTCTAATAAATGATGCTGTATTATTATAGATCAACCACCATTCTGCACAAACATAGCTCCATTAGCTGTGTCATAACAACAAAACTTTAATTTGTGTTTATCTAAATCTGATTAATACTCTACTGTAAATTGGGGGAAAGGAATAATAGTCATAGGTGTAATTTAGTAGCTATTGGGAAGTTTCCGATATTTTTGGATTTTTGGAAGAAAGGGCATCAATTAACCCGTAGTTTTGTCACTAGAAACGTTGCACAAAAACACCGTCGAGAATTCACCGCCAGTGTAGCTGGTTGTGTTCAATAAACGATCTCTGTCAATCAACGCACGTGCCGTCAACGCGTCAAGTAAGTAGAGGTTCGCGTGAGCGGTAAGACTTCGTCCTCTGTATTATGCAGCAGAAAATGTCACTTATATCAATTATTTGTCTTTAAAGCTTTTAATATGTCGCCTATTTTTACTATTTTGTCTTTAACGCTTCTAATATGTCGCCACACAGTGATTTTGGACGTTAACGGGTGAAGAAATTCTCAGCCAGGCTTCAAACTGACCTTAGGCCACAAGGTAAGTTAACGTTAACCAACCCTTACAGGGCGGCCAAGAATAACGTTGTTAATTAAGCTAAATTGCTGGTAATTGTAAGTGTTTGTAAATTTAATTCCTTATAAAAACTTGCTGTTATTGTCTATTAACTGAAAGGCCTCATAGGATATAACCGTTAGCGCTAACGCGAAGTATCACCTTCTGAAACTTGGCTAACTATCGCTAACGTAAATTAGTTAACATAAAGTCTTCCACGTCGAAGTAACTAGTACTATTACGTTTCTGTAGATAATCCAAGCATATCTAGATTATACACGTTTCTGCTCATATTAAATTTTCGATTATAAAATGATATTCCGAGTTTCCCCTCGTTTTTTTTTATTTTCATTTTTGGGCGGTACAATGATTAGTGTTTCAAATTTACTCGTGACTACGTTATCTGGTGACAGTTTTCCGACCGCGTGCGAAGTTGCTCGCAGTTAAGAGCCTCTGCACCTGCTTCTGTCAGTTTCACTTTGCTCATTTTTTATGACACTGTCAAAACACCCATATTTAAGCTTTTATTCTTTAGGTAAACGTATTTTTCCTTTTTTCAACAGTTTTGTAACTATAAGACGTTCCATTTGAACTGAGAAGTGGAAATTTCCGAAAAGGCCTGAAGGATTGGATTATTTGCAGCTTAGCTCAGGGCGTTATGACACTTAAGCACAAATATATGTCACAAATATACATATCACAGTAGTTGTAAAGCAACCAAATAATCTCAACTGTTACACAAAGCGTTTTTTTTAAGACAATTGACTGATTAAATCGAAACTTGTTTGTTGTATGTAGGTCTATAGGTTATTTAAAAAAAACTTCTCTTAATAATTTATATATCCTTCGATATTCATGTAAGTATTCCTTTATTGATTTGTGAGTACAAGGTTGTCTGCAATATCCAATAAATGGTTTAGATGCTTTTCTCTTTGAATGTGAAGAATAACATGTATTAAAAAAATTGTGCCAAACTAATTCATAGCTTACTGAGGTGGGTCTGTTCTTCTCTGGGATGATCGTGGAGGTTATCTGGTCAGATCCTCTCAGGAGCAGTGTTGCAGGCTGCTGAGATAACAGCTGTCTGGTCTGGGAGAATAGTTCTCTTGGTGCCAGAAATGCCTGAACACATATAACAAACTTAATTTGGATAAATTGACCACATTCTAAACTTAATAAAGGGGCGTTATAGCACTATTAGGATAAACTTTTTACAAGCTTTGTGCTTAGGCTAAACTCTTTGCCAACTTCTAGTTGGCATGCAAGGCATTCTAGGATACTTAGGTGTAAGATGCAAACTTCTAGTTGAAGCGGTACTTGGGGTTTGACTGTTTGATGTTTAACAAGAACACAAGTACAGAGTTGAAAGCAATTTAAGAAACGGGTCTGAGCAACCACAACCTCAACATATGGCTGCTCTGCAAACGCTGTAGTAATATGTTATTGGGACACCTGTCTTGTGTCTCATTAAGCTGCCAGCTTCCATATATGGAGATGTTGCTGCAGCATTTATATGCACAAAATACTGCGTAATGTATTGTTAACAAACTAGTGTTGCTAACTTAAGTCGAATTGGTATTGTTGTCGTAAACTAGCAAGTCAGCAGGTGCGATGTAATGCATGGACCGCACCGTAAGGCAACCATGGACAAATTTGTGCCCAGACAACCGAGTCACTAATAAATTTCAGTCACTGGAAAGAATATATGTTATTGTAAAATGAAAACATACGACGTATGCGGCTTCTGATTTAGGAAATACTCAAGCACAAACATTGGGCACGTTTTTAAAGCTCGCTAATCACAAGGTGGGAGGGAGAAAGAACACAGTGAGGCTGAAATGAGTAAACACTAATTCAGCGTTTCACCGTTGTTTATGTTTTGTATATGTTATGAACTGATTCTAACTGACAAGCTTTTAATAATTTTTAAATTTTTTTTTTTTTTTTTACAAAACTAAAAAAAGAGGTTTTACAGCTTACAGAAAACCTGTTGCTAACCCAATTAATTAAAGCTGGTCCCATTAGGTAAATGATTGGATGCTCTTGAACCCTGAAATGCCCGAGACAGTTGATTGTGGACTTTAGAATCTTAGCTAAAGAAACATTTCTGTCTTTGCATGTGTGTGTTCGTATTATCTGCTTTTTAGAGGTGTTCATGGTAATCACGCAATAACAGATTGGCGTGTTCTTCTTTTCAGTGATTGTAAAAACTTTTAGGATGATTGCAAGTGGCGGATCATTTCCACGCTCCAGAGGATCCTCTTTTGCACAAATTCTAATGAAGAATTTGCCTGCA
This sequence comes from Channa argus, assembly GCF_033026475.1. Taxonomy (NCBI): domain Eukaryota; kingdom Metazoa; phylum Chordata; class Actinopteri; order Anabantiformes; family Channidae; genus Channa; species Channa argus. The sequence continues at coordinate 23,275,755 of NC_090206.1, forward strand.
ACCCCAGGACTAACTCAGTCGTATGAATCCCAGTCTACACTTCCTATCCCAAAAGGCCCTCGTAAAGACGTCTTGCACCAACAAGTAAAAAGTGAGTAAAAAGTACTTCCACACCTGGTGAGTTTCACAATGTGGTTTGCTTGAATCTCATAGGACTCTGTCAGTAATGCAGTCACCAGAGTTAATTGATTTAAATAATACAGGTAATAACTTCAAGGCTCATTCATCACTTTTCAAATCTGTTTTCTTTTGCAGGGAAGTTAATGTTTTGCATTTTGCACAGCTAAATAGACAAACGTGTCTTCTTCTTTTCCTTTCGGCTGTATCCTTTCAGGAGTCGCCACAGCAAATCATGTGCCTCCATCGAACACTGTCCTCTGCATCCTCTTCTCTCACAGCTTCTTGACACTTCATGTCCTCTTTCACTACATCCATAAATCTCCTCTTTGGTCTTTTTCTAGACCTCCTGCCTGGCAGCTCCAACCTCAGCATTTTTTCTACCGATATATTCATCATGACTCCTCTGAACATGTCCAAACCAACTCAATCTGGCCTCTCTGACTTTATCTCCAACACATGAGCTCTCCCTCTGATGTCCTCATTCCTGATCCTGTCCATCCTCCCAAAGTGAACCTGAACATCTTAAGCTCTGCTACCTCCAGCTCTGCCTCCTGTCTTTTCTTCAGTGCCACTGTCTCTAAGCCGAACAATGACGCTGGTCTCACAAACGTCTTGAAAACCTTTTCTTTCATTCTCGCTGATACTCGATCACACAACACACCTGACACTTTTCTCCACCCGTTCCAACCTGCTTGCACTCGCCTCTTCACCTCTTTTCCAAACTCTCCGTTGCTCTGAACCATTGACCCTAAGTACTTAAAGTCCTGCACCTTCTTCACCTCTGCTCCCTGTAACCTCACCGTTGTACTTGGGTCCCTCTCATACACACTCAGGTATTCTGTCTAGGTGCGGCTAACATTCATTCCACTGCTTTCCAGAGCAGACCTCCACCTCTCTCCTCCACCTGCTCTTGCGACAGAACACAATGTCATCTGCAAACATCATAGTTCATGAAGATTCCTGTCTAACCTCATGTGTCAGCCTGTCCATCACCAGAGCAAACAAGGTGCTCAGAACCAATCCTGTGTTGTCTGGCTACACTTTCCCCTACCAACAATTTGTAGTCACTGATCTCTTTCAGATTACAACATTGACACAAAATGTAGTCTGCCTCTGCACCTATGTTCCTGCCTTTTCTGGAAGAACGTGTTCAATACAGCCATTTCCATCCTTTTTGCAAAGTCTACCACCATCTGACCTTCTGCGTTACTGTCCTTGAGACCAAATCTGCCGACATTCACATTCTCATCACCTTTGTTCCCTTCACCAACATGTCCATTTAAAATCTGCAGCAATCACCACTCTCTCATGAAGGATGCTCTAAATCACTTTATCTAACTCCAGAATTTCTCCTTCTCTTCCAACTCAAATATTCACAACAACATTGAACCTTCAATTTCCAGCTTCAGAATCCTCCACCTGTCTGATAGTCTTTTCACCACAGAACATTCCTCACACACTCCTCTTTCAGGATAACTCCTACTCCAATTCTCTTACTATCCACACCATAGTAGAACAACCTGTACCCTGCTCCTAAGCTTTCAGCCTTGTTACCTTTCCACCTGGTCTCCTGGATACTCAGTATATCCACCTTCCTTCTCAGCATCATGTCAACCAATTCTATATTCTTCCCTGTCATAGTCCCTACTGTCATACTTGCACTCTTGACTTTCTTCTTCTCTCTCTGTCTACGAACACGCCTTCCTCCTCTCCTTCTCCCACCAACAATTGTCCAATGCCACCTCCACAGCACCGGTGGTGGTGGCACCGGGCCGTGACCAATCCAGTATGGAATTTAGATTCAGTGTAGATGTCATGATACACGTTTGATTTGGCATGTGCTTTATGTCAGATGCCATGCCTGACAAAACGCTCTCCATTTATCCAGACATGGGACTGACACAAGAAGACATTGGCTTGTGGCCCTTGTGGATGCATTAAATGGACAAACATGTATACGTATAAAATTTTAATTTGCCCTTTGTACGTTCTCCTTCTTTCCCCAACTAAGGCTATGCTGCCAAGCCAAAAGTCTCACCTAAAACACTGGTTGACAGATACATGCAAGGGGATTTGCATGCTGTTTCTTTACTCCATCAGCTTGCACAGATTCTGCAATTCCACCTGGAAATAAAGGAGACAGTGACCACAGGTAAAGCTCCACAGCATGCATCCGGCTATTTGTGTGTTTAGATCAATAATAATTGATGTTATTTTGTTAAAAATGTAATTCTGAAATTTTCAACAATATGCATAACATTCATATATGGCTTCTTAAAATTTGAATTGTGTGGTTCTTATTTGTTTCATAATTCAAGCTGAAATTAAAAATTATTTGGAGTTGTTTTTTTCTTGAATATCCAGTTTTGTTTGAAAAATCTCAGAATTGTGTGAAGTCCCTCACACATTCATAAAATTCAGACATATTTTCAGTTTAGTCCAAACAATTATATTACAAAATCCCAAACTGTTCAGATTATTATAAGAAAGTAACAAAGAGCAGCAAATCCACAAATAAGAAGTGAGAACTAGGTGATGCTTAACTTTTTTACTTGGAAAGTTGCATTGGATCCACAAATAATATTAAAATTGACTCTAACTTTTAGTGTGCTGTATAATTTCTTTTTTCGAGTGGACAAAATTTAAAATGGCTGTACTGGCTGACGAATACAGAAGCACACAGCTGAGGCTTTGGATGCAATTCATTCTCAAATATTGTTTCCTCAGGCAACGTGCCAGGGCTTTATTTTGCCTTTTGTGTGGTAATTGATGGGGTTGAGTATAAGACTGGCATGGGATTGACCAAAAAGGATGCTCGACTCAAGGCAGCAGAGTTTGCTCTCCAGGAACTCCTGCCTAGCTTGGAAAGCCTAAAGTCCTTCCTTCCTGAGGCATCAGGTGTGTGGATTCCATTTAGAGTCTTATTAAAATGTAGCAGACTTTGATTTCCTTGTAAAGAATGGTTTTCATGCCTTACACAACAAGTGATAATGTTACAGTACACATTATTAAAATCAGGGGAGAAGGTTTTGGTGCAGAAACTGTTTCAAACGAACTGAAATAAAAAGGCCAAATCCCAGTACTCAATGCAAAGTGCAAATTCTGCTCTGCTTATCCATTTCTAGCAAAGGTTACAAATATGCAAGAACTTGTGTAGCTATCTGCCAGAAGGACCTGTCTGCATTACAACGCACATAAATGCAACAGCATGTTTGTTTAGAGAAATATTCTGTTTCAGTGAGAAATAAAACATGATAAATCAAGCATAATAAACATGAGTGGGTCAGTATAGGCAATTAGAGGCAGATTTAGATTATTTAGCATTGACTGGTTTAAAAAATACTCAAATGGAGCATAGTGTACAGACAAACGGACTGAAGCTATCTTATTTTTAATGACTTTTTTTCTTCCCCTAAGGTGTCCCTCCACCCCTGCCAGTAAAAGAGGAGCACTCCATGTTTGACATCCAGCCTTGTAGAGCCATTTGTGGTAACTCTTGATTTCGATATGATTTTCGCCTTCTCTCAACTGCAGTCTTATTTCTAAGTATACCCAAACAATAGGAATTGAATGAGTCTTTTTAATTTAATTTCTTAATGTTTGATGGCTGAGGATGGGACACATGATGGACAGATAAACAGACCTTTGCATTATAGCTTTGTATAGGATGACAGCAGTACAATTTTGGGTGTGATTCAGTATTGTCGCTCTGAAATGAAACAAAGTTCAAGAAGTGACACTCCTATTTCTTATCTCTTTTATTTATTTTTTTATGATGCAGGAGCTCACTCTTGTTTACTAAGCTTGTCTTTAGCAAGGGAAACACATTTGATTTTGTAGAAAGTCAGCACTTTAGATTCAATGAGTGTTTCATTATTTTAATCACGTAGGATTAAAAAAACAGCCAAAATGACAAAAATGTTGATTCAAATCTTTGAAGACCATACTGTAAAAAGCAAAATAGGAAGTGCAGGACATATTTTACCATACGATACTTCACTTTCCTTGTTCAGGTGTTATGAGGTGAAAATCAGTTGAATTTGTCATTATTTTTATTTTATTTTTTATGCTTAGAAAGAAAGAAATCTGTCAACCTCCAGATTCCAAACGCTGTCAGGGACCAGCTTACTAAACTGTTGAACAGTCACCCAGAGTTTTCTGCCTGTGCAGGCACCACTGCAGCGTTCATCATTCAGACTTGTAAGTTGGCTCCCGCAAGAAAATAACCTTGTTAAATCTAGTGACAACTTTGTCAGTAAAATATCTGACTTAGTCGGTGATCATTTCACTGACCAAACTGAGCTTCCTTTGCCCACTTTAATTTTTCCTCTCCCAGTTTCATAGGCAAATGATATATAACTGTTGAACTGCTGATGTTTGCATAACAGTGAGTTTCTTTTGTGCCCTGAATGAATATAATTACCTTAAAATGTATGCTACACCTCTACAAGGTGAGGTCATTACAGATGGAATGCAAGAAGTGCATGTGTGCTGATCTTAAATTTTAGGCTAATATCATAGATTGAACTTTATACTTTGACATCATTTAAATTGCATCTTGTTTAAATGTATTTAATGCACTTTAATATTATGTAGAGTAAAAGATTATAAATGTACATACTATGTTGCAGTGAGTAATACTTTGCTTTTATCTCATGAGAATGAACACAAGTACACACAGATAAATCTCAGGTAATAGAGGAACAATTAGGTGTCTACTAGCTAAATAAGCTGATTTATCTGTCCCTCTTTCCCTCCTTTCTCTCACTAGCCAGCGGATGTGATGTGGTTGCTCTTGGCACTGGGAACTACAATACAAAAGAGAATGCCTCATCAAGGGGACGAATCCTGCATGATTCTCATGCCGTTGTAACTGCAAGGAGATCTCTTATGAGGTTCGCTATAGACTCCTTATTATCCTGTGTCATAGCGCTCTGATCACAGTGGCAAATATACCTTTAAAAAAATAAAATTAAAAATATATTGCATAAGTGTTTTCCTCCTTTTGCTCTTTTTTATAAGCACTGCTGTGTTTCAAGAAGTCGTGTTTTTGCCTATTTTTATGCCTTTTTAACAGTGTGTTTACTGTGAATGTTTATTTCATGTAACAATGTCCGAAATTAGAAGGTGAAGTTGTGGATAGTTGGCTATTGTGCTGCTCACTTTAAACAGTGTTTTGTGAATAGATTCAAAAAACACTGTATTTGCAATGCATGTTTTCCTACTAGAAGAAAGCACGTTTAAATTACAGCTATGGTTAACCCCATAGCACGTTTACATTTTATAATAGGCTTAAATCAAGATACAGTAATTGCCTTATTTAACCAATGGTTGTAGGTATGGATTCACAGGTTGTTTTTTGAAAATGGTTTCATTAATAAATTATGGTGACCAATTTACCTTATGGTGGAAAGGGTCCACCAATTAGATTTAATACTATGGCCAAGTGGTGTAAATGAACCATGGTAACATGGCGTACAGTAATTTTTAAATATTGCATAATAAAGATAAGACCGGCACCTGGATTTTGATAGCATTCACAAATTCAAGATTGTTAGAATACGAATACAAATTGTTTTACTGGAATATTTAAGATTGAGAATATTCATTTTTAATTTTAATTTTTTCTTTCCCCATCTGTTAGGTGATCACCTGTTATATAAACACATTTTGAATATACTGTAGAATTATAACAACACGTTGTGGCTGTATTGTCAGGTTTCTCTACCGACACCTGCTAATGTTCTTCAGCAAAACGGCTGATTTGACACAGAAGTCAATCTTCCATCAGAATGGCAGCAGTGGCCTCCTCAGCCTAAAGAGTGGGATCACTCTTCACCTTTATGTGAACCAACTCCCAAAGGGTGCTGCTCAGATCCCTTCTAAGCTGTGAGTATTTGTTTACCTTTGCAGGTTTAGCTTCTATATATATATTCATGAAGCAGTGGAGAAATCTGTCCTGTGATGCAAGAGGTTCAAGGTTTTCATTAAGGTAAGGTCAAGACACGTTGGGGGTAATTAGTTTACACTATTTTTGGAGTATAAGTGTTACTGAGAACTCCCACTCAAGCTCAGAGATAAAGCGGGTAATGACAATCTGTAATGTATGTGTATATGTAGATGGATAGATTTGAGCACAAAATACTTGTTCTGTTTTGTACTCTGTAATATGTCTCTGTCATTTGTTTTTTATAACAGCAACACAATTTCAGTTCTGTGTAAAGTAAGAGCTTTTTAGAAATCCAAATATTTGAAATGCTTTTGCTCAACTCAGTTCTTTTGTTCTCAGGCGTCTTAGACCACTTTCCATTTTGGCTTGGCAAGTGAACAGTGACATCAGCCTACACCTGTCGGTGGAGGGGAAGGTGTTTTACTCATCCTTTTGCTTATCTGGTTTATTTGAATTTGGTTTTTGCAGCTGTTCAATATTCATACATTAACCACAACTTGATTTGTTTCTTTTAAAGGTTTTCTCGGTTTTCGCGTCAACATTTGATCATTCTGCCTCCAAGTTGGTCAGCATGTCTACCACAGACAAGATCACTCAGTGGCAAGTGCTGGGATACCAGGGAGCCTTGCTCAGCCACTTCATTGAGCCCATCTATGTCCAGAGCATCCTCATAGGCAAGTGGATATGCCTAGCAACATTAGTTTCACCATTTAGAATCTCAGTTTTATTTATATCATGTTAATAACTCAAACATAAGCTTTTAGATGAATAACATTTTGTCTGTGCCTGGAGGAAGGAATTCAGTTGTCACAGCAACAGGGTAAAAATTACATCAAAAAGTAAAAATGCTCAAACAGAAAAAATTGACTTCAGATGTGAGCTTTTGTATTAGAAGTCAAAAATTACTAAAATATTTAATGTTTCAATATATTTTGATTGAAAAGTCAGAAATACTGATCACAGGTCATGATGAAACCCGAGAATGAGAGGATCAGCAGAAACACTTGTTAAATAAATGTGCATCTGAAATATAAAAAATAGTTGAACTTTTATTTATATATAAATATTGATAGATGAATGGACAGATGAATAGATATCTCAAATCAAACTTGATCAAATTACTGAAGATCCTGATTTACAAAAATGTTTTGCAGCTTAAAACATTCACATGACCTCAATGAGTGTAAGGGGCCTTTAAATAATGTACCATCAGATACAAACGGGCAGGTTTGTCATTATACATTTGTTAAATCTAAATTAATCGTAGCCTACGCTGTGACATTGGTACATTAGAGACCATTTTAGCAGGAAAAGGAAAATTCATCTTGCTTAAAACAATTTTCTGATTTATTTACTTATTTTTATTTATTTACAGATCAGTAAATAGCATACACACCAACAGGTGCAGAGATCCTTACAGCTAGCAAATGTTTTGGATGATTATCAATAATAGAATAGCCTACTTCATAGTGAAGTTTTAACAATCGACAGATTGTTATTGATTACAAATATTAATATCCCTTTCTTTGTGGATTTTTGTAAACTTTTGGGGTTTTTAAGTTTTGGTGGAGTTGACACTAATCACATTTTGGAGAGCTGTTGAGCTTTTGACACTAATTCTCTAAACATCAAAAATCATGAGTCTGTTACAATTTACTAGTTTATTGACAATATTTAAAATTAGGAATCAGGAAGGGCTTCCGGCGTATAAACTGTGCCAAATCAACATATGGACAGACAATCAGCTGTGGTGACCTTGAACTCATAGGATAAGCTGAAAGACAGGAGGAAACAAATTGGATATTTAAAATTAGAGGGGGGAGAGGATTAAAGAGTGTCTGTGTTTGTCCAGCATTTATCTGAACAATCTGCAAAATGTGAAGCTATTCCATGAATATTTTCTACACTTTAAAAACAGATAATTTGCCAAATGTACAAGGTTTAAATTTGTCTGGAAGGCTGCAGCTTGTGTCTGTAAAGGTTGTTGAAGGACACTAGAGACTTCAGAAAGTAAATGTATGTTTTACATTTGGCAAAACGGAGAGAATGCTCATTGCAGAGATCCACGTTATAAAGGGAGGGCAATGTTCCAACTTTTTTTAGATGTAAAATTCAAAATGATCTAATATTTTTCATAAAACGGTAGAATGTCTGTTTCAGCATCTAAAATGTTTGTTCTATTGTGAAGAAAATACGGGTTGATAAGATTTGTATATCATTGCATTCTGTTTATTATTTAAATTTTACACATCGTGCCAACATTTTTGAATTGGGGTTGTTCTTTACCCACTGACAGGTGATTAATCCATAATCATAATACATTCTTCACAAGAAAAGTAATCTGTAAGCCAAATTATTTGGACAATTGTTGACATTTTAAATGAGTAATCTCAGTTGTAGAAAGAAAGTATAGCTGATTCGTTTCAGAGCATAGATTTATCAACTTTTTATTAAATCTTACCAGGTGATTCTGGCTGCAGTGATATCCGTGGCATGGAGATCTCCGTGAACCAGCGTGCAGAGGGGATAACCTCTCAGCTTCCCCTGTTCTACTGCATGATGAGGCCTCACATCACCTTGGTGCCTTCTGTTGCTGCTAACAGCCCTGAGAGTGGCCAGCTGACCTACAGTATGAACTGGAGTGAAGGAGACAGCTCTGTGGAGGTTGTGGATGGTCTGGAGGGCAAGACCATAGAAGGGTAAGGATTTGCCTACTTACAATAAAGAGAACTTTCAAGCTTTGCGAAAATGATTCAGAGGATTTCTTGTTATTACTTTATTTGTAATGCATTTCTTGGCCTTGATATAGATTTGTGACTCCTACAGTCAGGAGTACATAAAATATGAAAGTAAACAGATTTCTCAGATTTGCTTTTGCACAAGTAAGAAACCAGCTTCATAGAATAGTTGTTATAGAAATAAAGAATCTCACTAAGGCTTCTATTTGCATCAAGCCTTTCTGATTTCCAGTGTCCCTGAGCGTTTTTGTGTGGATTTCTTTTCTTCTTGAAACAACTGCAATGGTGTACAGCCCTTGTTTCTTGGAGGAATTAAATGGTTTCAAAGTCATTTTAAGTCTTAAGTGGTCACACTGGGCAATGTTTTTAGAACACATTCGCTTTGTTGTTGCAGGGGAGGGATATGGTCTACAAGTTTTTGACTTGTGCTTACAGAGTGAATCAGAAATGCTCTAACGTTATAATTTCTTTGTTGTGTCAGACTTTGAACTTGAGAAAGATTTCATATTGTACTACAAAGCAAATAGGTATAAGCCAGAGCACAGAGATGAAAAACACAGAGGAAGTTCAAAAACTCTTGGTTACTATAAAGGTTGAGGCATTGGATTGATTTTTAAAATGTAAATCAATGTAATGTTGTTATAAACATATGTAATGCACACTTATATATTACAAGTTTCTTCATCAGAAATAAAGTTAAATTGTTAATTATATTAATGTATGTACTTTGTATTGTATAACTTTTGGACTTATTTAATATTCATTAGTTTACTGTAACTTTTTTATTTACACTCGACCATTTTTCTTACTTCTGATGATGAAACAGTTGTATTAGCTTAATATATACGAATAATACATTATACAGATAATTCAGAGCATATTCAGAGCCCTTTCCCTCTTTTTCAATTTTCCATTTTGCAGCCTGATATAGTTGTTTAAAATAATTTGTTTAAAATAATAGTAAATAATTTTCTTGTTGCTGAGATATTTCCACACTTCTGGCTGTGTGCTTATGGTGGTTGTCATGTTGGGAGATGAACCTTTGACTCATTTAAGATATCTCTGTACTTTACTGAACAAAACCCATAGCATGATGCTGCCACCAACATGCTTCACTGTTTAGATGGTATTTGGCAGAACAGTTCAATCTTGGTGTTATCAGACTAAACAATCTTGTTCATTACATTCTGAGAGTCCTTCGGGTGCTTTTTTGGCAAACTCCAAACGGGCACTCTGCCCAGATTGAGGGAGGGCTGCAGTGATAGTTGTCCTTAGGGACCGAAATTAACTCCTTGTTTTTTGTCAGTGTTACGCAAGCAACCAAAACCCGACTTTTAAATGTCCTAGACTTAACAACCATGGTCCCAAACTAAATACTTTTTCTTTTTTACATTACAAATAGTTTATCTGAATAAAAAACTTCAACTACAGCACAAAAATAGCCACCAAAATAGAATCATGAGCATAAACATAAACTGATCATTATCACCTTCATGAAGGAGGATGGAAACTGGGTGAAGTTTAAGAATGAGTATGAACAAATCAGTCAGCAACCCTGAAACTTGTCTTCTTCTGTCTGCTTCTGTGTACTCAGCAGACAGGTCCAGCTGCCACAGGCTCTTGCCTGCCTCAGTGTCCACCTGAATTTGTAGCTTTTAAGCTGCACAGTTAGCACATTATGTACAGCACATACTGCTTTACATACAGTATGTTTCAGCTTTAGTTGGATGTATGTGAATACATTTGTAGCGATTAGCCAACAAGCTGGTTGTAGCAAAAACATGACGGTGTAAGGAAAACTGAGGGCAGAGCTATAATTAGCACTTTTCTGCACAATTATCAGGGTTTTGATCATTTACTCTTATTCTTTGTTAACTCTGATAAGCCCTGATGTTGTCTGGAGGAGGAAGTTTGTCTTTTCCTGAGCTGTCTACCCTCTGTTTGTATGAGCAAAGGCTGCAGCCTTCATATAAAAAGAGGAGAAGCTATATATATATATATTATAGCTATATTTCATATTGACTAATCTCAGTGGTGTCTTCAAAGACTGATATGCCATGATGTCAGAAATCAAATACTTATGTTTGCATGCTCTAGCTCTGGTTAACCTTTAACAACAAAATGTGCATACTGTGAGGTAATCTTCATGTCTCAACATTGTCAAAGATCCCAAATCCCACATCACTAAAAATTCAATATGTTTTGCAGTTGTTTAATGACAATATTGTAATCTAGCCATTTGATACAGAGAAACAATGATTGTGTCTGTGATTGTTTCTGATTTGTGCAGCAATTTTTAGTTTGTCTAAGAGAATTAAACAATCTTGCCAAATACCTTTTATGGAGCTTGTTGCTCCATGATTGACGAGTGTCACTGAAATTGATAGGTTGATTGAAGTTAACGGGTTGGCGATGATGCGGGTTGTTGCATTCAGAGACATTATGGAAAGCAAGATGTCTTGTGGCAGCTTTAGTCAGATGCATTCATATAGTTTTATTAGTAATGCACAGTAATTCTTTAGTAATGCACATAATTTTATCCTTTTAAGATAAGGTACTTTAGAATTAAAATGGGTGTTAATCAGTTACAATTCTTTTGGTCCTACAAAACATAGTAAATTGTACACTTCATGGAAGTATTACAGCTGGTCCTTGAGTTGCGTAACAGAATTGGCTTACTGCCTAGCACTAGTTACAACTGTTTTATTATATTGTGTTGTTATAGATCCCCCTTTAAGAGTGGTTCTGCACTGGCAAGCCGTCTGTGTAAAGCAGCAATGTTGCATCGCTTCAAGTTGGTGGCGAAAGAGGCACAGAGGGAGGACCTGCTGGCCACAAGCTCCTGCAGAGAAGCCAAGGTATTTGCATTATTTGCTTAATTAACATGTATTACAGAATCAACAGGCTGTCGTAATTTTTTAATAAGTTTAATTCATTTTGGAGCTTGCAGGTTTCTGAATTTTAAGTTGGCTTAATGATTAATTTTGGTATTTTTGTCTGTGTATTTTTCCCTCTAACTACAATGTTTCATATTTTTGGAAAATATATATTTACTTTTTTTAAATGTATACTTGTTTTTTATTTTGCCACTAAAGAGGATGGCGAAGCCATACCAGGAGGCCAAGAACATATTGAGGGCATACCTGTTACAGCAGGGCTTTGGTTCCTGGCTGGTCAAGCTTTCGGTCTGTGATAACTTCAGCATGTAAATTAAACCACGCTATTACTAGAAACAAAAGGTATTGTCTGAAAACAGTTGTCTGAAAATTTTGCATGATTCACTATGCTATGGGACATCCCTGTGATTGTCACAAGGTGTTGTTTGTTGTTTGGATTAAAACTCCTCATTGATGTTTTCTTTTTAAGAGCAGTATTAGGTCAGAGGAATACAAGTATTATTTGTATAGTAAAAAAAATGGAGTTGCAGTCCTCAGCCTTTAAGGTAATATCAGGGGAATAGTTCTGCTTTCCTGAGTTGATGATAATAATAAGGTATATAACATACATGGCATAAATGG